>NW_015622544.1:3422620-3932637 GCF_000835495.1 Cladophialophora immunda
AGGCTCGTCCTTGGACTTGAGCGGGAAGACCGCCGTGATATGAAGCTCATCTTCCGCAGAGAGCAGCTGCCCACTGCCAGGTCAATGGCGGACCGGATGGAGAGAGGTCACCAACAAAAGCTGGAGGAGTGATCAAAACAAAACAGACGTCCAAGCACGACGGCAAGAGATCAGATCCGCTTCAACGTTCCTCAAGCGTGATTCAACGTCCCAAGAGGCCACGAAATGCAACACACACACACACACACACACACACACACACACACACACACACACACACACACACACACACACACACACACCATTCTCGAATTTGAGTGCCGGAAATCACAACCGACACAGTGGAGTTGGCAGGAGCTCGCAAGGGATTGAAAGTGGCCCAAAAAGTCAAAAAAGGAAACAGAACGGGGTAGACGCCGCCACCGCTACCATCACAAGGGCAACACAGCATGTGCCCATGAGCAAGAGACGGCACACCGACGACAGAAGCACTGAGCTGGCAAAGCCCTCTCCGCCCAGATACCTTTCTTGGCCAGGAAAAAGCCAAAAGGAAAGTGCGGGGGCAATCAACCATCCGGAATTCAAGTTCAGCCTCGCGCGAGCTGAGAGAGGACAGGGGGGGGGGGTCTTTGTTCAGCACACGGAGCTGCCGTCGAGCTTTCGGTCCCGCGAATGAAAACAACAGAGCAGCATTCCAGGCCCCATGTTCAAGTCATCTACCCCTTTCTGGTTTTTTTGTTCGGTTCTTTGCCCTCGCGCCGTCTTGCCGCGAGTCCCATCACTCGGCTAGCTCTACGAGAAACTCAATCTGATTCGAAGAGCCGGGATCTCAGTTTGTGATTTGAAGTAGGCCCAGAAAGACTGATTTGGCGGGTTGGTTCCAGGTGATCCAGGTGGCAACCTTGAACTTGATGCCCGACCCAATCCCGACTGCATGAATCATCGGATCTTTTTGACACAATTTCCCCAGCCCCGACATAGCTAGGCGAGAGGACCATGACGTGAAGAGGGGGGATAGGGAACCTGGACGGGAACAGCGCAGGGGCATTTTGTCCCGTACCATGTGCCCATGTTGACGAGGCTAATGCAAGCCACCTGGCCCGTGCGCCCTCCATCCACGGTACGTTCACGTGTGGGATATTTCTTCGGGCTCGGCCCTATTTGTCTTGTGCAACAGGCGGTGAACGGTAAAGCCGCCGAAAAAGAGCACTCCGGAAGCTCGTGTGGTAGATCGCGTCTTTACAGTTGCGTATCAGGTCTCGTTATACAAGAGGAGCACGAGGAAGCCCACCCTCAAGGCGTTCAGAATTTCGGTCCGTCATAGGCTTTGGAGAGGAAAGTTTACCAGACGGGTCACTCAGCTCGAAAGGAGCGCCCGTCTCGTGGCACTGCATGGCTTAGCTTTCCTCTGAACTGGCCTTTGAACTCTATGGCCCACTCGTATGTACGTGGAAACCTTGGAACTATTCATCCTGAAAGCTGAGCATTAATGCTGTAGGTCGGCATCTCACTCTTCTGGAGACGCTCCCGTCGTTGCTGCGTCAATCCAATCACAAGCGCCCCAGTGTCTCATTGTTCACTCTGTTGCCGTCGGAGGATTGCAGAATTGCGCTGGCCACTATATGCTATCAAGTACTTTGTTGCTTAGATTTCAGATGGCCGTGATGGAAGGGTGCGTCTCGTAGTGCTCGTCTCCTGAGATTCCCTGATGCGAGATCGGGAGTGAGAGCCTGATTGTGGTTGTGGGTTCGTTTTCGTTGGGCGGGTGTCCCCAGAGAAGTGTATGACGTTGTGTTAACGAGAATGTGGCTTTAGAATGTCAATAGCTCCCACGCAGATGGAACGTGCCTCGCGAGGGGTTCTGGGTGCCCGGGGGTGATTGTTGAGGAGAAATTTTAGGGGGAGGAAGTGTCAATGTCGATTGTGAAAAGTTCTGGATGTCTTTGGGTGATCGTCTGGGTGAAATCTTAGGGGGCGGAAGTGTCAATGTCGATTGTGAAATGTTTTGGATGTCTTCGGGTGATCGTCTGGGTGAAATCTGAGGGGGAGGAAGTGTCAATGGCGATCGGGTGTACCTTTGGTCGTCCAGAAAGAGCATGAAGGGGATTCTGTTGTTTTCAAGGCCTGCCCAAATATCGTAGGCTAGGTCACACGTCACGTTATCCCATATCTTGACCCGGATCGGGCTTGCCGTGGTCGGGATTTTGACGTAGTAGAAGAGCTCGACCTCAGCATTGGGAGGAGCTTTTCTGTTCTTCTCCAGAAATCTTCGACAGTGAGGCAAGATATAGTCATACCCATTCTTCTTCAGACCAGGCGGACAACGTACACGGAACAGGTCCTCGATGCGCCCACTCAAGACTTCTTCCTGGGCGCCGCTGATTGCCCGTATCTCGATGCAATTGGCATATTTGCCAGGGTAGAGCCTCATCCAGAGATCCCCGGCAAGCTGGCTGAGGCTGCCGTGAGGAGCGACGAATATATCGTCGGGGGAATCAGGAGTGTCCCCAGTAGCAAAGGAAGCTGGGGTAACAGATGGTTCACCGCCACCAGTGGATTCCGGGCCATCGGGGGATCCAGGTGTCGGGCTGTATGATGATCTCTGGACCGTTGATGTCTGTTTGCGACGGAGCTCTGCAACCCCGCAAACCGCGTGAGCCCAGAAATAGAGAGCGTTGTTGAAGCAGGTCTCCCAGTTTCTGGAACGTGTTCTCTCAAAATAATACTTGAACTCAGGGTGGCGGTTAATGGAATCGGCAACGGCCTTGAAATCCACCCCGTAGTTCAGAACGGAGATGTCAGGATCTGGTGTGACAGAGGGGACAATCAGTTCTTTGATAGTTGCGTCAAGTCGCTTCACGGTATTGTCGGGCAATCCTAGCTCTAGCTGGAGACGAGCCAGAGTTGAACGATACAATTCCGCCTTGTTAACCACTTTCAATAGTGTTCTGGCTATCTCCCGGGCAGATCCCTGCTTACCATAGTCTCTGAGAGGTGCTGCACGGCTGTCTGCTTGCCAAATGTCGTGCAACTCTGGAGCGGTGGAGTTCGTGAAAGGGAAAATGCAAGAGGAAGGCCATGGCTGGAAGTCCTGCTGTGGCTCGGGATATTAGGCGGGAAATTGGATGACATGCTGATACGAAACTGGGAGAAGAAAGAGACGCCAAATGGCAGTCTCGAAAAGGTTGGGCATGTCTTGTGTTTTTGCATTCCTGTCAACCCCATTGCAGCGACAATATGGCCTCAAGGGCTCTGCTGGCATGGCGCTCAGGAGTCCTCCTGATTGGGCCTGGACAACGCCATATTGATTGGGTCAATAGGAGGGACTATACCTTAGCTCATTGCTAGGTCCGCTTCCCCCTATGCACATGATGACAAGCTGACATGTCAAATTGGGAGAAAGAAGTTTTTGGTATCGAATGGCAGATTCACAAGGGACCAGGATCCAGGGCCGGGGAGCGGGGACAGCTTCGTATCCAGCCTCACACTGCATTGAAGTTTCTTTTGCCCCGTTCAGTCCAATCTGACGGGCTTCGCCAGACTAGATCCTGCCTCAGATAACCGACAGAAGAAGAAAAGATCGGATCACCTCATTCCCTCCAGCATGTCTAGGCGATTGGCGTGCTAAAACTCCTCGACTGTATCCAATCATCTTCGTGGGGGGCACATTTAGATGCCTTCCTCACACCCCTCTTTCTGTCCTTGACACTGTGGCGTCTGTTGGGTTGACGCGCGCCAGGGATCACCGTCCTTGGAGTGAACGAATAGAATGTCGAGATCTGGCCGTGACAGCCACAACCTGTACGCATGCTGCAGCTCGACATCATTCGCGAATACGGCAACTTTTGTCGATGGCCCCCTCTACACCGAGTCGCCGACGGTTGAGGTGCAAGCATTTGCCGAAGACAAATTCTTTCAAGCTGAGCAGTTGGTTTTGACGTTAATGCTTTGGTTGAGGTCAGTTGTGTCCTGCACACCTCAAATGCACACCTGCAGCTTCTTCATCCTCATCCAGACGCCCTTACTTTCGGCTGCTGCTGGCGAGTCACGGAGAAATATTTGCAAGAACGATGAGAAGGTCCGACAAACAGCAGTCGGCCGTCGTTTTCGACTAGTCAGTGTGAAGGTCTGTGGTGTTGCAAATGACGATGAAGGTTTTCATTGCATCGATAGAAGCATATAAACAGAGCCTCCTCATCCCCTTGATCCCGTTACAGTGCGGCCTCAACAGTTCTTTCAACCGTATCCTAACCAATGAGTGCGGCTTCACTCAAATCGCTTGTCTTTATGCCGTACTTGAGTTTCATACCCCATAGCATAACTTGGTAAAGAGAGTGTGGGTTTTGACTTTGATCGAATCAACTCTTCGTATCCTTGCGGGATTTGGTCAGGCCCACAGAATATAGTGTCCTGCCGACGTCGATCACGGCATTGTAAATTCGCACGAGCAACACACCTTCGTAGGAGGAAACATCAATGTATGTTTGGTCGTTTGTTGAACTGGCTCTATGGCTGTATATCTAGTCTATGAACGGCGTTTCAAGCCGTCCGCTGAAGCTGTGAACACCCAAGACAACGGCCCTCAATATAAGTCAAATCGAAGCTCTGCAAAGGCTGCTAACTGATTATGGCAAACAGCTGAGACGATAGTAAGAGACAACTAAACTGCAACATAGCCAGCGTATCAACGCAAGGAGAAGGATATCAATCTGCCCGCCTTACACCAAAGGCTTGGGTTTATCAACCTTCATCCGAGGTACCATTCCCAGGTCGCCCATCTCGGAGTACATTTCAAAAAGAGCCTCGATCGTATCGACAAAGCCTGTCCAGCCCATTCTTCTAGCCTTGTTCATACATAAGCTCCCAAACTTCATGAAGGCGGCGTCGCCAAACTCAAAGTTTGCTTGGGGATCCTTGAACGGGTTATCGGTCAGCTGACCTCCGGAAGCCTTCATGAGCTGCTGCCAGGCCTCTTGATTTGCAGGTTCTGAAGCCCAGGCGACAAGCGAAAACAGGGCGCGAAAGGTCGGAGGAGGGCCGTAGCTGTGACCGAGTTAGCGACCTCTAATGCCAAGTCAAAATTCCTGCACTCACCCCATGGGAGACTCCTTTCCACCCCTTCCTTTGATCTCATGGAACTTGCTCAGATCCTCCTCGGGGGGGTGCACACCCTTCTCAACGCCAAACCAACGTGTCAACTCTTCGTAGAAGCGGTCCCAGCTCACCGGCCCTGTGTCCTGGGAATTAAAGGCTTCATTCTTGCACTTGTCCTCCAACACCGCCCACTCGGACAAATAGCCCGTCAACATAGCAGAAGAATGGTGACACTCGAATTGCCAGGTGTCCCAATCTCCCGGGAAATATAGAGGTTCACCCTTCTGAGCTTGGACCGCGGCATACAGAGCGAAAGGATGCAGGGCGTTCATCTGGGCGTTGTTGACTGCGCCAAGGATCCAAGCTGGGCGGATGACGTTCCACGTGGTGTTATTGGCTTTACAATATTCAAACAGCGATTTCTCTTGTGGGTAGTAGAAGTTTGGTTCCAGGTGCGCCGGTTGCGGATCGGATTCGATAGCGGGTGTGCGGCCACGACCGACATGAATGCCGTAGTTCTTGGCACCAGTTTGAAGCAAAAACCGCTTGGGAGTGACCTTAGCGAGTGTGAGGGCCTGGAGAAAATTATCGAGTAGCGCGCTGTTCACTTTGACCAGTTCATCGGCATTGGACCACACGGCAGTTCCTGGCGGAGGTTTGGGCTGCAGGTAAGAGTAGAAGAAGATATAGTCGGCTTTAACACCAGCTGAGGCCATTGCATCAGCAATCTTCTTGGGGTCCTCCAAAAAATCGACTGCCACATGTTGTACGCGTGCTCGCTGAGACTCCGGAAGCAGAGCCATCATCTCCTTGGGAGGAGGGCGGCGCGACAGGGCGTAGACTTTGCTCCAGCGCTCGGGGCTGTCAAGCAGCACCCGCATGGTATGAAAGCCGGAAATGCCATTGGCGCCAGTGACGATGGCTGTGAGGTCCTTGATGGATGGGTCGAAGGTTGGCAGATTGTGGTAGATGCCTTTATGCTTGACGGGATAACGCTCAGAGCCCATTGTGACGTTTGACAAAATATACGATCAATGTGGTTTGTTTGGCGCTGATGTGGGCGTGCGGAGGGGCAGGCTTGGTCTTTATATATGTGTAAAGAGATGACGGGGTAAGGGAAGAGAATCTCACCTCGGGCCATTGTGTTAGTATCCAGGTTTACCTACGCGCGATTGACATTAAGCAATAACGCGGGGTTCGTCTCACGGTTCTTCCATCCACTGATTGTAAGCTCGTTGTGGGACACCGTCGTGATATGATTCGCTTCCAATCAGTCCCAAGACTACTCTAGAGCCTGGGCATCTACGATCTGCGTTCAAGACTTCATGCAGAGTACAATTCCGGTAATGAAGAGAACAACCGCGGAACCGACTCGTTGAAGTATTCGGTAAGGGATGGATTGATCAAGCCGGATTTGGAGTTTTGCCGGATCCCCGCCAAGCCGCTGACATAAGAACTAGACCCTGCAGGCTGTCACGTGGCAGAGTGCGGAGAAGACTGTTGATGCCACACGCGATCTACCGAATACGCGGAGGAGAGACGCAGTTGGCCAACCAAGTCAAACTGGCAGCCTCACTGCGTGCAAACTAGGACACCAATTACTGACATCCCACCACGAAGCGTCCGGCGGAACCTGCTGCCACAGTGCAAAATGCTCAACTGGCACGATTTTGACGCCGTCTTTCAGCCAAAGACCGACTATGCCTATGACGCCCGGACGGTAGAGAGTATCATCAAGCATCGCAAGGAGTTCGGCGACCAGCTATTCTTCGACCGCATCTGGAAGACGATTGGTCTTACAAGACGTGAGACCTCGCTCGCTACCAACATTTGTCAGGGTTACTGATCAAATATCAGCTGCAAGGAATAACTATCCACCCCGGTCCAACCAGGATCTGCGCAATCTGTGGTCCAAGATCGTTCAGTCGACCGCTCCCGATGAGCAGAAACTTGCCCTTCTATACTACTTGCTCAGAGACTGTCGCCAGCTGCCGAACGCCGACTCAAATTTTGCCCGAAGAACATACCTCCCTCAGAGATGGCAGCTTCTGGTTGCTGGGTTGTGGGAACTCGATCACGCTCAATTCTCTCGCGCCCTCGAACACCTCACAGACCCATCGCTAACACCGACCTTTACTGACGAGATCCTCCTTACACTACTTCGACATCCAAAATGCGAGCCTTCATTGGCGACGGCGTACTATATTGCTATGTCTCCCCCACTGGAAGATCCGGTAGCGCTTGAAGCATATTTCGAGTTGGTCATAAGCAACAACCTGGTGGAAGCATATTATTTCGCGCAACGACAAAACGAAGCAAGACACAAAACGCTGTTTGAGAAACTTATTGTTGCCGTACTTGAGGACAGCCCTGGCCATGCTCGTGCGGAGCGAGCGACGCTTCTCGTTGGACTGCCGTTGACCGACCAGGAGGAGGGTTGGTTCGAGCGTTGCATATTGGACGGTACAGCTTCCAAGCTGCCCGGTGCAAAGGACTCTCTCATGGCAAGGGTAATTATGATGGGGAGGTCAGCCAGCGGTTCACCTGCGCTGAGCAGGCTGAAAGGCGACGACATTGGCGGGATCGACTGGGAGGTCGTGAAAGCGGGAATTGCCGATGCGGTCCCCCATTGACATCCGCTCAACATCTCATCATTCTCGAATCGACGCAGCGGTCATCCAAACAAGGCCTTTCTGTGGAAGACATTTCTAAGCTCCCTTACAACTCCCAATTGTCACCGGATTTATCCCGCTGTACTCGACTTTAGCCTGCTTGTGCCGCACCACTTAGGCCCGTGATGACGCAGAACTTGGACAAAACCGGGAATGGCCGCGTGTACCGAAACATCGGCTGTCCCTTTCAGCGCAGTTGACTACATTCTCACAACGCTGCTCATATCCGGGAGCTTTATCTCCCAGCAACGTCTCTGCTGCCGTCTTTGGGGGACCCTCCCAAACCATGGTGGATTCTCCTCTCGTGCGCTGCGCCTCGCGACGTCGCGTCGCTGAATATCTCACCTGAAGTACCAAGACTCGAGAAGTGCCTGACTGCGGAAAGAAGGGGCTCACGGAATTCGTGAAGATTGCTGATTTGTAAATGAAAATTTGGCCAGGATGAACTCTCGCCAGTACTTCAAGGGTGTGGCTCAATGAAAATTATCGTTCACACGCAGACGCGCGCCCTCGGCTCTGAGCTTCACACTCACCGCCGATGATGCTACCAGCCCTGATTCTTTGTTGTCTCTCGACCGTGTTCGCTGCCGATGAATTAGTCCTCCTCGACTACGCCTCTTACAAAGGCACAGCCCTTGCGAACGGGGTCACTCAATGGCTTGGGATGCGATATGCCGCACCGCCGACGGGAAGTTTGCGATTCGCTGCGCCGCAAGATCCTCCCATTGTCCACGGTATTCACGTAGCGAACAAGGTGACTGACACTTCCCCTCTACCGATCGGTGCGTGGCCGTCTCTAATGGTGTCTTCAGCACGGTGACATCTGCTTTGGAACGGGCAACAATGCTCACGACCCAAGATTATCCGAAGACTGTCTCTTCTTGGACGTCTACGCTCCAAGTCACGCAACCAACACCTCCAAACTGCCGGTCTATTTCTTCATTCAAGGTGGTGGCTTCAACTTCAACGCAAATGCAAACTACAACGGCAGCGGCTTGATCACCACGTCCGGCCATGGGCTGATTGTCGTGACCTTCAACTACCGCGTTGGGCCGTACGGTTTCCTCGCCAGTCGCGAAATCCAGGACTCGCCGTCCGCCAGCTTGAACAACGGTCTCAAGGACCAACGCAAAGCACTTGAATGGGTGCAGAAGTACATTTCCCAGTTCGGCGGAGACCCAAAGCACGTTGTTCTGGGTGGAGATTCCGCGGGCGCCGCATCCATTGCCTACCATTTAACCGCATACGGCGGTCGAGATGACGGGTTGTTTGTCGCTGCCGCCGCCGAATCGGTCAGTTTCGCACCCATCCTGACCGTCGAGGAAAGCCAGTACCAATATGACAGCCTCGCGAAACGCCTTGGCTGCGCGCCACGCGCCACGAGTCAAGATTCAACCGTCAAGGACGACACGCTGTCGTGTCTCCGCTCCAAGACCACGGCACAGCTCCAGGGACAGAACCACAACGTGCCGTATCCCGGCGCACAGAATCCCCCTCTGTACATGTGGAACCCGGTGCTGGACAACACGCTGATCCAAAACTACACCTACGCGGCCTTCGACAGTGGCCACTTCGTCCGCGTTCCCGTGCTGTTCGGCGACGACACGAACGGCGGGACGATCTTCACTCCGCGCGGGACATCCAGCCTGGCCCAGTCCAACACGTTCCTGCACGACCAGTTCCCCGACCTGACGTTCGACCAGCTGCAGCAGATCGACCAGCTCTATCCCAACCACGGGCCGCAGTTCCCCAACTCGGGCTCCTGGTGGCGACAGGTCTCCAACGCGTACGGGGACATGCGGTACATGTGCCCGAACCTGTTCATCTCGTCGAGCTACGCGCGGTACGGCGTGCCGGGCAACTGGAACTACTGGTTCAACGTGCAGGACGCCGCGCAGGTGCGCCAGGGCCTGGGCGTGCCGCACACGGTCGAGCTCTCGGCCATCTGGGGGCCCGAGAACACCAACGGCGCGGCTCCCGCGAGTTATCGCCGCGGCGGGCCCAACGCGTGGATCGTCCCGCTCTTGCAGGGTTACTGGATCAGCTTCATCCGCGCGCTCGACCCGAACCCCTTCAGGGCCCAGGGCGCACCCATGTGGCAGGAGTTTACGCTCGCCGATCAGGAGGGCAGCGCGGGTGCCGATGCCGCCGGCGGCGGTGGTGGTGGTGACTGGATGAGAATGCTCTTCGACACGGCCGAGACGACGGGCATGGCCGAGGTCAGCACGGCCGTCAGGAAGAGGTGTCAGTACCTCAACTCGATCGGCTTGGCCCTCAAGCAGTAAGATCCTTACGGAGTGGCCGACATAGCGAGGTCCTATGCGTGTCTTGTGATCCGTGCGGACGGGATGGTCATATCGTGGGTTGTTGGTTACTTGTGCCTCTTTGGACGGCGGAGCGCGACGCAGGATACAAAGTGCCTGCGCAACGACATGTGTGTGGCTGGAGGAACAGCGAAAAGACTATCAGTAGGCTGCAAACAGGTAGTTATGAGAAAACCCAAAGTACTCCAAAGAGAACTCGGACCTTTCAAAATCTACATCATTCTATCGCGAACTACGTAACTAGGGTCTGTGAATTGCAGAGACGTCTCAATGTGTATATGTGTTCTGCGGCGCCACAGTTCCTTGCTACTAAACGTCATCCACGTAACTCCAGCGTGCACATAGCTTCACAGGATATATATATACCAACCCGTCCACTTCCATACCTTACCGCATGCCTTTACCAGATAGCCAAACATCGGAGCTCCAAACTCTCCCTGGGCTCTTCATCCTCGGTCCCCGGCAGATCCACGCTGGAGTGCAAGGTGCCGCCGGCGGCGACGGTCTCCTTGTCGCGATTGCTGTCAAAGAGGCCGATGACCAACACCTCCTCGGGCTCCTGCTGGCTGATAAAGTACCACTTCTGGCCCGAGGACCAGCGCGCGAGGTACGACTCGGTGTCGTGAGTGTCCTTCGAGTCGGGGGAGATGCCGAGGTTGGGCGTCTTCACAATCACGGGGACGTAGTCGCTCTCGAGGAAGGTGCGCGCGTCGCCCAGGGCGAGGGGGTCACGGCGCACGCGCTTCAAGGGCCGCCAGATCGAGTACAGCGCCCAGCGAGGGCCGAGGCCGGACTCGGCGTAGTCTTCTCTCAGCGACTTGCCCTGCGCGAGCAGCTTCTCCTCGGCGTCGATGATGGGCTGCGCGGTGGCCGTCATGGTGGGGTGGTACTTCCTCAGATGCGTCCGCGCCCCGTTGGGTGCGTAGTCCAGGTGGACCTTCGGGGCGGGACTGGCGCCGCCGTGTTGCTTGGAGAAACCGATGAACTGGGGGAACCCAAGCTCGAGATCCTTCTCTTCCTGAGACTTCTCTTGCGGCAGCTGTTCTTCCTTTTGGTCCCCATGGCCGGCGTGTGTGGCGAGAGCATCTGCTTCGGACCAGATGGCGCTGCGGAGCAGCAGAGCCTCGGTGATGACGGTCTTCGCGCCCGTGACTTGTTTGACCATCTCCTCCGTCTCGGGCACGTAGAGTTGCTTGAGCAGGTTGGGGTCATTCCAGCTCGCGCGGGTGTAAGGGGCAGCGTTCATGGTGGTTGGGTGACGGATGGCGGTGAAGCCGTGGGTGTCGAGCTGGGCGGCGCCTTCTTTTGCCTTGGGCAGTTCGGCGATGGTGGGGACCGGGCGCATGTCGATGAGAGGTTGGAGCCGGACGTCACCGAACTCGGCCATGGCAGGGAGATGGAAGTTGTGAGGAGACGGAGTGGGTGTCTGGCCCTGAGGGATGTAGCGCAGCTTTCCATAGTACTGAGGCTCGGAAGCCGGGGGGTCAGAGGAGAGGACTTGGGTGAGGGTGGTGGTGGTAGTTGTGGTGGACATGGTGAAGGCAGTGAGGATCCAATTATACACGGCAAGAAGATATGGGCAGAGAGAAGAGCACGAGGACAAAGATAGAGATGGAACGAATTACCTTGGTGAGAGAGGGGTGAGGTTGGATGCTTTATACCTACAACATGAGTAAGACACGAGAATATACGCGGCGAGGCGCCTGTCGGGGGTCTGGATGTATGTTTGTGATAAGACGAGAAAGGCAAGAGAGAGAGAGCGAGACAGGGAGAGACTTGGAGTCGAGGGGCGCATTGATTGATTGATGGATGGAGAGTGATTGATTCAGCGACTGAACTGAGTTGGATTGATAACTGCGCCCGCGGTGCTCAAGTCCGCCGGGCAAATCAACCCCGCAGATCCCAACACAAATTCCTGAACAGGCAAGAGAGATATGCAAGTGCCCTTCATCTCTTTCCATTCCAAGACTGTATCGGACCCAACGAGAGGCATCGCGTTCCATATTCAGCTTCAACATTGGATGTCGTCGCCTTCCAAACTTGGGAGATGATGAAGAAGAGGTCGGCACTTGATGACAAGGACAGTATCGGTGTGAAGCGCAGTCTGTCGACGGTGCAGTATAAAGAAGCCCAACATCATCAAGGCCTCACAAACCTTGATCGGAGGCTGTTCAAGGTCGGATAAGAGCTCTTCACGCAGATTGTTACAGACACCTGAAACATTCTGTCGTCTCCAGCCCTGAGTAAGTGTTGGCTGCTAGGATGGAGCTCGCAGGCTGCCAGGAGAAGCGCCAAAAGCAGTGCCAAACCTCAACAAAAAGACATGTGATGGCTCATCAGGTGGTCCAGAACTGATCTCGTGCCACTTGCTTAGACAAAGGGAACTCGCAATTGTCATCAGGTAATGATCCCTTCATCGTCGAGCCTCAATTGGGTGATCCAGCAGAAGAATGCCACCCTCGTTCTGAAGCTTCACCAGAGCACTTGCCAGCCCAAAATACCAGCAACCAGGGAGAGGAAACAAAGGATCCATCCTACCGGTTCAAGCCTCTGAAAAGGCCACAGCCATTGCCCGGGTAACGTTGCAGTGGCCGATTGCTGGACGATCGATGTGCTCTGCCAACCGAGAATTTGCAGAAGAGACGGGCTTCTAGACAGAGGCCTGGAGCCATCCAGTTGCTCAGGCCATGGCAGACAGCTGAAGTGTGTGGTCAATATCTCGCACTCGCAGCATTTTGACCAAACTAGAGCTGGGAGGTTCAAATTTGGGGTTGATTGCTAGTGGTCAGGACCATGCCCTAAAGGAAAATACTCACATGGTCACCTTCTAGGTACAGGCCAAGATCAAACCAGCACGCACGAGACCGATCATCTCGACCTGGCCAATAGAAAGGCCGTCATTTTTCATCGGCTGTTGCAGCACAACCATTTGACGTTTCCACTTCGAGATGGGACCCCCTCCTCCAGGCCAGGCACGTCCGTCCCAGATCCCCTCAGATCCCCCTCGGTAATGCCACCCCTGACTCGAGCCCCCATACGGCACAAGAACGGAGCAGACGTGATCGAACGGCTGTATCCGCTACATGCACAGCACCTCTGCCTGGTGTCGGATCAGGATACGGGAACTTTCGTTAACGACCTGATCGACGCAGGTCCCGGCAATCTTGCATGAGAGGGTTAGCGTTTGCTGGGCTTTTGGATTGAATAGATCCTGGACAACAAGACCCAAGCCTTGAGACAAGCTTGGATGCATTCAACGAGGGCCCCCATTGAAAGAGGAGGGTTTGTCAGTACAGATTACAGACCTTGCGTTGGCCGAGCTGCTCGTGATGTTAGGGTTTTGGGATAGTGGTGAAGAGATAAGGGAAAGAACCCAGGCTTCCAGTTGCCAGATTGGCCCATGAAGACTGAATCCAGCCTCGTGGGTTGGGACGTTGGGAAATGCGATAGAGTTGATAGAGTGGCATTGTCCCCGGCTCGCTTCGACCCTACGCGAGCTGCGGTATTTTTCCCTTTCCAATCTCTTTCTTCTGTACAGCACATGGCAGCACATGGGGACAAGTCCGATGACCAGTTCGTCGTGCCGTTGTCCTGTAGGACCTCTCGTGGATCTGGCCGGTGTCTGGAGAAGAATCGAGTGGCATGGACGACGGGCAGAGAGTGACCCAAAGTCAATCGGTGGTCAGGCACTAGATGGGCTGGAATCCGGACAGCCGAGCGCAACGCATATCTCTGTCTGCGGCATAAATACCGCTATGCCTGATGTGGGCGGTGGTGCATCGGTGCCTCACACCACCCAACAAACCCGTCGACTTGGATTGAGGGCGTGAAACCTTCAGCATCGAACAAATTCCTCACATGTCGCGCCCGTCGAAGTTTATGCATCTCCTGATGTTGCGAGCTTGGGCTCCAGCTTCCTTGGCCAGTCCATTACCATCAGATCATGTCAGCGGCAACTTCCCTTGTTCGTGCCATCGCTGCCCCTCCTCTGCCCAGCTCCCCCAGCTGGTCCCAGTGTCCTCACTCGCCCAAGCTCGTATCCTTGTATCCTTGCATTGGTCTGTGCAAGTTAGCTTCGCCAATCCTGGATTCAAGCTGGCGGGAAAAACAGTCAGCTTTGCTCACGATGCAGCTCCCCCCCAAGCATATGCTTCGGATCACTCATACCGCTTCCCACACACCCACTTGTAACCTTGTTCGGACACGTGCAGGGATTGAGCAGCTCGCATTGAATGCACTCTGATGCAACCGACTTGGTGCATAACTGGAGGCGTGGAGGCGACAAAGGCGAGAATGGTAAAAAGATGTCGCTCATCCCCATCACGATGCTTCTCGACCGCCCGCCGATTAGATTAGCAATGGATTCAATCCACGGTGCCTGCCGCCGTCCGTTACGACCGGGCTTCTTGTGGTTCACTGGGACATGTATGGATGATACGTAGTGTCTGCAGGCAGTAGATGTGATCATCATTGACTGGTATATAAACCTTTCCTCACTTCCGCCTGTCGTCACCTCAACCTCACTCTTCCCTCACCACAACCTCACTTTCACCTTGTACCGTCTACCTCCCACCCCCCCTTTCCGCCTTTCCCACCTTATAGATTTCCCATCTGCGATCCGCTGCAGTCTTCTCCCTTCTCTTGTTCCCTCCACCATGTCGTCCACGGCCCAGGAGGATGTCTCTGTCGAGAGCATCTCGTCCTTTGGCAAAGCCCGCTCTACCGTCAAGGGCGAGCCTCTCAGCAGCGACGAGCTGAAGCTCCAGGATGACTACATGCGAGCCAGTCTCTATCTCTGCCTTGGCATGCTTTATCTCAAGAAGAACCCCCTCCTCAAAGAGCCGCTCACGGTCGAAGATCTGAAAGCCAGACTCCTCGGGCACTGGGGTTCTGACGCCGGGCAAGTCTTCACCTATGTCAACATGAACCGCCTGATCAAAAAGTATGACCTTGATGTAATCTTCGTTTCCGGACCGGGACACGGCGCCCCCGCCGTGATTTCTCAGGCCTATCTGGAGGGCGTCTATAGCGAAGTTTACCCGGACAAATCCGAAGATGAAGAAGGCATGCGGAAGTTCTTCAAGCAGTTCTCTTTTCCTGGGGGCATTGGTAGCCATGCCACGCCCGAGACGCCGGGCAGTTTGCACGAAGGAGGTGAGTAACCCCAACCACGATCCTATTTCCTATTTCTGGCAGCAACTAATCTACTGGGCAGGTGAACTCGGCTACAGTATTTCACATGCCTTCGGAACCGTTTTCGACCACCCCAATCTGATCGCTTTGACCATGGTCGGCGATGGTGAGTCCGAGACTGGTCCTTTGGCAACCAGCTGGCACAGCACCAAGTTCCTCAATCCAATCACCGACGGGGCCGTTCTCCCTGTTCTTCACCTCAATGGCTACAAGATCAACAACCCCACCATTCTCGCCCGTATCAGCCACAAAGAGCTGGAGGCGCTGTTCATCGGTTATGGATGGACGCCGTATTTCGTCGAAGGAAGCGATCCTCTGAGCATGCACCAGGCAATGGCTGCCACCCTGGAAAAGTGCGTCTTGGAGATTCGAGCCCACCAGAAGAAAGCACGGGATTCCGGAAAGGCGTTCCGGCCTCTATGGCCCATGATCGTCCTTCGAAGCCCCAAGGGCTGGACAGGGCCACGAATAGTGGATGGGCACTACCTCGAGGGCTTCTGGCGAGCCCATCAGATTCCCCTCCCAGATGTTGCGTCTAGTCACGCACACCTGAAACTCCTGGAACAGTGGATGAAGAGCTATACGCCCGAGAAGTATTTTGGAGAGGACGGCAAATTGATCCCAGATCTCAAGAAGCTTGTCCCGGCAGGCAACCGGCGGATGAGTGCTAACCCTATCGCTAACGGTGGACTCTTGAAGAAGCCGCTGCTCATGCCCGACTTCCGCAACTACAAGCTGGCTTGTGAGAAAGGAGGCATCACAGAAGCACCCAGCATGTCGAACATGGCCATCTTCCTGCGAGACATCGTCGCGAAGAACCCACACAACTTCCGTCTTTTCGGACCTGATGAGACAGAATCCAACAAGCTTGCCGGCGTCTACGAGGCTGGTAAGAAAGTGTGGATGGGCGAATATTTCGAAGAAGACGAAGACGGTGGCAACCTGGCCTTCGATGGCCGTGTCATGGAAATGCTCAGCGAACATACTGTTGAAGGTTGGCTCGAAGGCTACCTCCTATCTGGCCGCCATGGGATGCTCAACAGCTACGAGCCCTTTATCCACATCATCGACTCAATGGTCAACCAGCACTGCAAGTGGATTGAGAAATGCCTCGAAGTCGAATGGCGTGCCAAGATTGCGTCTCTCAACATTTTGTTGACGGCCACCGTCTGGCGCCAGGACCACAACGGCTTCACCCATCAAGATCCCGGCTTCCTGGATGTCGTGTGCAACAAGTCTCCCGAAGTCGTCCGCATCTACTTGCCGCCCGATGGAAACTGTCTGCTCTCCGTGATGGACCACTGCTTCCGAAGCAGCAACTACGTCAACGTCATCGTTGCCGACAAGCAGAATCACTTGCAATATCTCGACATGGATGCCGCCATCGAGCACTGCACCAAGGGCGCCGGCATCTGGGACTGGGCATCCAATGACCAGGGTCAAGAGCCCGACGTCGTCATGGCGTCCTGTGGCGACGTGCCGACCATGGAAGCCCTGGCCGCGACTGCGCTGCTCCGCGAGTACATTCCCGAGCTCAAGATCCGCTTTGTCAACGTGGTGGATCTCTTCAAGCTGATCCCGGAGCACGACCACCCGCACGGCATGTCGCAGCGAGAATTCGAGGCCATCTTCACACCCAACAGACCCGTCATCTTCAACTTCCACTCGTATCCCTGGCTCATCCACCGGCTGACGGCCCAGCGCCCCAGCCAAGCCAACCTGCACGTGCGCGGCTACAATGAGAAGGGCAACATCGACACCCCCCTCGAGCTCGCCATCCGCAACCGCACCGACCGGTTCAGCCTCGCCATTGAGGCGCTGGACAGAATGCCCGAGTTGGGCAACAAGGGCGCCAGCGCCAGGGAGAAGCTGCTCAGCTCGCAGATCAAGTACCGCACCGCGGCCTTCAACGATGGCATCGACCCCGAGGAGATCAGGAAGTGGGTGTGGCCCTTTTAAGTCGATGGTAGTGCGGCCCCGGGCGGCCAAGCGGAAAGCAAACGGATCTCCTACAGACATGGACCTCGAGGCCGGGGAGATGAGATTTCCTACCAAAAGGCGACATGATTCACGAACTTGGATCGCGCGCGAGGGAGGGGGACCATAATAGATTATTATCACGAAGGGTTTACCATTAGAAGGAATCGGTTGTAATTCGTCGCAACGTTGTTGCATGATTGGTTAGACTCCCCGTGCAGCGCGCGCCCTTTATTATCCCAAACCACACGATGCACCCACCGTCAGATAGAATGAATACACTTTTGATGTACGCGAGGCTGAAGACTTCTCGCGATGATGTTCGCCCCTCCTTCAGCCTTCTCAAGACTGTAATGACCACTCGAATCGACGAGCGAACTATATACCTACCTTTCTTTGACAGGGATCTACGAATTTCGAGCCTGGACACTCGTGAAAAGACGGCACATGCATGCACTGTCGCAGCGAGCATACGCAGAGCGGCTACAGAGGCTCGAGACCGGACTGGACGAGACAGGACGACCACAGGGACAAGAAGCAGTGTTGTCATCAGAAGGAAAGGCTGCGACACGATTTATCCTAGCATGTGTACATAGGAACCTCCTGCGCAAGGCTGGGAAAGATGGTCAACTTAGCCAAACAGCGTGCCTCGTGCCAGAGGCGATGGGATATCAGTCAAGAATCCACAGGAACGGCGGAGGCAAAAAGCCAGCAAAGAGGAGCCCTGGGGCATTCATTCATGTACACTGCATAGAACATCTGCCAGATTCAACGACAGAGGTCCCTGCTGAATCTTGTCCCAGAATTCGGCCCCTCTTTTTGACACGGTTCCAAGCGCCTCCGATATCCAGCATAGGAGGTGGAAGCCTTGCATCAGGCTGGCACAGTCGAGCAGGTTCCAGGGCCGTTGCGCCAAAGATGAGATCTTGCGTTTGTCCACTGGTTCCTGTTTTGAGGGCCACCGGTCCTTCAAACATCCGACTCAAGCTGGATTCAGTGCCTTCACTGCCTCGAGAAATATAGCCAGCACTGCCTCACTGCTAACAAGCCTGGAACGCCCTTGCTCATCCCTGCAAAACCCCTTCTTTCCCATGTTCCAAAATGACAAAAATGACATTGCTATCGTCGTCTTCGTTCTGCGCTTCCATGCAAAGTTCTATCTCCTGTTTTCCGTGTGCCTGGCTATGCGCCTTCGCTTCCAAATTCGGAGGTCCACTCAGCATTCTTCTTCAAATCGTCCGCAGACACAGTTGGTCTACTCGCTTTTATCGCGCGAGTAAAGTCTTTCACAGTTAACGGGGGCTCGAGTAGTTTTTCTGAGTCAACGTCCACCCAGGTCATCTCCTTTGCTCCAGGGTCACCAGGGGAGCACGGTGTGAGTTTCTCAACGCCATCCACCATCACCTAGTTGCCGCCAAGGGCATTCGTTAGCAGCTCGTCTCGGAAACAGAGCCTGAGAGGGGGGTTGAACTTACCTTCTTGTAGTGCGTGGCTGTTTGGATCTTCCTCACGGGCTGCATCAACGCATCTTGCACCGCAATGCTAATATCACTCCCCGAGTACCCTTCGCTCAAGTCCGCCAGCGCCTTGTAATCCGCTTGCGTCATCTCGCATTTCGTATCTCCGACGGCGAGCTCAAACATCCGCATTCGTGCCGGTTTGTCGGGTAAAGAGATATGCACTCTTCGCTGGAAACGTCGGCGAATGGCAGCATCTAACTGCCAGGGGATATTTGTTGCACCGAGGATCAAGACGCCACGAGAATCCTTTCCCACTCCGTCCATTTGGACGAGAAGCTCGGTTTTGATACGCCTCGACGCTTCGGATTCGCCTTCACCTCGGGGTCCACACAAGGCATCGACCTCGTCAATAAAGATAATTGCCGGCTTGTTTTCTCTTGCCATGTTGAAGAGTTGCTTGACCAGTCGTTCTGACTCGCCCATCCACTTGCTCACCAGATCTGACGAACTCACGCTGAAAAAAGTGCTGTTTGCCTCGGTCGCCACCGCTTTGGCGAGGTATGATTTACCCGTACCTGGAGGTCCGTAGAGTAATATTCCTTTCCAGGGTTGTCGTTTACCTTGAAACAGATGAGGGAATTTGATAGGCAAGATGACAGCCTCCTTCAATGCTTCTTTTGCGCCCTCCAGACCGGCGACGTCCTCCCATTTTACATTTGGTTTGTCCGTCAGGATCGCTCCCATTAATTGTCCTCGGAGCTTCTTTGAATCTGCATCTTCCTCGTCTTTGTCTCCTGCTTCTCCTTTGCCTGCGCCATTCACAGCTTTCCCGTTGACACCCATCGCAGCGGGCTTTTTGCGATTGGAGGAATCGTTGGTCTGAATATGGGCTTTCAGTTTCTCTGCTCGATCCATGTATTCACCCGCCTTTGCACGGATCATTTCCTTTGACTTTGGATTCTTTTCCCATTTGAGGGCAAGCATGAACAGTTCGAGGGCGGCATAGTATTGTTGGTACGCTTGTTCGTAGGAGCCGGCGGTGTCAAGCTCAATGGCTTTCTTTACCGTGTCGATTGCACGGCCGAGGAAGTCGGTGTTGGACATGCTGAGCAGCGAAGCTCCGAAGCTGGATATCTAGACAAGGGACGACAGAAGATAAGAGTGATCGTGGAGGTACTTCGCCGAGTTACAGTTGCGGTAAACAAGCGGCAAGATGTTCTTGGTGGTTGTCTTCAGGCGGCAATGGAGACGAACGAAAAGTGTCTGTTCAGCTGATCCAGCACAGCTATACCAGGTCTAGGAATCAGGTTTCAGAGTCGCGTGAAGTCGAGGTTGGAGGATCGTAGAGTCGTCACAAAGCTGCAAAGGTGAAGGTGGGATGGGAACGGAGATGGCGCACCGGCATTTGCCCCGCGAACCGCCTGCGCGCTAGGACGATTTCCCAGTCCAGGCACGTACAAATCTGTTACAAATCCTCTCATCACGACTCGATTCTCTTCTCGACCGGCACGCCATGGAAGAGGACAGAAATAAGCTGCAGGCCTTGTCTGAAGCTCTCCAAAAATTCCAAGACGGTCGGGAACACAATACCCTGGGCACGCTACCTTTGATGTTCTAACCTTCGGCCACAGATCTACAAACCGCGGTGGAAGCACGTCAAAAACTCGAAGCGCAGCAGCAAGAAAACAAGGCTGTCCAGAAAGAATTCGCATCGCTGCCCGACGATGCCGGGATTTACAAACTGGTCGGCCCAGTATTGCTGAAGCAGGACAAGACGGAGGCTGTAAATGCGGTCGACGGCCGGCTCGATTTCATCACCAAGGAAATAACCAGGCGGGAGGCTAGGATCAAGGAGTTGCAGGAAGGGAGCGAAAAGAAGAGAGTCGAGCTGATGCAGCTCCAACAAAGGATACAAATCGCCGCGCAGGAGCAGGGCGCAGGCTGAAGAAAACATCGAACATGTGCGAGGGAGCACCGACGACTTGAACAGTTTCTAACAGCGAGATCGTGATTTGACCACGCATCATGTCCAATCTCCATTCATTACGACAGTCGCCACCGAAGCCCGGCATCGTAAACCCTGGCTGAGTCCTAGACTGCTGCAGGCGCTTGCGTCCATCCCCCTCGAGTCGGCACTAATCGCAATGTCCGCCCTGCGGCCCTATTCAATGGGAAGTGTTCAGGATATGAAGGCAGCTCGAGACATTTTGCTGTTAGAGCTTATGCTGGGTCTTTCATTTCAGCGTATTTCTCACATCTCCACGAGTCTTTGCATGGCGTTGCGAGATGTGCTGGGCACAGATATTGAGAAAATGCCACGGGAAAGCGCTTCCGGAAAGAGGAAACGCCATTTGCAGTGGTAGCTTGCGTTAGAAAGCACAGAGTTTCTCGAACCTGATGGGCTCCTCAAGTGCTCCGAGAGGCATTGAGTCTCGTACTTGAGCTGCATGCGATTTGCCTTTCGTCGGCTGGCTATGTTCCATGACGCGAGTCTCATTGTAGAATACAAGCATGAAGGCCTAGACTTCTCCAGCTTCTGTACGACAAGGCTGAGGCTGAGGCTGAGGCTGCGCTGATCACAAGGCTGTGAGCGCTCCTTCTAGTCATCGATTTGATTGGTGGATCTGCGGAATAGGCTTGGCAGCGTAATTTTTTTGTCCTACGCAGAACCTCTCGACCTGTTCTCAAGCTGCTAACCACTTTCACCACGGTTTGTCGCTAAAGTGTCGGCCTCTCGCATTGCTTGTCTTCATTGACACTGATTTACTCCTCTCAAAATGCCTCGCGAGGGCAAGAAGCGGGGGAGGCGACAGCAGGAAAAAGAGGGAAAGAGAGCCTCGAAACGCCTGAAGATCGAAGATGGTGATGGAGAGGCCCCAGGCGAAATTGTGGTGGAGGGCGATGCTGGAGACGACTTCATCAGCTTCAATATGGAAAGGCCGCAAGGGATTCAGGAGCCGCAAGAAGAAACGCAGTTTCACGGACTTCTTACTCCCGAAGAACAAGAGTACTACGCAAACGTCAACACCAAAATCGTTGCAAATGATTTCGAGTCCCCAGAAGACCGTGCAGTATTCCTCGAGGCAGTGCATAGGGAGACTGAAGGCAAAGAGATGAAGGTCGCATCGAGTCAATCTTGTTCTAGATATCTCGAGAAGATCATCATGTTGTCAACTCCTGAACAGCTGCGACATCTTTTCAGCAAGTTCCTTGGAAACCTCACCTATCTTGTGCGACATCGGTTTGGAAGTCATTGTTGTGAGACGCTTTTCTTGCAAGCGGCGAAGCACGTGGAAAAGGAGCCTCAAGTCGAGGAAGCCAACCAGACTGGATTGATGTCTACGGAGAGCCTCTTTCTCCGTGCCGCAGAAGAGCTTGAGCCAAACATGGGCTTTCTACTCACCGACAGATTCGCTTCTCACACTGTCCGAGTGTTATTCCTGATATTATCGGGCCTGTCCTTGGAAGACGAGTCTGTCAAGGCTATGGTCGCTAGCAAGAGAAAGGAAAAGCTAGAAGCACCAGTCGAGAAAGAGACCGAGACATCTGATAGCAAACGGGTCGTACCAAAGACATTCCGCAATGCGCTTGACAAATTAATTAGCAGTGCGATTTCGGCACTGGACACCACTTATTTGAGAGCATTGGCTACCCATCCGACCGGCAATCCTGTGTTACAATTACTTCTACGCGTCGAGCTCTCAGCATCGGGCAAGAACAAGGCAGCAGGAGAGAACTCGGTCTTTCGAAAATTGTTACCAGATCAAGAGCTAGAAGAAGATTCCGAGAGTGCTAAATTCATCTCCGGGTTGATTTATGATCCTACTGGCTCACATTTGGTCGAGATCCTAGTCAAGGAACTTCCTGGCAAAACGTTCAAGAAGCTCTACAAGAACGTCTTGAAGCCACGGCTCGGCAGCCTGTCTAAAAACGATACAGCAAGTTATGTTGCGATGAGAATACTCGAACGGCTGGGAAAAGATGACCTCGGTGAAGCCAAAAGATTGATCTTAGCAGAGCTGCCAGTCCTGATCTCCCGACGGAGGACTGGCCTAATCAGAGTACTGATCGAACGATGTGCTTTGCGAGGCGTGGATCTGCAGGATGTATCGGAGGTGGTCAAGTCAGAATACACCAGTGACGGAGAGGAATTCCTGCCCAACCTTCTCGGCTTAAGACCTATGGAGGCGCCAGAACAACCCAAGGATAATGACGGGAGCAAGAGCACAGAAACTTCAACACTAAGGACTGATATCCATGGCTCACTATTGGCTCAGACAATGCTACAAAGTCCAGGTACAAGCTCCGTTGTGCAGGACAGCATATTAGCGCTGGACACTAAAACGTTGATGGCGATGTCTAAAGATCCAGCTTCCTCCCGCATCGTCCAATCTGCCTTGTCTCCGACAGAATTCAATATGCAATTCAGACGCGAGATTATCCCTCGGTTCTACGGAGAAATCAGCGCCCTAGCGCAAGACCTTACTGGCTCTTATGTAGCTGATGCTCTATGGTCAGCCACGGACGGGCTTCATTTCATGAAAGAGCGGCTAGCCGGTGAACTTGCCAGCAATGAAAGTCAACTTCGAGACTCGCCCTTCGGCCGAAATGTTTGGAAGAACTGGGCCATGGATTCTTATCATCGACGGCCAGGTGAGTGGCGCGCCCTTGCAAAGGGACGGGGCCAGAGCCTCACACTGGCTGCGCCTTCGAAGGAAGCATCAGGGCAGGAGAGGAAGAAGACCCCGATCGAGCTTGCGCGCGAGAGGCATTCTCAAAAATTGAATGCGCACAGCACTAAGCACAGCCACGCTTCAGCAACAGGCGCCAACGCCGTGGTTCGAACCAGTGCCTAGAGCGGGAAGGGGAATATGGACTGATGAAATCGACATTGCGTGAAAGCAGTTATCCTCCTGAGCGAACCCCTGGACCTCAGCCTCGTCTCCACCAGATTGCGTCATTCGGACAAGCACGCCACCAGCGCTGGTAAGCAGAGTTTTACCCCGGCCGCTGATATACAACTTTTCCGCTGGCTTTACCTTGACCAGTCGGTTCTTCAGATATAGACAGGATAGATTCTCTTGCTTCATTGGATGTTGGTCTTCTGTTTATCTGTCTTCTTGGGCTTTGAGCGCTCGTACGCACGGGTTTCCTTTCCGACTTTTTTTATCGACATAAGTTTTACGAGCCATGTCTGACCATTCGCTCGAAAGCGTCGCCAACGGTGTGTCCTCAAACCATGCGCTGCCCAGTGAAATAATCTCACAAAGGCCCAACGGCATAAAAGATGGCGAGGCTGGCGATGCGTTTGCTTCTCGAGCTGATGAGTTGCAAACCCTTCTCGCATCTGTCCTCGACCGGCTCATCCCCTTCGTTCGACAAGCCGACTTGGAGCGCAAAGCTCACCAACTCCAACAACCCGTATCTACGTCTTCCATCCTTGAATCACACTCTCCCTCAGATTTGCTCTCCATCCTGGCGTCAAACGGCACTCTGTCGCTGCCTCTTCGGGGTGCTGGTCAACGCGGACTGTCCAGTTCTCTATCTTCGATATTGAAATACAGTGTCAATACCTCAGCTCCCGGTTTTCTCGACAAGCTGTACTCCGCCCCTCTGCCTCCCGGGATAGCGGCAGATTTGATTCTCAGCGTCCTCAATACAAATGTGCATGTCTACCAGGTTTCTCCCGTGCTCTCACTCATCGAGACCTACACCACGAAAGCTCTTGCAGCAATGTTCGGCTTCGCGGGCCCGAGGGCCGGAGGGATCAATGTTCAAGGCGGGAGCGCGAGCAACATGACCAGTATTGTCATTGCCCGGAACACGCTGTTCCCGGACACGAAACAGTCAGGGAACCACGCTGGAGGAAGACAGTTGGTAATGTTCACTTCTGAGCATGGACATTATAGTATTGAGAAGGCTGCGCAACAATGTGGTTTTGGTTCCGATAGTGTCATTCCCGTCCCCGTTGATCCGTTGTCTGGGGAGATGGACCCCGAGGCATTCGAGTCCTTGATTGAAAGAGAGAAGAGTAAGGGAAACACTCCATTCTACGTGAATGCCACGGCCGGAACAACAGTCCTGGGATCATTTGATCCATTCGCTGCTATTGCACGGATTGCCAGAAAACACGGGCTGTGGATGCACATCGATGGTGCCTGGGGCGGAAGTTTTGTCTTTTCCGACAGTCTACGTCAGACAAGGCTAAAGGGGTGTGAGCTCGCTGACAGCATCGCCATCAATCCGCACAAGATGTTAGGTGTTCCAGTGACCTGCAGCTTCCTCTTGCTCAAAGATCTCAAAAATGCCCACATGGCAAACACCCTCCGAGCTGGATACCTGTTCCACGATGAGGATCAAGTCGAGCCGCTTGCTAGGCAGCTAGAACTGAACGGCCATGGTCACCTAGAATCGCGCAACGAGGATTGGGCTCCTCCTGACGACCTGGCCGATCTGACCCTTCAGTGTGGACGCCGCGGAGACAGTCTGAAACTCTTTCTCTCCTGGCAATACTATGGGACACTGGGGTACTCGTCAAAGGTCGAGAATGCGTATGCAGTCGCTTGCTACTTTGCAGGGCTTGTGGAGAAGAGTCCAGACCTGCTGCTGGTGAGCACGAATCCTCCGCCTTGCCTGCAGGTGTGTTTCTACTATGCTCCGAGGGGCAGAATGGTCCATGACACAAGCAATGATACCGAGGTCCAGGTGAATGGCAGCAATGGGAGCGACGAACGCGGTAAGGCTGGAACTGTCGGCAAGCGCAACTCGGCGATTACGAGCCGGATAGCTCGCTCTCTGATTTCTCGAGGCTTCATGGTCGATTATGCGCCGGCTTTGGGCCATGAGGTCGAGAAAGGTTCCTTTTTCCGAGTGGTTGTAAATATCTCCACCACCAAGGAGACGGTCCGGAGGTTGGTCGAGGAAGTCAGCCTTGTTGGACGAGAGGAGATGTCTAGAGCCTCGTAACGACCGAAAAGCAACAATCAGCCTTGCGATGCCAGATAACATCAACCTAGATATAGCCAGCCTGACCGCGAACGGAGGCAAGCACAGCTGCAGGTTCTTGCTGCCCAACCTTGTTGTTCACCCGTCGTCGTACCTGTGAGGCTTGCTCCTGTTTTATCTGTGTTTCTGAATATTCGGCAAGCCTACTTGATTGTTGTCCTCCCACCCCCTCAAGGACTGTACTTCTCCTGACCGAGCGTCCCGCACCTCGAGCCGGCAAAGAAGATTAAGCTGCTGCCAGTTGCTCCTCGTATCCCTACTTCACTGCCTGTAAGCAATATTTCGTTGTCTGGGGCAGTGCTCTTTGGGGAACGAGTGGCTTAAGGGACTGAGAACATTGAGGCGCATGGATTCGTGACGCACTGACTTTGGTTCCTGGCAGCAGACTCTCTTGGGGGTATCTTGAAGAAGCTATTTGAGGAGAGAAACATGGCGTGGACACACATCATCACAGAAAGTGCATGCGAAAGCTTATAGCTGCTGCAACACGGTGGGTGCTCCGACTGTAGATGTGGAGGCCAGTGCAGTTTCTGCACGCAGAGTGATATAGACACTGATTTATCCCTGTGCCTCACGGCGCGTGCCGATGGGTAACTAGTATTACTGCTCGCGCGAGCCGGGTGAGCGCTCACCCGCATCTAGAGCATCGTCACCGAAACTCTCTTCCGAGCGACTCAACTCCCAAAGTGACCACCAAGCCCAATGACCTTCTCTAGTCTTGTTTATCATTCTCGAGGTGACTTCACGATGAGCCTCATGGGTAAATTCTGCCTTTGAACACGAATTCCGCCCATAAGGCAGACTCCCGAGGCAGCCAGCGACCGAAGATGGCTAGGCATCATGCAGGTGCAGACCAATCCATGTGTTGGCGGCACAGCCAGCAGAACTGCACGTTGGAGTGACAGCTGTCTGCGACTTCAACGAGCAGCCTGATCACACACCAATGTGGCCGGCCTCTCCGGCTTTGCTGTTGGCGAACTCCAAGCAGGTAAAACTCCCGGAGACCCCATCGAAGTGGCTGACATCTTCCCCACGATTCTGTGTGTTCAACGACCCTCCCTTCCTTGTTGCGAATCGTCAATGGAGCCCATTTCTGCCCTTTCCCTTGCCTGCAATGTCCTCCAACTTGTCGAACAGGCCATCGAAGCCGCTAAGGTGTGCAAGGAGCTCTATGAGCGAGGGTCGCTGGACGAGAACAATGAGATTGAGAGATACGCCGAAGGTCTTACAGCCCTAAACAACGATGTAGAGGCTGTCCTCAAGCAACATCCAGCAACGACACCTTCTCGCGCCAGTAAGCTGCAGGCGATTGCGAACGACGCCTCTAAGACGGCCGTCGAGCTCAAGAAAGTGCTCAATCAGCTGAAGCTCTCGAAGAAACAAGGCATCAGGGCAAAAGGAGGTGCGTTCCTGATGACTCTTAGGTCGATCTGGAAAAAAGGCACCATTGATAAACTCCGGGTAAAGCTGGAGGACCAAGATGCGGCGCTGCAATCTGGTCTCATGAAAGACATCTAGTGAGTCGTGCTCGTTTTGAAACACGGACTTTCCCATTTTTCGCGCGGTTGTTCAGTAGCCAGAAACCCCTAAGATTTCGCAAGGCGGGTGACTGCCCAGTTTTCGAACTTCCGCCATCTTTCTGGGCCTGTTGTATCTCTTGCTGATTTTTCTTTGCCAGTATCAGAGCAGGCCAGGACGACCTTAGACGACGGAAGGAGTTCGCAGCCTTATCGCAAGGTCAGAAGGACATCATCACACAGGTTCTAGGCCGTCTTCAACATGAAACAACAGATGTCAAGGCCTCGATGAAAGCTGTTGAGGCAACTATAATGCAACGGCTGGACACACAACAACATGCTCGGACGAATTATATGCGAGACCAGGAATTGGCCACTCTCAGGGTGCGCGTATTGGATGCCCTTGCTTTCGCGGGAATGAACGAACGCCGAAAAATGATAGAGTCCCGCGTGAGCAATTTCCACGACACCTATCGCTGGATATTCTATCCTCCACCTCGTACCGATAGCTTTCAGCAGCACGAATTCCTTGATTGGCTCCGGGACGGCACAGGTATCTTTTGGGTCAGTGGGAAACCCGGGAGCGGAAAGTCGAGCCTCGTAGATTATATCTACCAGAACCTTCAGCCAGGAGAAGATGGTTTTAATCATCTCACAGCATGGTCCCAGCCGAAGCATGTCCGCTTGCTAAGTTTCTGGTTCTTCAGACCGGCCTCGGTGGCGCTGCTGAAATCTCTGGAAGGCCTCTGGAGATCCTTTTGCTTCCAGATTCTGGACGCAGAAGAGGGTCTCGCTGAAACAATCCGTAACGACGAGGACGGTCTGGCACCTAAAAGTCTCAGGTCCTGTCTGGGAAAGGCAGGGTCGAGTACTCCTGATTGGACAGATACCGAGCTAAAGTCCTGGTTCACATATTTGCTAACCCATTCGCAATACAACTACTGTATTCTGATTGATGGCCTGGACGAAGTTGCCAGGATGTCGGACCGTGAGGCTTTACTCGACGCGGTACATCACATCCGGTGCATCGGTACGAAGGTAAAACTCTGCTGCTCCAGTCGACCAGAGCAGCCGTTCCGCAGGGCTCTCTGTCAATATCCCTCCCTGAGATTGCAGGATCTCAACTACGAAGACATCCAGCTCCACTGTCACGATCGGCTCAAGGGAACAAGAGCAGCCGACTACGCGGACACCATCGCCCAACAGGCACAGGGCGTTTTCCTGTGGGCTTCTTTAGTTGCAACAGATCTTTGGACTGGCGCAAACGAGGGCGACAGCGAGGACGACCTCCGGCAGCGCTTGAGGCAATGTCCTGCGGAAATGGACGATCTTTTTACGCTTTTGCTCGAACGACAGGACAGGTTCTATGCAAAAGACCCAAAGCCGTATCTGCGTTTGATCAATACTGCGATCAGCGACGGATGTGATATCAACCTTCTAGATTTGCTGTTGGCCTCAAGCGACCAGGAAAAACTGATGTCCAATTTCCCGAGCAACCTCCTTCCGTGTTGTCTCGCCATTTCTAACCTTGCGACAGTCGACTTGAAGGCGAACGTGGTTGCCCGGTGTGCATGCCTTGTTGAATACTATGACTCTACGGACGTTGTGGGCAAGTTCTCAGAGTCGTTCTCTTATGAGTCACTGGTCAAATCGTATCGAACGGGAGTGCGTTTCATACACCGAAGTGCACAGGATTTCCTGCTCGAAAACGACCGTGGTGCCGAGCTCGTCAACGCTTGTCGCATTTCTGAGCGAGAAGCACGGCAACGACTGTTGCTAGCATGTACGGTCACTTTCCTTATCGACGACGCGTCCACTACTACGGACGCATATTTAAGCCGGTGTCGTTGCATACCCAAGAGGGACTGGACATCCTTTGAAACGGGTCTCGTCGATGCTGTTCTTGTGGCGAAGCCAGTGCGAGCACCGATGGAGATTCCTGTTCAAAGCGCCAGATGGAAATGGATTCTTTCGCGATTCCGACCCAGATCCATGTATGAGGGATTTCTGTGTATGCATCTCTCAGCCCTTGAGAATCTTTCTTTGCGCGGGGCTGTGTTTCACGGTTTGCTCCCATATTTCAAGGCAAAGTTGGCTGGCGTTGACTCGAAGTTGAAGAGTGTTGCTGCTGGATTCGCCCTCATGTGCCATTTTTTTGTCGAACGTTTCCTTAACGCCGACATTCTGGACATCCTCGGAGCACAAATTACATGGACACAGGGCCTACCACTATATTACAACTTACGATTGGATGTGGATGTAGGTTTCTGGTCAACACGCCCATTGTGCGAGCACGTGCAGCTCGCACAAACGACCCTTCACTACAATTCATGGCGACTCGAAAGAGAATTCAGGCAGAAGCTACTGAACCTCCGCCCCAATTTTCCGAGTGATAAAGGGACGAAACCGCGCGTTGAAGCTTGGGTTATTTGCGTAGATTTCATGGATCAACAAATCCTCCCACAACCAGACGGAGCAAACACCTTGCCTGAAGAATTTGTGCACCTGGATATTTTCGCTATTTCTACGATTCCACACGACCCCGAAAATGTGCAATTTTGCAAATACTCTCCAGCAGGACTTGCTCGATTTCTCGACATCAAGCCCGGCGTCGATAAGGATCTGCAACGGCTCCTCTCTTCCTCTTCAACAGGCAGAGGGTTGCCGATCTTATTTTCTGACTCCTCATCAGAGCATACCGCTACCATCCTAAACCACCATCTGGACGACTTAGCCCCTTCCGAGGTCGCGTCGATTCTTAGATGGCACCGTCCCGCTGACTATAGTGGTGATTATTGGGTTTTCCTCACGTTCTCCAAAGGCAAATTTTTAGGCGGAGACCGAATCGAGGCACGGGAATGGCAACGCGATATGGAAAACGGAAGATATCACGAGCATTTCGACACCAGTCCTGAGGATGACCCTATTTTGCGCGAAATAATAGCGACCATGGCGAAGTGCAAGGAGGAGGACGATGAGGAGCGCGATAAGAGGCCTCATACCGTGATAGAGGCAACTCCCTGAAACCTCAGAATAGTGACAACTCGACTCTCCACGATAGCGACCGAGAACCAGTTCGACCGTACAAAGGCATCAGCAAGCAGCGGAGAGCCTGGGATTCTCGCCAGTTCAGCGTAAATGCAGGAAGAAACCCACCAAATCTGGCCAGTCCCTCCTGCCTGGGGAGATATCGAGTCGAGCTGGGCCCGCGTATCCTGCAATACTTCGGTATCTCTCAACCTGATGTCTCCAGTACAGGGCTTCACAGACTCACAGTCGACAGCGGCCCAAGGGAGATCATTCGTAGATGAAGGGTTAGTAATCCCTTTGACTTGTGACGCCCTGAACTGTGGACCGGAGGAAAGACAAGGAGGTGGTGCTAGTTGCTACATCCATATCTCGGTAGGGCGGAATATTGCTTCAGGATGTTCACGTTCAGGAGGTCCACGTTGCTCACTACTCGCGGCGCACCTAGACGTCTACATAGATAGATAGATGTTCCCTCATACCTACCTACCTAGGCATGTATATATCTGCGCAGTCGACCTTCCCTTTGCACATACATACATATATCCGCTTCGCCCCCCCCCCCCTCCCTCCTGCCCGGACCCCCTGGCTCCACAGCCTCGCGTGCCTCTACGCGGAAGCCAACCTCCAAAGTCTCAGACCATCATGTCAAGCTTCGGAATGGACAAGCTCACAAACATGCATACATACTTCACGACGCATCACATCACATCACAACAGAACATAACATAACGAGCCTCATAGGAAGGGGGTTTCATCCCTCAAGTGGATGGCGCGGGCCAAGCAATCAGATCGAGAAACAAAGGCTTGCACAATAAGAAAGACGTCCATGGACATCTACTCGGACCGAGCGCACCACCACGGACTCAAACTACATAATCTTGATCATTTGAGGGTGTCCTTTCTCTCCACGAACTAGCTACACTGTATCAATATCTAGGGTAACCCAGGAAGCTCATCCCCGTTCGGCCCGGCGTGTTGTGCCTCCTTTAGGCTGAAGAGAACAAGACACCCGCAAGGGAATCCATCTGACAACCGCTCGCCTCCTACCCCCTCGCCGTTTCGTTGCGCCATGGACGTTTCATCATATCCATCTGTCCACCACAGAGCCCACATGTGCGCGTGTGTGTATTCTCGCATATCGCATGAGCAAGGAGCCAAAGGATAAAGAAACTGCACTCCATGGGCCACACCAAGAATTTTCAGAGGCCGGCCGTTGCTATTCTTTTTGCCTGGTGCTGTACAGAACCCCTTCCCCGCCCCCCGTCCTCCGGAAGATTTTATGTACAAAATAAAACAAGTGAAGAGCGCATCGTGGAGAAGATGCTACAAAAATCATGAGAAACCCTAGCCTGTTGCATGATGGCCGGACCTTCCAAGCGCCAGAAATGGACGACGCCTCTTTACTCACACTCTGCCAAACCCCCTGCACGGATAAATAAGGTCGAATGTTCATGACGAGTAATATTAGTCTTGCAATTAACATAATTTGTTGCTCCGCGCCTAGCAATGCACTGGTGTGGCGACTGTGCTCACGTTCGCTGCATGCCAGGTTGTAGAGGTGCGCCGTTCGGCAAGGCCATTCCGTACGGGTTGACATGTTGGTTGCCGAATGCGTTGGGGTCCTGCATGCCGCTCAAAAATTGCCCGATGCCCTGGGCGTGCCCTACGGGACAATCTTTATGTCCCATGAGCAGAGTGCGGAGATTCCGAATTTCGTCATGAAGCTGAGCAACTTGTGTGTTGAGGCTGTCATTTTCGGCCGAATACATTTCCACCTTGGCCTGGAGGTTAGCCAGCCACTGTTTCTTTCTTTGGCGACATTTGAGTGCAGCAACACTACCACGGGTGAGTCTGTGTGAGACAACAATCAAAGGTTGCGCGGACTTACCGATTGCGCTCGAGGAAATTCCTCCGCTTCTCTTCATCTGTCATCTTCTTGTTGCCGCTGTTGGCCGTTGTCGTGGGTTTCCCAGGTTCTTCACCTTCGTCGCTGTCGTCATCATCGTCGTCGTCTTCTTCGTGGGGGTCAAGGGCTGGATCCACGTTTGCAGCGCCTGAATTGCCCTTGGCACGTTTATTGCTTCCTTTGGCACTTGCTTCCGACTTTCTTCGGTTGCTGGCCGGCTCAGCTTTAACCGCCTTCTTACCACGCCCACTACGGGTGGCATGCTTGGATTCCTGGGGGCTCTCGGCGCTTTCACCCGTGTCACTACTGTTCCGTTTCTGGTCCTGGGCAGCCGGGACGGATGTCGGGTTGGGCACCGCGAATTGATTATTGGTCGGACCTCCCTTCGCTAGCATGAACAGGCCATTGGCCGCGTCGGTGGCGTCGTGCACAGAGTCCATGTTGCTGGTGGAAGTTTCTTGTGGGTTGGACGTATTGGCAAACTGGTTGTTCTTGTTTCTTGCAGCAGCGTTGATGGCTGTGCGATGGAAATCAAGAGTACCAGGAGTGGCGCCGCCACTTTGCAAAGAGTTAAAGAGTGCTTGTGAGTTCGGGCTGGGGACCGGGAACATAGACCCGCCACCGCCCGGAGTCAGGCCAGTTCGGAGGGATGACTCGTTGGGCGTTGGGAAGCCACGGCCGATACTGTCAAAGTAATCACCTTGCTGTGGACCAGCCAACATTGCAGGGCTCAGCGGGCCCGACCGAAGAGAGCTTTGCCAGTTGTATCCTCCAGTGGAGCTGGTGCCAGGGATGGCAGGAGATGTGAGAGCGGCGACAGGAGGCAGCAAGTTCTTGCCGGGAGTCTCTGTCGAGGGCGCTCCGAAGGATTGTTCAAAAGGATTGAATTCTTGGCCAATGCTGCTCCCGTTGTTGTGCAGGGCCGAGAAGTAGTCGGGCGTCTCTGCCTGAGTGGTGGGCGCAGGTCGCGGCGGCGGCGCAAGGGGTTCTGATGCTTGAACGATGGGCTTGGGTTCTTCGGCCAGCGAGGTGGGTTGTGGTTCTGCAGTTGTCGCGCATTAGCAATGGTGTTTTCGCGCAAATGGGCGGGCGCGTGGGCCGACGCGTACCTGGAAGCGATGACTTGGCCTGCGAAGGGGATGTCTTGGATGCTAATTATGCGTCACAGAGGTCAGCATTGATTCCTAGAATGCGCCTGGAAGCGCCGTGTTGATGCATGAAGCAATCGTCATGGCGCGGTTGATGATGGTGATGGCAGCGTCGACGTGGTGTGGGCGGGAGGAGTTTGGAAAGAAATTTTTACAAATAGGGGGCGGCGAGATGGACTAACCTTCTTGCTTCGCTGTGGCTTTCTTATTGTCCATAGGCGACGAGGTACGAGAAGTTGGGCCAGCCCCAAGGTGTTGTTGTGATGGTTGAGTTGCGACTGCGGCACTCGCCATATTGTCGGGATGGGATGAAGCAATACGTAGATGAGGAAACAACGTCAGCCGTTGCAGAAGTGACGTCGATAGAGCTGGGAAGGCGTTGGCGCCTCATATATTTTGGAGGTAGGGCAGGCGAGGGAGTGCAGGCTTGGGGGGGAGGGGGGGAGCGCGAGGAAGCAGGGTTGGCTTTGTCCGAGCGGCCTGTCCAAGGGTGGGCTTAAGCAGTGGCCTGCGAATCAGAGGCGTGTCAGCAGGCAAGTCGGCAGTGGATGGCGATCGCCAGCCCATCGAAGCCCATCGAGCCCATCAGGATTCAGAGCTTCGCTTTTGCTCGCCACTCATATCGACCCGCCCACTCCCAATACTTGTACTCGATCGCAGCCGGGCGGGAATTGGCTCCGGACTGCAACAACATTCAGGGAAATTGTCGCCAGCGGCTTACCGGACGAGTGGTATTCCTCCAAAGCCTTTTGCACAGAAGCGAACCCTCTCCACGGGTTGAATCCCAATCAACAACCTGAATCACAACGTGTTTTTTTGGGGGGGTTTTCGAGATTGGCGATACGAAGGCGATCGAGGGCGCAGCTAAGAATCGGGGGGCGGTCTCAGAGGAGGAAGGAGACGAGAATGATGACGTGTGCCGCAGACTGGGTGATGCAGCCAACGAAAGGCCCAAGATCAAGAGAGCAAAGTCCCGTGATCGACGATTCGGGTGTACACACGAGTACCTAGGGAGGTTACAACAGCCCCGAGAAAAAGTATCGAAAGGTAATTTTGTGATGCTTTGAGCGACAACCGAGTTGGGAGGGTGGGTTTTTGCAGAGAGGCTCAATCTGGCACAGGAGAGAGGAGAATGGGAGGGAATGGGAAAGTTTGGAAGAGGGTGGAAAAGAGATATCAATGACCTCAGCACGCAGATGCAGAGACACGAGAGGCTAAGTATGCAGTTACGGAAGTTTACTTGAGGCAAGCAGAAGAGAAGAAGCCTTTCAAGGGGGCAGGGGGGGGTCACAGTGGAATTTGTTCCCCCTTCGCCCCCGTAAGAAGGATTCCTCCTCTGGGTCTTTGGGTCTCGGGGGGGGGGGGGGGGTTGGGTGAGAGTACTCGGTACGGAGTACTGTACCTCAGAAAAAAGATAATAATGGGGGGCCCGCTCGCTGCCCAGTGTGGTGACCTCTTGACTACTCCGTACTGGCGACTACGTGGTGTTGGTTCTCTTTTCTTTTGACTCGCCATTCTGACGCAATCGTCGATGAAAATTGCCCCCGGCCCTCACTCGGCGCTATGCCAAACCCAGACTAGCCCCGACGCCACCCCACCACGGGCACCTGGTCAATATTCAAGTCTCAAGCACCAGGAGTGCGTTAAGGTGCATCGAAGGCCATATGCAAGCACGCCACGCTCCCCCATTTGCCTTGGAGAAAGAGGCTTGGCTTCTAGGCAATTAACTTGCATGGTAGCGAGGCCATACCGCTCTTCCAGGTCTACTTAGTACGGAGTAATGGACCTCTCTCCTTCTCATCTCCTGACTATCGTTCCCTTCAGGGCGAGTACCGCTACCTTTGGTCTTGTCCCCTGAAACACCGCGAAGAAGTCCAACCCAAACAATACACGAGTGACGATGATAAATCAACGGGGATGATATTTGCCGCTCGGTACTGTAAGTAGCAAGCCGCACGGTCACAAGTATATCCGAAAATCCCACTGGCATTTTGGACTGGTATTAGTAATAGAACAATTCCCCACCCACCAGCACTGGACGCCCGAGCATGTCTTGACCATCGAAGTTCTATTACGACAGATGCCTTTTGACCATGTCCTTTATGTCGCGATATTTGGCTTCTGCTTGTAGAACAGAGACACCAATGCAATGCAGCCTTGTTCCGGACCGGGTCATCCTAAGACCCAAAAACACATGACCCCCCGGACCCCCGGACCTACGTGTGTCCCTTTTTTACCTGTAGAAGTCGAACTTGTCGGCCTCTTGTGCGCCCTTGACCTGGCTCGAATATGCATCCTCCAAATCTGCCTGGATGATGTTATAGCGATTCTTGCGCACGGCTCTCAATCCGGCTTCTTGCATAATCGCCGCGATGATGGCTCCCGACAAAGGATCGTTCCTCACAATCAATGAATCCAAGTCCACTTCAGGTGACAACGACATCTTGCTGGCAATGGTCGTGAAAATCAACCGCCGTTCTCGGCGATCTCGCAGGGATGGGAACTCGATCTTTCGGTCCAGACGGCCCGGTCGGAGTAAGGCGGGATCCAGGGTGTCTGCTCGATTCGTAGCCATGATAACTTTGACATTGCTGGTCTGGTCAAAACCGTCCATCTGGTTGAGAAGTTCTAGCAGAATACGCTGCACCTCTCGATCTGCTCCCGTCTGGGCGTCAAATCGCTTGGTCGCAATGGCATCGATCTCGTCGATGAAAATGATAGCAGGCGAATTCTCTCGTGCCATTCGAAAGACGTCGCGAACCATTCGAGGCCCTTCGCCTAGATATTTCTGGACAAATTCGGAGCCAACCACCCGAATGAAACTGGCAGTTGTGCTGTTGGCAACCGCCTTGACCAACATGGTCTTTCCGGTACCGGGAGGGCCGTAGAGCAGTACGCCTCGAGGCGGGTCGATGCCAATTTGTTTGTAGAGATCAAAATGTGTCAATGGCAATTCCACCGCTTCGCGGATCTCCTGCTTCTGCATGTCGAGCCCACCGACGTCCGCGTATGTCACGTCGGGCTTCTCGTCAGCTCCAAGCATGGCAATGGAAGAATCTGCTTCGGGAGGAAGGATGTCGACAAGAGAATTTGAATGACGGTGGAGGGCAACGGAGGAGGACGGCTTAAGCTTTTCGCGGTCGAGGGTCGAGAGGATGCGGACGACGTAGTTGGAGCCGGTGGAAGATTGGACGATTCCGGTGCTGTGTGCGAATCAGTGGCTTGAACATAGGTGAAACGAATGCACTCCTACTTCTGGTCGATAGCTTCCATGAACTGGCCGATCACTAACGGAACACTCTGTATTCGTTTGATTTCTTCTTGCGCTCGCACCAGCTCACGCTTCAGCGATCTAAACCAGGAGTCAGTCTTTGCATCAGCTTGCCGGCCACCGCCCACCAACCTTTGTTCATCCTTGATATATTCTTCCTGCAGTTTGATGTACCTGGCACGGTCAGCTGTGGCGCTCCGACAAACAACCGTATGAATCCGCACTCTAGATGTCTTTGCAGCCTCTTAAGTGTCGAGTATTCATCGCTTCCATCTGCACCAGCTCCTTCTAATGAGTCGATGTCCGGGATGGAATCTGAAATGGGTGGTTTCTTGTGAGGTGGAACAGTGTTGGCAGGGTTGTCAACAAGTACGTCGCCCATGGTGATTCTTCGTCGGAGGCTTGGAGTTTTGGCTTTACACAGAGGTTCAGAGGCAAGTTGCAATCAACTAAAACCAACGAGAGACTCGACAAGGTATGGGAAGCAATAGGAAGATGCAGTTGTTGGTCGCAGGCTCTGCGCTGTCGAACGACCCCAAGTTGAAGGTTCCAACTTGAAGGCGACCGCAGGGACGCGCCGCTTGAAATACCGCACTAGTCCATATCTGGATTAGGCTTGCGTGGGAATCGGATAATTCAAATATCCGCTGCGAGATTCGCCCACCCACCTCTTTTGACGTCTCGAATGGCCGCTGAGCATTGCACAAGCCGCCTCTCTCGACAAGCTGGCCTCTTCACCGACCGTCCTATCAAGCGAATAGGTAGGTCCGGTAAGCATTCGGGCAGTCCGGCTATGACAGGCACGCTGGCAACATGGCTGCCGGGTTTGTAGGCCCCTTTTCAGCTCCACAGCGGTGACAGACCTTCTTTCCTCCGGAACTGGACACAACAGACCCGACCTACAATACATGGGCTTCAGGCGTCTCCAGGAGGAAGGATCAGTGAATCAATGAGTCGTCGAGGCTAGAAAAGAGTGCATACAGTGACATTCTGGAGAGAATTTCTGACTGGGGGCATGCGGACCCGGCTCTTTGGATTCGGTCGGTTTAGGGATAGCTGCGAAAAGGAAGATCCCGCGCCGTTGATCTAATTCCTTTCTCTCGCCCCGGCTCCCCCTGGCTACGACCACCAGGGACTTCCATGGTTGAATTAGACAAGAGTATTCGGGGGGTTTGGGAGACTCGAATTGTTTAGATACTACTACTGCGCCTCGGCGATGCATTGAGCCTGGTAACAATCCGACAGTAGTGTATCATGCGGTGTTGGGTCTTGCAGAGCATCGGTCCTTAGCCGAAAGGAGGAGCGACCCATGCAGCTAATAGATAGAGGGCCACGCAGCACCGGGCATGCACGATATGTGCCTAACCATCCTGGACCGGGGGTCAGTGAACTGGATTGCATTGGTTCTGGCAATATGAAAGCACCCGCCAGGTTCGCTTGAGACTGTCTTTGGCGTGTGACACGATTCGAAGGTTTGTGTCGACAAGGACTCAGCCTGCCCGCAACGAGGAAACTAGACTTGCGGATCTGCCAATCAGACGATATCTGGCCGCTTGCGCATGAGCAATGAGCTGGTTGAGCTGGTTGAGCAGAAATGAGGCACTATCCGACTATGTAAGCCCTGGAATTCTGCTACCTGTTGGATCTCTCTTTTTCTTTTTCTTCCTCTCTTCCCATGTCCTGGTTTCCTCTCTCCCAGACCAAACCTGATGATGGAGATATCTCCTTTTCTTTGTTCTAACGGCCTATGTCTACTGCGACGCTGTTGCTATCATACTCCAGATGACACCTATCTCCCATCTACTTTGACTGATGACCCAGCCAGATGACAAGAACAACCCAGCTGTGCCCCAACTGGTCCATTCTGAGGGCATTTCTCTCAAAATGACCCTTGTTGACGTGAATAAGGGACACAACTGACCGCCTCTTCAGTTCGGTATCCAGCCTCTTGGTTGCCGTCGCCATCTTTCTTTTTGCCGACCGCCATACGCTCAGAGCTCTCATACAACGCTCTGTATGTGCTTACAGCACTTACAAGCAGAGACACCCCTCTACACCCAGCAAAGTGAGCCCATGGACCTTTCCTTGCTCGAAACGTGGCTGAGATGGGCGGTGGAGCTGTCTATGCTCAGCGTGATGGAGGATTATTAGGTTCGTGATCGCACACCCAAGGCAACTTGGAGGATGATCTAAGCCGAAAACGAGCTTGGTGCGGCCCCAATTTGGCTTTGCATTTTGAAACCCGTGTTTGGTCAAAATCCGGAAGTTCCAGGAGTGAGAGGCGAGCGAGGAGACGAGACACCCTGCAATTGTCAGAGCAATTTTCTTTCACCGGGCAGTCAAGCCAAACGCCAAAGATCGAGTTCCTACGCAATGGGGGCGGTTTTTCGCATTGAACGACAAATGCTGGGATATTGGGGGGTCCCTGCAGTCGCCGCCAACGTGGACAGACGGCACAGTGAGCGCAGCGTGACGGAAGCGGGTAAGAGAGAAGCAAAAACTGGGATGGCGCTGCTATTCTTTTCGCACGACAAAACCCTGCGCCCGCCCCAAGGCCAATGAAGATTCGCAGATGGCCAGTTAGCGGACAGGCCCCCTCGGCCTCTGCGCGTGGCCCAAGAAAAGCCGAGTGGCACCGGACCGCCCACTTTTTGCCCACCAGGGAGCCAACAACGCCAAACAACAGGCAGCCAGAGGCTTTCTGTGCGGCTTGCCTCCCTCTATCGCCTCTAGTACCCTCTCCCTCTCTCGCTCACCCTCGCCGCCCTGGGTCGCATTGCCTATCTCTCTTGTCACTCTCCCCCCTTCCCAAGCGCTTTCTTTAGGCTCCCATTTTTTTTCGACCTGCCCCCGATTCCAACCTTTGCGGTGCCTGTCCTGTTGTCCAGTTTCTCCCCGGTTCCAGGCAACTGCTGTTTTGTGTTTCATCAATTCCCATTCCCATCCATCCAGTTGTCAGCTCAGACTCTCTGGCTGTCGCTTGTCATCCCTCGGACGGATCGTCTCCCACTCCGCCCTGCCCTGTCGTGGTGATTGTCTCTTTTCTGTTCCCTGCAGTGTCCGAACCACCACGTATCATCAACCTTGGGAAAGGAAAACCAAATCGCTTCCATCTAATCACATCCACACGGTAAGCCTCTCCTGCTTTTCCTTCTGATCCCCATGAAACCTTTTTTTTTGCCCCTCTGCCGATTCCCCCCTTGCACTTCGCAAACATAGTGGGCTTGTCCTGTTCTTCCCTCTGCCGGCCGGTTCGCAGCAGCCGGAATTGAACACCAAGCACATGGCTCGCCCACCACATCATCCATCCTCTCGCCTTCATTCCCTCCCCCAAAACCATCCACCCACAGATCCATCACTAGCGCCTGTTATCTCCCATCAAACATGCAACTGAGATCGTGTCGCACGGCCCAATAGACCCGAGTGGGACCCTCTCCCAGATCCTCGTTGCCAGTCTTTCTGACCTGCCCCAAGCGTGGCTAACCTTCTTCTCTCAGCAGTTCCCAGTTCTCAGTTGTCACACGCCGCCGGGGCTAAACCCTTTTCGGCCGTCCCCCAGCCCTCAGGAAAATCGTCCCAATCTCGACTTTCCGATCGGTTCGCATACCTTTACGCCTGTGACGATTCCGCTCAAACATCGCCAGTCAGGTAAGTAGCCTTGTCCGAAGACCTCCAAGCTTGCTCGTTGCCCCTTCACTTGTCTCGTATCACTTCACCCTTGACTGCCCGTATTGACCCTCACTTTCCCCCTGTGACGCGTCTCTTCACCTCCTCACCTCCTCCATCGGCGCCATCCACACTCTTGCATCAATGCGCAACCGTCATCTGCCCCGTCCATCATGAGATACCGGGCCCTGATGGGCGACGTTGATGCTGAAGTGGATGAGTCCACCCTCGTGATGGATGCGCGCACGGTTGGACCAAAGCTGATGACTCTTGTTGCTATAGCCAATGGATAACCGAACCTCATTCGAGCCATGAACCCTTGGCTGACCGACGCCTCCTCGAATCCAAACAATCATGTTGGCTTTGGAGGCCCAATGGATGCTGGCATGTCTTTCCTGCAACCTCCTCAGACGATAAATCCTGCGCAATTCCAGAATCCCGCCTTCCTCAATGGCGCTGCTCGAACCACCTCACCTGCCTTCCACAACCCCGTCTATCAGACGAACCCGGTGATACCTTCCAAAAGAGCAAGAGAAGATAGCTTGGTCACTTCACCGCGGCAGGCGCCAGGTGGCGTACCTGGTTCGCGATCACAGACTCCGGGACAGGTCTCCTTCGCGGGATTTAATCCTCAAGCGAACGGCGTACCCGCTATCTCAAGTGCTCCCACGCCTTTTGGCCATCTCCAGACAACATCTAATGCCTCACCGTCTCCTACCATACAACAGTTGAACCATTTCACCTCGGCCCAAGCCACTCAACGCGTCGCGACGGCGTCTCCTAGTCCCTTTTCTCCTCAACATGCTCCCCCACACGCTTCTCCAGCTCCCTCAGACCATGCCAGTCGCGTTGGCACACCCCACGACAATCCCCAAAACTTCATGCCCAATGGTGTTTTTGCACCGGGGTTTAATCAACCCCAATTCGGTCAGAATCTGAGCAACGGGATGCCACAGGTCGGGATGAATCCCCAAATGAACATCGCGGCGCAACATCCAACTGTCGCTGCGGCTCAGCGCAACTATCAAATGCATCTTCAGGCGCAAGCGCGACAGATGCAGGCGCAGGCGCAGGCGCAAGCTCAAGCTCAAGCTCAAGCTCAAGCTCAGGCTCAAGCTCGTGGCATGAATGGTATACCGGCCAATCCTAACCAAGCCGGTTCCAACCCCCAGATGCCGCAAGGAGCGCCTACCGCGTTTCATCCTCCCAGACCAAACAATCCCGAAGATTTTATACGGGGCTTGCAACAATTCATGGCTGCGCGCAACCGCCAGGTTGATCTAAATCCAGTGATATGTGGTCGGCAACTGCCTTTGTTGCGGCTATACGCAGCTGTGGTGAAAAATGGGGGTTCCCAAAGGATATCAAAGCTAAATCAGTGGGCCGCAGTTGCGCACCAGTTTGGGTTCCCACTACCACAACACATGCAAGCAGCTCAGGAACTCCAGGCGTACTGGATGAACAATCTGGCCCCGTATGAGGCTGCTTGGCAACTGTCGCAACAGAAACAAAAGATGGCGGCCCAGGCTGCGATACAAAGCCAACCTCAGATGTCACCTCCGCGCGATCAACCTCAAGACCCAACCCACCAGAGAAGCGCGTCAGCCAACGGACCAGTCGCCCAACAACCGCAGCATCCTGCGGCAAATGGATATATGCAGCCACCGCACGCTCAAGGGCCCCAAGATCTCACGGGTGCTTCTCAACACCGGTCTAGCGTATCCCGACAGTTCGATCCTCAACAGATTGCTGCCATGCAGGGCCAGGCCCAGGTCCAGGTTCAAACACCCCCAAAGCGACCTCAGACGAGCGGGGCAAAGATGGCAGAACCCGAGCCTGACACGAGCAAGCCTTTGTCAAAACCCATTCAAGACCCTTTCAAGCCTGACGTCCTCCCTCCAAGCAGGTTTCATGGACCAATCAACGTGGAAGAGATGTTCATCATCGGACAACACATTGCTGATTCCAAGCCATTCGTGCCATCTCTTCGAGAGCTGGGAGTGATCGACATTCACGCCTTGACAATGGCTGTCAAATCGGGAATACATGCAGAGACACGAGTAGCACTGGACACGCTTGTGACGCTGTCGATGGAATCTGCATTGCCGCTGGCATTAAGTGAATGCGATGATCTTGTTGACACTTTACTGGATTGTGCCCAGGATCAGGTCACTTTCCTCAGCGAACATGCCACCGAAGTCTCTGACGAAATGTTCCTCACTTCATACGAAGATCTTGTTCGGGCTTGTCGCATCGAGAACGAGTCCTTGCAAGATGCCCCCGAGTTTGGAACGGTCGCATATGATCTCGAACGAGCAGCGGACCGCTTGATATGTATCACCACTCTGTTGCGCAATTTCTCTTTTTACGAAGCCAACTTTGTCCCGCTTGGTCAGCCAGAGGTTGTCAAGCTACTCAGCACTGTGATTCGATACCTCGGCACCACCGAAATGTTCCTGCGACACAACAGAAACACTCTGGATTTTATGAAAGACGTGGTCATCTATTTTAGTAACTTGTCGACCTTGCTTCAGCTTCCCGGGAAGGAAGAAGCCCTTTGTGTCCTTCATTTCCTCCTCGCCTTCGCACCAACCCCAGCACCTACCTCGAGCTCCAACGCCAGGGTCTCTTTCATCCCGTACACGCCAGCTCTACACAAGTATATGCCTTCTGCTGTCGATAGCCTCGCCAAGCTCCTGGCGCGTGACGAACCGAACCGGACGTACTACAAGGCTATCTTTGCAGCGGACGGTCACTCAAACCCCCCATATGAGTTGCTGACGAGGGCATTCGGACTAGCCATTTCTTCAATACCAGCAAACTCAAACCATACCAGGCAACTCATCGAGGCACGGAAACCTTTCCTGCTGCAAGGAATGCTAGCAGCAGAAATCCTGGCTGGCCTTGCGCCAGGTTCAGACCATCCATTGGCGCGCTCGTGGCTCGAGTCAGATGATGGCTTCGCCGGCAATCTTCTACGGTTGGTCGGTCTGTTGAGTGCGGATCGGACGACGCAGACTGTTCCCAGACATCCACAACCAAACAACAGAAATAATGCTTTTGAGCCAGACATCAACGGTTATGGGGCAATCGCCAATCGCGCTATCGCTGTCCTGAAGACATTGGTGCAGAAAGCCCGCAGGACTGATGAAAATGGCTCGACAATTGTACCATTGGGCATTATGCCAAGCAAGGAGAGTCTGCTGGGAGCGATGATCCAGAAAGATATTGACCCTGGCATACTGCGGCAGCTTTGTGTTTATGCTGGGCTAGAGGATTAGTACGACGAGCATTGGATTGCATGAGCGCGGTTGAGCTGACGTCTGGGATTTTGAGCATACCCTATTGTATTCATCCAGCGTGTGCATAAACGAGTTGGCGGAGAAGAGCAAGCTTTGCTATGACAGGAACTTTCAATGGCTCGACTTGAGGGCCCTTGTGTACCCCGACACGAAACTCCAACGGTTGGGTACTAAAGAGATGTTTTTCCGCTCCAGAAAGAGAGGGAAGAGCACAAAATGTGTGTACTTAGTCTTCAACTTGATTCAATAAAGAAACTGTTTGACTCGAATTCAATGTCAGTACGAGGGAAGAGCTTAGTCTTTTGAGATGCGCTTCTATTGATCTTGCGGCTCAATGCTTAGGGCATCAATTCACAATTGTGGACAGAGAGGACCAGAAAGCGACGTTGTTAAAAATACATGCGTGCGTGTTGGGGATTTCTGCCTCACTCTTGGAATATTGATGTATCTCAAGACTGGGTCTGTCTCTTTTTGCATCCCTCCACACAGCAAATAGCCCAACAGGAATCTTGTTCCCGCAGATCTGAACCTAACCACCCTCTGTGCTTAATAAAGCTCTCCGTACTATAACGTGGCTCTGAATGTCATCGAATCTGATCTGAGAGGCACAGAGAGAGCAAGGGAGGCCAGTCAGACGAAACTCTCTGTCGCATCAACATCACCGCGTCGTGACCGTATGATGTCCATGCCGCTCATATGCCCAGGTCTGCCCGGTTGTCCTCATCATTTTTTGCTTTCTTCCTACATTTTGTCAAAATCCACTCACTTCCGCCCACCGCTTGATCTCTGGGCCTCTCCAGCCCCTCACAACCACGTGTCTTGTCGTCCAGTTGATCACGACATTGGCCTTCTTCCGCCCTCGCACGTCGGTCATGTATTCCTCAAGTCCCAAGGCGGTGCGCACAGCAGTGGCCAGCTCTTGGAGATCACCCTTGATCTTGCGAATTGTCGTGATGTGTTTGGAGCCGCCGGCCTTGGTGGTCTGGTAGATCGGGAGGTTTTGCGAAGGAGTGCGCGCGATCAAGTACGGAAGCGGGGAAAGGGTAGGTGTTAGATTATGGTCCTGAGTTTGGCTCTTGAGAAAAGAAGGCTGCTGAGGAGGTGATTGGTGTTGTGTTTGTTGCTGCGACGTCTGTGAGAGTGTCGCTGGAGGAGTTGAGGCCGGATACATGTTCGCAGCGCGATCTTCGCTGTCCTGCCCTGTCGGTTGAGGTGCATGTCAGTGAACGGCCCACCAAGTCCAGACAGCGTCTGTGCTGGGGCAATGAACTTACTCTCTCTCCGGACGGCTGCTTTTTGTCTTCGGTGTAGCTTGTCCAGGGTTGTAATTTTCGCGTACTTCTCTCGGGGCATCCATTCAGACTTCCATCTGACTTGACATAGGGGCTGTTGCGGGCGGAGCATAGCTCGTAGAAGTAGAGTCGAAGGGGCCTTCATCGTCATTTCTGAGTGCACAAACAAATGGAAAGCGCCGTGCACCTTGAGAGCAAGGACGTTGAGACGAGGACATTGGAGTTGATGTGCACGTGAAGTGCAAGGCTGAAGACGCCAAGGGCACGGCTTGGCATCGCCGCTTTTACAGCTTATATATCTAACGCTTTTAGGTATAGCGTTCTCTCGCCGATCCAATTTCACCAGCGCACGACCGATATTCAAAATGTCGTTCAAGACCGTTGGCCTCCCAAGAGGTCACCCTGAGCACGACGACAACAAAGATATACCTGGGTATATCTTTAATCTCTCTCTCCCTCCATCGCCACCGCCCTCCCCTCCCCCGTCCAAATACCCTCTCACGACGGAGAATTTGGATATAGTAACAGAGCAAGCCTACGCACTTTTCATCGGGTTCGAAGTAAGACCCAGACCCAAGATGTCGCACCTGGAGGACCCAACCGGCGAGTACGCCTTCCTGGCCAAGCTCATTCAGCGCATGGATCGTCACCTCATTTTCCCCTTACTTGAACACAAGCTCGGGTCGGAAGACATCTCACAAGAGCGTTACGATGACCTCAAACAGGCGATCTTCAACCTCCTCAGTGACACCAACATGATCGACTACGTGGGCAATCTCTACAAGGAAATTCAAAAGACAGATACAACCCCTGCAGAGTACGCGAAGAAGAGAGAGGAAGTGTTGAACCAGCTGGCAAAATACCAAGAGGAATCCGCACATCTGACCAACCTGCTGAATGATGAATCAGTCACCTCGCAACTCCGCAGCGACAAGGTGGCCAACCTGAAGTTCCTCGAAGAACAACACGGAGTCACGCAGCAGATGGTGGATAACCTCTACGATTTCGGCAGATTTCGCTACCAGTGTGGTCTCTACCCTGAAGCCGCTGACTTGCTCTACCGCTTCCGTGTCCTGTCTACTGACAATGACAAAGTTGTCAAGGCCACCTGGGGCAAGCTTGTCTGTGAAATTCTGGGTGAGGAATGGGAGAACGCGCTTGAAGAAGTGGAAAAAGTCAAGGAACACATCGAGACTCGGTTGTTTAACAGCCCCCGAGCACAACTCACCGCCCGTGAAGCCTTGGTTCACTACGCCCTCTTCCCGTTCTTCAACTATGAGCCTGCCCGTGAAAAGTTGACGGAAATGTACTTCTCTCCGCCATACATCTCTTCCATCCAAACTGCTTGTCCCTGGATCCTGCGTTACCTTGCGGCAGCGGTCATCACCAACCGTGCCCGCATGAACAACTCGCACAACTACCAGAAACAACTCAAGGATCTTGTCAGAGTCGTCAAACAGGAAGTCTACGAATATCAAGACCCCGTGACGGAATTTGTCAAGGCCCTCTACGTCGACTTCGATTTCGAAGGTGCACAGAAGAAGTTGTCTGAAGCTGAGACAATTTTGAGGGGGGATTTCTTCTTGGGAAGTTCGACTGATGCATTTATGGAGAGTGCGAGACATCTCATCTCAGAAAGTTATTGCAAGATCCATCAGCGAATTGACATCAAGTAGGTCCCATGGCCCCCCCGCCCACTGCGTCTTTTCACCGTTTCACACACCTCAAATACTAACATTGCTGTTCTAGGGACCTCTCCACCCGCCTGGGACTTTCTCCTAGTGAAGGTGAGAAATGGATTGTCAACCTCATCCGCGACACCAAAGTGGACGCCAAAATCGATTACCAGGCTGGAACGGTAGTCATGAACCATCCTCCCCAGAGTGTGTACCAACAGGTCATTGAGAAGACGAAGGGTGCATTCTTCCGCACGCAGGTGTTGAGCGCCGCTGTGGCGAAATGAAACGATAGTGACTGAAGGAATCCATGCATGCAAGAGTATCGGTGTGGATGGTCGGACCGAATCAAACGACAACAAGACTAAGCTAACCGACAACAACGTCTACCGAGTAGTCTGTTCACAATATGCAGTTGAACAGCCCGCAAGCTGTAAAAGTGGTTCGACTGCTACCACACGAAGAGATCATCGGGGTCTTGAATCGAGGCTGCTAGGAGCAGTGAACATTGGTGACAGAGATGCTGTTGGCTGAAAAACATCGAGCTAAGGGCAGAGTACCAAGCAACATGACGAGCTTTGGACAGAGGGCATGATACCCATGGGCATGGCAGTGACTGATGACAGACTTGAAGGACTGAAATGAGCTTTTCGAATTGAGAACCGAGCACAGCCAGTGATCAAGGCAGGAATGAAGAGCTCACACTTGTGCTGCAGCGGACTAGCAAGCGCTTCTGCTGTATGTAGCATGGCACCATGCGATTGCAGTGCCCCCCAAAAATGAAGAGAAAGCATCACCAAGATGCCACAATACATTCGGACGTGTCTCATTTCTTCCCATTGCCATTGCCATTGCTATTGGTACCTTGGTTGGGTTTCATCTTCATCTCTTCCTCGGCCACCAAGCCCCTGACTTCTTCCTCGTTCATCCACTCGCGGACACTGCCCATGACGGCCTCCAAGCTCTGTCCTCCGCCCAGGACGCCGTCGAGGTCGCTACTCTCGACGCCGCAGCGGTGGTCGGTGACCCGGTTCTGGGAGAAGTTGTAGGTGCGGATCTTGTCCTCCCTGCCGGTGCGGGCGACGCCGCCCATGGCGGCGCGGCGCATGTTGATGACCTCGGCCTCGCGCTGCTCGCGGCGCATCTGGGCCAGCTTGGCGCGCAGCAGGGTCCAGGCCTTTTCGCGGTTCTTGTGCTGGGAGCGCGACTCCTGCATCGCCACCACCGTGCCCGTCGGCAGATGCGTCAGCCGCACCGCCGAGTCGGTCTTGTTGACGTGCTGGCCGCCCGCGCCCCGCGCGCGCATCGTCTCCGACTTGACCTCCGCCGGCGAGATGTAGTAGTCCGAGTTCGGGTCGTCGTAGTCCAGGCCCTCGGCGTGGGCCGGCGAGTCGGGCAGGTTGGGGAGCACGAGCACCGACACGGCGCTGGTGTGCGTGCGGCCTTTCTTCTCCGTCGCGGGGACGCGCTGCACGCGATGGACCCCGGCCTCGGTCCTCAGCACATCGTACGATCCTGGATGGTTGACTTCTAGCAGCGCGTCAGTCAGTCCCGCCTCGTGGGTCGAGTCGTCCGGCGTATAGCTCGCCAGTGCCGTGGGCCATCTCTTCCGCGCGCACAAGTCGGTGTACATGTTCAACAGGGACTGGGCGAAGAGGGAGGCCTCGGAGCCTCCAGCGCCCGGGTGGATTTCGATCAGACAAGGCATAGAGGCGAAAGGGTGTGGCGGGATGAGCGACCTCTTGAGATTTGAGGCAAGCGAGTGCAGAGAGGTGGTGGTAGCTTGGATGTCGGTCTCCGCGAGGGAGCGAAGCTCGGAATCAGAAGAAGGGTCGTGCAGGAGAGCGTTGAGTTCTTTGAGAGACTGGTTTTCCCCCCCCAATACCACGTCAGTATGTAGATCTGCGACACACTCAACCGTGACGAGAGGCATTTACATTCTGTGCATCATCCCACTCTTTTAACGCCGCAGAGACGGGACCCAGCTCCCCGATCCTCTTCGCGACGGCGACATCATAGTTCTCCGCGTTCGCGGCCGCTAGCTGCTGGTGTTCAGCAGCGACCGCCCTTGCGCGTTGCAGAAGAATCGGCGATATTTCCTCCACAATTCCAGAGGGTATCGTTGCTGGAAGAGAAGTCAATCAGTTGGGCTGCTGGAAGGCCTGCGGCATCGAAGACACATACCCGAGCTCTGGAAGCGGGTTCGATAACAAGGAGTTCTAGCTGCCGTGCGCAGCAAAGGTCCAATGCATGTTGAGCATAGCCGCCACCCCGAGCTACTACTCAACATGCCTTGAACGGGAGAAGAGTGATTCGGTCTTCAACTGCAATGGCCAAAAGATGTAGACTGCTCGTTCCTGTAACCCAAAAAAGTTCAAGGCAGGGTCCTCGAAGCAGAGGCGCAATGTTTACGGGGAAGGTCTATCGACCCAATGATTGGGCCTGGCTCGACTTCAGCCTTGCATTCGGCCTCTGCCTCTTAACTACTTCCTATTCCCCGTGCACTCTTATGGTCCACGCAGTGGACATTGTGATGCAAACGAGTCTCATATTCAACTTGGGCGACATTGTATCTATGGCGCTTCATATAAGCAAGACCTGAAAAACAAGCAGAGGTATCTGTATTGCCCATCATTTCTCTCCCTCCTCACTCAAAGCCCTGGTTCTGATTTCATCTTTCGTTCATTGTAAACGCCTTGCAATGTGTGTATGCAACAGTTTTTGGGTTTCATGCCTTCGTCACTGGAATGAGGAGCCGGAGTGGTATCGAACATTCTGTACATTTTTGGACGCCGGTCGTGCTTCGTTATTATTTGTGCCAACATGTATTGCTATGCGTCGCGTTCGCGGGAAACCATTCACGAGCGAAAAGCCCATATTGACTTCAAGCCATTCTCATCAAGTCCGGCGATGTCCTTTTTGTGTCCTGTCAAATCACCGTTACTTCTGTCGCGCAGAGGCACAAGCCGAGGTGACTGCCCCGACCAGTTTGGTGTCTTGTCATCGCCGTCCATAGGGAAGAATACTCCTTCGACCTCCTCATCGATCTTCTTAGAACTCAGACCAGGGCTGGAAATCCCACGGTCAAATCGTCCAATTGGGGCCGACGAATGTCTCAGACCACTTGATTGGACCCTCAATCCATTCGTTTCGCCAGAGTCCATTCGATTGAGCTGCATGCGGGCCATTGCTTGAGATATACCAGATACCTGGACGCTTGGAGCTGACGATTCGTTGGGCATCCAGGACCCACGTAGAGGCGACCCAACGTGGCCAAAGCTGGACGGCCCGTTGTTTTCGGCAGCCTTTTTCTCCCTCTGCTCAGCCCATAAGGCGCTGAATCTGGAAGGGCTACCTGCTGGCGGAGATCCGACTTTACTTGACGTTCCGCTTGGAATCGCTAGGGCATGGACGTGATCCTTGGAATTGTGCTCTTGGTCCGCTCTTGAAGTGCGACGCATCTTTTCCTGTGGAGTAAGTACTTCGTCGTGCAGACTGTTAGGAAGTAAGTCCGTCTCCACCCCCATTCCCTCCTCCCATTCGTAAGGAAGATGTGACCGTGGAACACTTGCTGACAGTCCTCTCGTTTTGACGGTCCTTTGAGAATGCATGATTCGCTGGCCGATGGACTCCTCTGCATTCTGCGGCGAAAGGCCCAGGGGGGACACGTTTCTCAAATTAGACCCTAAATTGGCGTTGCGAACATTGACAATTGATTCTGGAGGACTTCCAAGTTGTCTAGACAGCGATGAAGAGGCTGGAGATCGCATACCAAACTTGTCTGGAACAGACTGACCAAGAGGTCCGTACTTCGCGATATGGGAAACTCCGTTTGCATCGAAGGATTGTGGTAGAGGTGCATTGAGGGCAGTTCGAAGATTTTCGACGGGTGACTTAGGGAATTGGTAATCATTTGGAGGAGAACCAAAATGAGATGTTGGGGGTGAGTTGAGACCTGAATCGAGGGCCGAGGGCGGTTGATATTGGTTGTACCGGTCTTGAAACGCGTCTGCTTCATCACTGTCCATCAACGGGAAAGCTTGACCTTGGAAGTAGTCTGGGCCGTAAGTCGGTTGATTGAGTATGGGATCTCCCAGACTTGGATCTTGGCTGGGGAACGGTGCTTGTTCGGATCGATTTGCGTAGTTGAAATTTCGACCTGCCATGGCGAAGCCAGCATCGAGGTCTGCTCGATTGACCCGTCGTCCATCTGGAAGGTAGTGAGCGAGGGCACATTTGGCGCCAAACTTGCAGTTCCCCTGTACACGTCAGTCCTGACTTATTCACCACCAAAGACGATCGTACCTTCATAAAATATTTGCAAGGCGCTTGCTGCGTCATTGGGTCGAGAGAGTGCGAGAAAGGGCATGCGTTTCCCGCCTGGCAGGCCCCTTGACGAAAGAATTTACAGGGGACGTGTTTGGTATCTTGCGACGTGTCAGCATACGTGCGTTCTTCCAGTTTCAATCAGATTCACTTTTGCTTGAAGTGCTCGGAGGACTTCTGGCCATATCAAATAACGGTTGGCCCTGTGAGACACTGCTCTTTCTGTCCGTGCCATTGCCAAACGCCGACGAACCTGGTACCGGCACCGCTTTCTCACCGTTGTTGCCGAAACCATTCCGTTGTCTGCTCGGTCCATGCATCATAGACCCTGGATGTTGAGAGGTGCTCTTTGAATGTCCTCGATTCATGGTGCCGTATTGATCATGATCGTTCCAGGCTGCTGGAGGGTCAGAAGTCGTTCGAGGGAGGGCGCTGCTCATGATGCGGGTAGGGCACAAAGGGTGTCGAGAGCGTGCACAGCGCAGGCAGAAGGGGTGGAAGGGTCCCTGTTTACTGCGGACGTGGTCAGGCTACCCCGGAGGAATTGGTATGCTGTGTGATCGCGAGTTGTGCCACAAGTCATGCGGCACCTGGACCGCGCAGACTCGGGACGAAAGCACTCTCTCCACGTGTTCGGCCGACCAGCGTGGGGGTGGTGGAAGACGATAACGTGTTCGTCAGGGCGGAACGTAAGGTGGGGGTGGAATCGGGCAGTATAAGGGAGGGATCGCAAGAACCAGGTCAGAATTTGTAATCGCGGTAGGAGGAGAGAGAGAAGCGGCGTAGAGGTGAGGCGTAGATATGGTTCTTTATCAATGAGGGATCATGGACGTGGGCAGAGCAAGTGTCACTAAGTCCCCTAGTTGCGTGGTGGGGCGCGGCGCGCAGTTGCGGTTAAGAAAGGGCGGAGAGGAGGGAGACGTTTCAGCCTGGCTGGGTCAGGAGGGGCACGTGAGTGGTTAGGCTCACCAGGCTCCGAGCGCAGGCAATCCTGCCAAGATCTGCAATGGGCTAGTGCAGTGGATCCCTGCTGGCCGACTTGCCGCTGTCCACGTGATATGGATTTTCTTGCTCTTCCTAGCCACGTCTCGTCCATAACGCTTGTCCTCGTTACTTCAGTCTCAGAGAAATGGCAGCTCGCATTGAGTTACCATTCCTCTACCATACCCGAACTATCTTGCGCTTGCCAAAGAGAGCTCTTCGCTCACATTCCCAATTTGCATCATCTCAAGCAGCTTCCAATGTTCCGGTCGAAGACGGCAAACCTCCCCTTTCCCCAGACGAAGAGTCGTTCCTCAAAGCGAAAGCCCGGAGTGTCTCTTGGTCTCCAATAGCGCCTAGACTCGCCTCTAAGAACGCCGAAACCACCATCAGCTCTACCATCACCGCGAGCGAGCGCAGAGCCTTTGAGACAATATTGCGGTTTGCCCCTAAACAGACCGAACCGGCTACGTCAAAACGAAGGTCACCTTACGCAGATGCTGCCGACACTGACATTGAGAATATTCTCAAGATATTTACTTCTTCTCTGCGGAGCGTCCGGTCTGAGCGTGATGGATCTCCCCCTGCCTTGACATCCGATGACGATGTCGCGCGCCGGGAAGCCAGGGAAGAGCATCCCGACGAGCAGTCCAGATCCGGTCTAACAGAACAATATGACACTGAGTCGACAGACCAGCTGGGTCTCTATGCCACTGGAAACCGTGTTGAGGACCGCTCCGCGCCGATTCGGACTGTGGTACCAACCGCTCGTGGGCGTACAGGGGTCGAAAGGCCTTTAGCTCCGTCAACCCCCGAGGTAGATTTCATGTCCGAACCACAAGAAGAAAGTGACATTCTCGAGCAATCACTGGCAGAGACCGCGATTCCGTCTCATCCTTTCGGTGAACTCGACCAATCCATTCAAGCTGCTGTTCGTGAGCACATGCACTCCATATCCCGAGCCCTACAAGAAGCAGCATACTCGACGACCAAGAGAGGTGACATTGCGATGTGGGAAGTCTGCGAGTCCCGAATCTTCTCCATGGCCACGGACTTGCAATCCCGTCCTATGCAGCAGCTCACCAGCAAGGAGGAGATGCCGAGATATGGAGGGCTGCGGAAGTTCACATTCTCCCGAGAAAAGTCGGACGACCCGCGCCAATTGATCGAGGCAGCGGAAAGAGAGCTACGACGTTCGTCTCCCTCCTCCGGCACGCACACTACCGACACCTCCGCGACGGAAAACCTATCTTCCGCAGGCTACAACACAATCTCGCTCTCGACACTTTCCACAACCCAACTTGCCATCCTCCAGCACACCTACCCGGCCTCGCTCCTCCTCGCCCTCAGGCTGTACATAAACCTCTACCCATCATCACCCTACGCACTGCTCCTGCTGCCGCGCATCCGCTCCCTGGGCACCACGTCGTACGTGCTCGGCGCCAGCCCCCAGTTCTACAACTCGCTGATGTCCCTGGTGTGGCTGACGCGAAGCTCTTTGAGGGAGGTGGATGGATTGCTTGCGGAAATGGAACGGGGCGGGGTCGAGATGGACGAGGGGACATATGCCGTGCTGGGAGGGATCGAAGAGGAGAGGGCCATGGATTTGGGTAGGGAGAAGGCCAAAGACAACGAAAAGGGCGACGACCCGCTCGGTCGTCGTGGCGCGGCGTGGTGGAGGAGGCAGGAACAAACGCTCTGGTTCCCCAGGATATTGGATTGGTTGGACGTTGTGGCCGGCAGGCTGGCAGCCAAGGAGAGGTTGGTCTGACTGTCTCCCACAGTGAACCGCGCGAAGGGCACGGTCCCCCAGGCGGTGCTAGATTCGTAATGAAGAGCAATTATGTCGTTGCTATGAACTCGAGCTACGACGCTACTCAGCATGCGTCTTGAGGAAACACTCCCTCGGGACAGTCCTGGCCACGCAGACAGCTGGCAGTCAGCGTAAGGGGCAGAAATTGCTCCTCTTTCCTGGCAGCCGTGAAGGAGCAGCCGATGATATTCGCTAATTACCAGCAGAACTGTAGAATGCCTGTACTCGAGTTACTGAAAGATCACTGTTTGTCGTACATGATTTGGTATCTAGCGACATCAAAAAAAAAGGTCATAAAAATCTGCTGCTTCTGTCGTCAAACTTCGTGCCCGTCATCGTCTACATAACTGCGGTCCCCAGCTTTTCCTCTCCGCCTCGAGGAAGAACTCATTAATTCGAATAGACGGCTTTTCGCCGGACCATCGCGACTGCTAGACATCGGCCGCCGAGCATCTTCCACCATATCAACTGCATCCGTCGACGAATTCGTCGAGTCTGTCATCGTTCGGGCCTCTGCTGCCCGGTGAGGATAGGGAATCCGTCTTTCCCACGCCGAAGCTGAGCTTGATGGTGTCGTATCGCCTTCTCCAACAATTGGAGAGAGCTCAGCATTCTTGTATTCCACGTCGGCGACAGAGTCTGACGTTTGGGGAAGAGCCGTGATGTCATTATCTCTGTGAGATCTCAGTAGAGACTCTTCAAAGGTGCTGCTGGGTGATATAGATTTTTGCTGATCCGTGAGGAGCCGTTGCCAGGTCTGTTCTGACTTTTCATCGGGCCGTTCGGCTTGCTCCGCAGCCTTCAAGCATTCTTTGCTTCTCTGCGAGAGCCTCATACAGACCGTATGGAATGTTTGTACGGCCTCATCATCAGTTGCATCGCTGATGTTTTCGGGGGCATGCGTGACCCATAGGTCAATGAGCTGGGCCATCAACTTGGCGTGGTCTAGAAGGAATGGGAGGCTAGGGAGGCCTTCTCGGGATAGAGCTGGAAGTCGACCTCGTATCTGGTTTGGTGCGGCATATTGGGGCTCCAGTTTAGCCGAAGCTATCTGAGAGGAGCTTACAGAACATATCTCGTCGACAAAGGCTCTGAACTGGTTCGTCGACGCTGCCAAAAACTTGTTCATGGGCTCCATCCAAGGCTCTTTGGTTCCAAATCGTGCCAGGTTTGCAAGGACATTGAGAGACTTCGCGATCAACGTAAATGTTCTCTTCGTGCGGTCAGGGGGGTGATCTGGACGATATTAGCATGAGCCGAGAAGGAGGTTCAGTACTGCCTACCCTGGATCAGGCCGAAGAGTTTTGGATTCAAGATTGCAGGACAAAAGAACCGAAGGAAAAGGAATCCGGAGACGCTCGTGTACTTAACCGTCCGTATGAAGGAGCCATATCGATCCTCGGCGCAAGACCGCACATGGCGGAAAACAACGCGCAGATCCATTGGACACCGCGCCGCCGAGACATAGATCGATTTCCAGATTTCGCCGGTGAGGAATAGTAAGTTCGCCCAGTTCTTGTCGAGCTGATCTTGCGACCGTACTCTGCTGGGATCGACTTCGCAGTCGGGATCTCTTTCGATGATCTTGCGCAACTTTTCGCCCAAGACTTCCTCCATATAGTCTTTGCCCAGCCTGCGCATGTGGGCATCGAGTGCCTTCGTGACTAGTGAGTTGCCTCGGAAAAGCAAATTGGCCTCCATCGTAGCCGACCGACTGAGGTCGCGCACTAGCATTTCTCTCTGCTCGGCGGATTCGTACGAGTCGTTGGAGTGGATACGGCCACTGAAGCGCATCCGCATTGGGGGAGTGTCCTTGTAGATGCCGTCAATTTCTTCCTCTACGAGGTTGTTGATCCAGTCAGTGGCGTTACCCGATGCCTGGAAGATGTCCAGAAGGATATCAGACAGTTGCCGAAGATCAGGCCCGAGGAGGTGGGCAATTTGTGTTGTCAGGCCATTCGAGTAGTTGTGCAGAAGAGTCGCGAATTCTTCGTACTCGGCCTCCATTAGAATCACCGTCTCCTCCAGCGACAACCGCGCCAGGACCGTGCCAACAGAATGATCGTTGTTGTCCAGCAAAGGCCACCACTTGTCGATAGTGCCGCTACGCTCCAGCTCATCAATGGAAACATCCACTCTCCCAAATATCGGATCGTGAGATGAAATCTCCAGGCCGCCGAGGCCGGAGAGATATCCAGCGTCTGCCGAGATATCGTAGAGGCTGTCGGCGACCATCGTCCATTCTTTCTCTGCCGGGTTTCCAAGCTTGACCGCGATGGTGACCCTGGACAAAGCGGCAGGAATATCTGGTAGATTGAACTCCTCCGCCCAAAAAGCTGAAGAAACCGTCTGCTTGGTCGTTGTCCGGGCTCGCAAGTCTTTGCCCAGCATGATCTCCGCGTATACCCCTTCTTTGCTTTGCTCAACTTTTGCGGATTTCCCTTTTGCCTTGTTGTATTCATAGGTGTCTAATGGAGCTGACCGCTGAGCAAACTTTGCCTCGGTTATTTTGATTGAGAGGGATCGCTCTATCCGAAACATGCCCTGCGTAGAGACGTTGGTAGTGTGCTGCGATGGTTGCGATAAAGCTTGTGCGTCTTCTGGAGACAACTGCTCTGGACCGTATAACTCTGGCACCGTCAGGGCTCGGAGTAAGACAAACCAAGCTTCGAGGGCGACGTTGGATTCTAAGCATAACACCATCGGTCTCGAAAGCCCCACAACAGGGGTTTGGACACGATACTGAGGATAGATCGCGATACAGTGTGGCATCCGCAGCACGCTTTCATCTAGTCGCTGAACTGCACAGCGAGAAAGCTGCGACAATAGGGTTACCGAGAGCACCCGATTATCGATCTCGTTCAGAAGGCGAAAGGTCCCGTTTTCATGGAGAGTGCAGCTCACTCTACGCCAGAGGTAGTTTTCTTCTGTCATCGACCGACCAATGCTGCTGGGTGAAGATTCGAGTTGAGATCCCGAGGGCAAGGGTCCGTCCCAGAGTAACATCTTTCCCACCTTCACGATAGCTGTGGCCCTTGGATTAGTGAGATCGGAAAGACGCCTCTGCGATACTGCCTTTTTCTCGGCGATTCCAACCGGTTGAGGTTTGGTCATCTTGTTATGTATTCCTTTCGGTCTCAATGGTTGCCAACACAGCAACGCTGCCAGCCACGAGTCGAAAGTTTCAGGCACTGGGGGTCGCAGCTGATAGCCAGTTCCTGACGAGGCAATCAACACACTCAGATATGTGCTTTGAGATTCATGGTCGTAGTGAGTCCTGACGGTGCAGCCCCGCAGGTCCGGTATCAATATCTTCGATGAGTGGACTTCGCCTTTGGTCTGGCATACCAAACTGCCAGGCGCAACATTGATTGCACAGTAGCCAGATGCCCACGCCGTTGTGTGCAGCGGCCTAAAGAATAGAATGCCATGCATTCGACCACAGGTGGTTTTCATGAGGTGGAGAATTTTACCGGAGTCAATATCTAGCAGTTTAGGAGACCGAAGACTGTTCGCGCTTGCGCCGAACGAATCATCGGGAGAAAATGGCCGGCGAGGAGTCTTGGGTGGACCGTGTTGGTCTAAGAGTTCAGGACTCTGTACAACAGAAGGGAACCCAATTGACCCATGAGCCTCTTCAGAAGGGAGAATGGGCAGGCCTGTGGCTATGGACCCGAGCCTCTTGCGGGTTTTGGTGATGAATGAACCTGGCGAAACATCCACCGGAACTTCTTCGTTTGTACTCGTTCTTGTCTGAGCCCTCCGCCTTCTTCTCTCGATGGTGCTGTCTTCCTCAGTGTTCGTGGCCGACGCGGAGGTTTCCCGCCTCCTTTGTGAATGTCGTGTGCGTGTGGGCTGCAGTACTGGGGAGTGAATGTGACTGGCATCGAAAGAGTCGGCGCGAGGCGTGATATAGTCTGGGGTCACTGCGCGAATGGTGGGGTGTTCCGTCTCTTCAAAGATCTTGCCATGCCTGTCCCGGGACGAAGCCTGGCGGCTGGATCTCCGTTGAATCAGCTGTGACCTGGATCTCGTCTGGGTTGCCACGTTTGCCATCTCTTCCCAGTCATTCGGTTTCATCGTCTAGAGGCCGACGAGGACTCTCGCCGATCGGACAACTGATCTCAGCCCTTGTCCGTGTCACCACTGCCACTGTTCTATACCAAGGCTAGAGTGCGGATCGCGCGCACCGGTCGGTTGCTTCGATTTCCTTCGATGGGCGCCTGCCAGACCGTGATCTGGACAACCTGGCATTGGCACGGAGAATTCGAGAAGAGAGCCAGTATAATGCCCTTCGAAGAGGAGGATCGGGCAATTGAATTAATCGGCCTGCCAACGTCGCATTGGGCCCAGAGCGGATTCGTACGATTCGAAATGGTGCGATTAATAACAACAGAGACCAAGCCCAGGTTCAAAGAATTGCCAAATTGCAATGCGATCGAGCAGGATGCTGAATACGACGTTACCCGGAGGTCAGAGAGACGAGCGAACGGCTGGGGGAATGAAACATCGGAGGCATTCGCATAGAGAAAGTTGAGACGCCGGGGGTAGAATTGGAAAGTGAAAGGCCTTATGCAGGAACGATGTGATACGACGTCCGGGTCAGAGATGTGTGTGGTATTGCCCAGCGCAAGACTGCAGCGATTGGGAGATCATCAGGAGAAAATCTACAGGGCCAGGCGATTTGGCAGTGTAGGAATGGTGAACTCGTGCAGCGGGTGGTGGGATTGAGGGCGGTGGTGTGGGTGGGAGGGAGTGGCTCAGTAGTAGGAAGGGGAAAGGAGGTGCAGGCCGTTTCCATGGGCCCAGTGTGGGGTTGGGTGCATGCACTTCGTGCAGTTAGCGGGTGCTTAGGACATTACTTCTGCCTGCAGGCATTAGCTTAACGAACCCTGGCCGCCCCCGACTGCTGGAGCCTGGCCCTTCTAGGCCCCGGAGAATGCCTCTTTAGGCAGGAAAATCTTTTCATGGCCGCCACCACCGCCCGTATCAAGCTCCCCCGTCCCTGCCAGTGCAGCCAGCGCCATGCTCTATCTGCGCTACTGGAGTTCGATTCATGCCTGTTCGGTGCCAAGGGTCGGGTTCTGCAGGATCCATACGAGGTTCACATATGCCGCAACGAGCACTGAGTTGAAATGTAACAGTCCATGTGCGCTCCAGTTGACGAGTATTGGTTGCTGAAGTGAACACAGATACAGAAGCTCGAGGTTCAACGTCGTGCTAGGCGAGCGGGCAGGACTGGGGAAGAAAAAGAATAGCGCAGTCTGACAGAGTATAGTTACCATCTCAGAATCTAGCTAGCCACTCAATAGCGACGAGGCGGCCGCCAGATCAAATATAGCTAATAATATTATTAATAAGGCTAGGGATACCACTGTTCTTAAGGACAGAATAAATGCCTTTTTCAATGATGGCTGCCTCTAAGTCAGTACCGAGCAAGTGAATCTTTAACTACTGTAGTACTATTTTTCGTGAGTCTTGCCACTCGTTTTTGACATCGGTTCGCCGGCAGGCTGGGAAGTCCAGCATTTGTCTAGGAAGCGCCAAGAAATTTCTTTGTCACATGACTGCCTGAACAAAGATGGTGACAAATTAGACTTCGCTATCGTTCCTCGCCTCTCGTAAAGTGACTGCGGAGACATCATTTCACGAATCAACTCCTCCTCTACACTCTTCGTCTTGTCTCTGCTTCTTCAATCTCCATCGAGGTCGCTAGGGCGCGCAATATGTCGGACGGTAAGGACTCGACGACATCGACTCTGAATATCCAGCTAACATCACTCCAAGCCGACTTCGATACTGTGCGGCGCCTGCAGGCAGAGCGCAACGCTCAAGCAGCCGGCAAGAAAGGTTCAAAGACCTTCGATCCATCCACTCAACGCACTGACTCATCCACCAAGGCGTCTTTGACTGAAAGTTTTGATACCGTTCTCTACGACCGGGATGGTGTCGACAAATTTGCTGGTTATCACACCTCCCTTCCCGCCGATGGCGAAGATGACGAGATGCCCGACGCAGACAGCAGTCGGAGACTCGTCGGACAGTATACAGCGACAAAGGACCAAATGAACGAATTCGCAACCGGAAACGGGGTGGAGGAAGAGGACATCTTACTTGGGCGTGAGAAATCTGCCAGAATAGCAGATCGTGAAACTGATTACCAGAAGCGAAGATTTGATCGTGGTCCTCTCACACCCACTCGAGCCGATCCCTTCGCTGCAAACAAACATGCCGGCGTCACTGACGGTGCGACCTACCGTGAGGTCATGCAATTACAGGATCTCGAGCGCGAGGAAGAACGGGTCAAGAAGCTCATTGCCGAGAAACAGACAAATGGTGACACCGTCGAGCACAGACCAACGCTCAAGGAAGAAGCAGACAAGGAGAATGCGGATGCCGGGTCCACTGTTGAGGCAACGGGACGCAAGCGGAAGAAGAGATGGGATGTATCTTCCGAGGCCACTCCTACCGCCGACGCCGCCGACGTGAAAAAGCGCTCGAGGTGGGATCAAGCCCCAGCCCCGGACGGAGCACCAGCGCCGACAAAACGCTCGAGATGGGATCAAGCGCCTGCACTTCCATCGGCGACCCCCCTTGGCAATGCCGGACTTGCCACCCCAATGCATCCTTCACAAATGGCACAGGTAAGCTTTGGGGCAGATGTCACGGGAAGAAATGCCTCTTGGTCAGACGAAGAACTCGACATGATGCTTCCTACGGAAGGTTACACCGTTCTCGAACCACCACCAGGATATGCCCCAATCCGACCCGTCGCCAGAAAAGCGGTTGCAACGCCGGCCACGGCGAGCGCTTCGGCTGGCATAGGTGGCTTCATGATGCAAGAGCCGGAGAATCCAAGAATGCTGGGCAAGCAACTTCCCACAGATATCCCCGGCGTTGGTGATCTCCAATTTTTCAAGGCTGAGGACATGACTTATTTCGGCAAACTCGTCGATGGTGCAGATGAAAATGCCCTGTCGGTGGAAGAATTAAAAGAGAGAAAAATCATGCGTCTGCTGCTCAAAGTCAAGAACGGCACTCCGCCGATGCGTAAGACTGCCCTCCGACAGTTGACCGACAATGCGCGGCAATTTGGAGCCGGGCCCTTATTCAACCAGATCTTGCCCTTGTTGATGGAAAAGTCTCTGGAAGATCAGGAGCGACATCTGCTTGTCAAGGTTATCGACCGTGTTCTCTACAAGCTCGATGATCTCATCCGGCCCTACGTACACAAGATCTTGGTCGTGATTGAGCCTCTCCTCATTGATCAGGACTACTACGCTCGTGTGGAGGGACGAGAAATCATCTCCAATCTGGCCAAAGCTGCTGGCTTGGCTCATATGATCAGTACAATGCGACCAGATATCGACCATGTGGATGAATACGTCCGTAACACCACAGCTAGGGCGTTCGCTGTGGTTGCTTCAGCGTTGGGAATTCCGGCACTCCTTCCCTTCCTACGTGCAGTCTGTCGAAGCAAGAAGTCATGGCAGGCTCGGCATACGGGGGTCAAGATCGTGCAACAAATCCCCATCTTGATGGGTTGCGCAGTTTTGCCTCATTTGAAAGGCTTGGTCGATTGTATTGCCGACAATCTAAGTGACGAACAGGCTAAGGTGCGGACGGTTACTTCTCTGGCAATTGCTGCTCTGGCCGAGGCCGCCAATCCATATGGCATCGAGAGCTTTGACGATATTCTGAATCCTCTTTGGACTGGCGCGAGAAAGCAACGAGGTAAAGGGCTTGCTGGCTTCTTGAAAGCCGTGGGCTACATTATCCCTCTCATGGACGAGGAGTATGCCAACTATTACACCAGCCAGATCATGGAAATTCTACTTCGAGAATTCGCCTCTCCGGACGAAGAAATGAAGAAGGTCGTGCTGAAAGTCGTTTCTCAGTGCGCGAGCACCGACGGTGTGACTGCTGGATACCTGAAGGAACACGTGCTGCAAGAATTCTTCAAGAGTTTCTGGGTCCGACGAATGGCACTTGATAAGAGAAATTACCGTCAAGTCGTGGAGACAACGGTTGATCTTGGTCAGAAAGTCGGTGTCAGCGAGATTGTTGAGCGAATCGTCAACAACCTGAAAGATGAAAGCGAAGCCTACCGCAAAATGACGGTGGAAACCATCGAAAAAGTCATCGCTTCCCTCGGCGCTGCAGATATCGGCGAACGACTTGAAGAGCGGCTCGTGGACGGCATCCTCCACGCCTTCCAGGAGCAAAGTATCGAGGATGTTGTCATGCTTAACGGCTTTGGCACAGTCGTCAACGCCTTAGGGACGAGATGTAAACCTTACCTCCCACAAATCGTCAGCACAATCCTTTGGCGGCTTAACAACAAATCTGCCACCGTTCGCCAACAAGCCGCAGACCTTATTTCGCGCATCGCAATGGTCATGAAACAATGCGGCGAAGATGCTCTGATGGGTAAACTAGGCGTCGTTCTCTATGAGTACCTAGGGGAGGAGTATCCCGAGGTGTTGGGATCCATCCTAGGCGCACTCCGGTCCATTGTCACCGTGGTGGGAATAAACCAGATGCAACCACCGATCAAGGACCTTCTACCGCGGCTAACCCCCATTCTGCGCAACCGCCACGAAAAAGTCCAGGAAAACACCATTGATCTCGTGGGACGTATTGCGGATCGAGGCCCTGAATCTGTCAATGCAAGAGAGTGGATGCGTATCTGCTTTGAACTCTTGGATATGCTGAAAGCACACAAGAAGGGAATTCGTCGAGCCGCCAACAACACGTTTGGTTTTATCGCAAAAGCGATCGGCCCACAGGATGTTCTCGCGACCCTGCTCAACAATCTGCGTGTCCAAGAACGGCAATCCCGCGTCTGCACTGCGGTGGCCATCGGTATTGTCGCAGAAACGTGCGCACCATTCACCGTCTTGCCGGCGTTGATGAATGAATACCGCGTACCCGAACTTAATGTGCAGAACGGCGTGTTGAAATCCCTGAGTTTCCTCTTTGAATATATTGGCGAAATGGCCAAAGACTATGTCTATGCCGTTACGCCCTTATTGGAGGATGCGCTTATTGACCGGGATCAAGTCCACCGGCAGACTGCGGCCAGTGTGGTCAAACATGTCGCCCTAGGAGTCATGGGTCTGGGGTGTGAAGACGCAATGGTCCATCTCCTCAACCTTCTCTATCCCAACCTATTTGAGACATCCCCCCACGTCATTGACAGGATCATCGAGGCGATTGAGGCAATAAGAATGGCGGTTGGTACCGGCATTGTGATGAATTATGTGTGGGCTGGATTGTTCCATCCAGCGAGGAAAGTTCGCACTCCGTACTGGAGATTATACAACGATGCGTACGTGCACAGTGCGGATGCGATGGTGCCGTATTATCCCAATCTGAAGGAAGACGGATTGCCGAGGGATGAGTTGTATATCATGGTGTAACCGGTCCGGACGGGAGGCCAAGTGGACGAAGGACTTGCTTAGTACGATCATTTACAGGGATGAGTCCCAAAAAGACCAGAAATATTGAAAGAGGACTTGGTTGTAACAACCGAAAAGTAGCAAACAGGGCCGAAAAGGGACTGGCGATTCGTCTCGGACACATGAGGAAACGAGCGAAGCGACGGAGAGCGCGAGCTGTGTTTCTGGTCCTAGGAAAAGTAAAACAGGTCGGGTCGAGTTCTGCATGATTGTGTTGATATAATTAGGATTCAATGAGACGAGACACTGCAAATCATTCTCAACGCCTTTGTCGTGGCAATTCAGCCTGCGAGATTGAATCGATCAGGCGGTAGATCTCGACGATGGTTCTTTCCAAGATCCTCTCGTGTGCAGTCTCCTTGTCGCTCTCGCACGCAAACTGGCATGGTATCAATCGCCTTCCATCAGTCACCTCCAGCGGTCTCGGCCCTGCCGGTTTTGGAGTTGAGGTATTCGTTCCTAGTGTTCCCACGACCGCTGTCAGAGGTAGCCACTTTACATGAAGGAAAGAGAGAGGGAAGAGAAAAGCGGACGCTTAGATTTCCGACTGCACTGCCTGATAGTCCGGAGAATTGATAAAAGACTCGCCCCAACTTACCGTCGATTGGCCCAGTCCATCAGCAGATATGCCACGATGAGCGGCGGGATCCAGTACAGCACCTGGTTCTTTGTTCGACGGTACGTGTTGAACACGGCGCTGTGGACGGCGCCGGCCAGCGGGTTCAGCCTGTTCGGCGAGACTGCGTATGTGACCACACCGCGCTGTGCTGGGAGAGCTTTGTGGCCCCAGCAGTAGACCGGCTTCCTGTGCGCCCGCAAAAAGGGTCATTAGCACTTGAGTAATGACAATACAGAATTGTTGCTATGCTGATGTAGCTTGAGCGACTTACAAGGGATTGCCTTTGGGGAGGTCCTGATTGTACTCCATGTGTCAACTATAACGGGGAGTTGGTATACTGGATGGGTTGTCTGGGCTCGCACGAACAAGGCTTACGTTCTGTCGGGGTGGCCATGGTCCATTCGTCCTTTTTATATGCCTCCAGTGTGACTTGACTCGTCTTCTGACTGCTCTAAATGGAGGCTGTCACCCTGAGGTGGAGTGGTACCCAAAGAAAATGTGCTGCCAGACCAGAGAGCCTTCCTTCCGAACCAAGAGGAATGTCCAAGTTCTGCGAAGAGCATTTCGCGGGTCAGACGCTGTGATTCTCCTTCGTCTTCCAGTGAGGTACTTCCATACATGACTGTGGTACGTTGCGTGGCCCACGATGTTGTGGAGCAGCCAGTATTGTCTAACGTGAATAGTATTAGTTTCCACTCGGTTAATTCAGGAGAGATTCTGAGTACTTGGTACCTTTTTCGGCGGCGAGGCACACCAGGTTATTGTAACAAGTGGAGACTGTTGGTCTTGCCATGCAGCGATGTGAGCGGATTCGCGAGTACCTCGTACGGGTATCTCAATCGCCGAACAGCGTACAGTGTCTTGTGCGGTTCATTGGAGGTCAGCAGCGGCCCTACCGAATTGAATCATGAGAAGCATTCGCTGAAGCATTCCGTCATAATCCCCACGAGGCTCGGGGCCCCCAATCCCAATGAACTCGGCCCATGAGATCAATTCAGACTCTACGCCGCCGTGGGCAGCCACGGCCGCTTGCCATTCTTCTTCCGTGTCTGCCTCCCAGAGACCTGTCCTTGCATCGAACGGCAGAGACTCCACCATGGGGCGGTAGTGACAGTATCCCTTCTGTGCCACTTCTACCATTCCGTCGACAAGAATAACATACAAAAGGGTTCTGCGGGCGCTCTCAGCAGTACACCAGGCCTGCCACGCTGACAGGTCGCTGCTGAGCGTTCGTGGGAGTGTCATGTGCAAATGCTTTGTCCAAGTTATCCAGAGATTGAGCAGAATCGGCGGCATTTGAGCGTCAGGCGAGGATCGATCTAAACTCAGGATGTAGGAGAGCAGGACAGCCGCCAGCCTATGAAATTCCGGCAGGAACTCCGTGAAGGTTAGCTGTTCGATCTCTAGCGATAGTAAGTGTTGTTGCGCTCTTTCTAGAAAGACGGGATCGGGGCCTAGTGTCGTCCGCGAGCCATCAACGTCTGGAAGAATCAGGGTTGCAGATGTCTGCTTACTAGCCAACAGCACCTGGCTGTGGACGTACGGGGTGGTTCTTTGCCGGAATGTGAGCAGGGGGATAGGTCTCAGATGGCGCTCTACAACCAACATGAGCGTATCCTGGTTTGCCATCACGGGTAGCATCTCGTAGCCCTCGGAGGTGTAGGAACGCACGGCGGCTTCATGGGCTGAAGCGACCGAGTCGAAGATGATGGGAGGTAGTGGCTGCCACGGGCTTTGAATCGTCGTATGTGGCTGGCGAGAGCTATCTGTCTCGAGATTGGTTACAGGCTCCAAGTCATAGGTGCAACGCAGTCCCTTCTCAGCACAACGGCTGCACTGGGGGAGCTGAGGTACGCAGCGACGCTTTGCGATGGTGCAAGCGTGGCACGCTTTCCGAAGGGATGGCGGCATGGCAAAGGTTCAGGGATGTGGATGGGATAGACCAGGATGTTGATGAAGAGACGCAGGGCGAAGCGTGACTAGACAGAGAGACAGCTCACCTTGAGGTTGCGTCCTTGCTGGAGTTCAGGGTGATAAACCAGTAGTGGCCAGGAAGTGGGCACCTAAAGGGTGGTTCAGCTCTAGGCCTAGCCAGCGCCTGTGATGTTAGGTGGCTGGTCACTGCAGAGAGCCCCTCGAGAGCGGCATAGGTGGGCCTCTTTGGGGCTTCCAGGCGCCACTTGCATCGGAGTATCGGCATATCCTCCGGGCCTCGGGGCGGGCTGTGAAAACGCTCGTGCAGCTATTTCTCCGCTCCAAACACAATGTCGAGAATCAATTTTGCGACAATAAAGTCAATGAACTCCTCTCCATCCCTTGTCACCTCCATCCTTTCAATCCGGAGCTCTATCTTTCAACTCGAAACAGACTCAATGACCCCCCCCTTTTCCATCCGGATTCGGAAGATATAATGACGGCCTAAACATGTCCACGCCCTGCGGTGAGCCCTTCGATTCGTTGTCGACACGCCGAAGCTCCAATGCACAGATCAAAATCAGGTAGGCCAGCAAAGACAAGCCCAGCCATGGCATCTCCCTCACCATCACTCATGGTTGGTCCGAATCTGTCAAATGATCCTCAGGAGGTATTTGTTCTGTTCAGCTGCATCGCAAACACGAGCTCCTTTTGTCTCGGGTCGACTCAAGAGGCTTCCGCCGTCGCTCCTATCGCAACTCGTGTCACACAACATGGCTGCTGAGGCCGCCGAGTCCAGGCAGCCGTTTGTCTCCTCGCCGCTAGTTTTCAGGAGACAGCTCTTGGCCTGATGGTTGGCGAAAGTGGTCTCCTTCTAGCGTGTTTCATATATTGTAGAGCCTCACCTGCACCCAGCGAGCCGAGTCCAAGATTTGGTGGCACAGTCGGGTGTAGAATACGCGCTATATTCAACGGAGCCAAGGAGTCATCAGTTATAACGGGGTGGCCGCTCTCACAAAGATTGCTAACAGTATATATCAAGGAAAGAGTGCCGCTGTTTCCAGAGGCAGACGCAACACCCACCATCATGGAAAGCCAACCCTTGAATTGTTAACGACTCTGTTTTTGCGATCAGGGACCGTGCGTCAGGCACTTCACCACTAATATCTCCAGCCAGTTTATTGAACAGCGATGGCGTCAAAGTGTGCCCTGCTTGACGAGGCCGCTACGGCCGGGGTATTGAAGTTCCCTCATGAGGCACGAAAGGATCCCAAAAGTCACAACTTGGTCGAAGCTGCTGCCCGGATCGAATCCTTCTCCGAGAAGGCGAAAGGAAGGGTCACTTTATTCCTGGGTGCAGCGATTTCCACTTTCAAGCCAGCTCAATTACCTATGTGGAATGACTTTGTGGAACTGTTGTGGACGTCGGCGTTGAATGTGGCCGTCACAGACATCCAGCCTGATACAGGTGCGCACTGAGCATGGCTCAGCATGACCGGCTACTGATATCTTGCCCAGTGTCCGAGGGAATCCTGGGCTTTTTCGACCGCCTCAAGAACACCGTCCCCAACTACATGGTTACCGAAGTCATCTCAAGACGCCTTGGTCAACAATATCTGCAAGTCTTGGACGCATTTCGGGCCGAGAAGCGAGAGGATGGAGCTTTTGCGTTCAACAAGATACACACGTGGGCCGCTGAGCTTCTCTCTGCTGGCGCAGTTGCTGCAGTTATGACCACAAATTTTGACAACTACCTGGAGAAGGCAATCGAGAGTAAGACGTCGCTCTTTTACCAGGTCGTTGGGGATCCTCATGTGGACGGCAAGGAAATTTCGGCCCGTTTGCCATTGACATCTTCAGCCAAAAAGTTGGTTCTGATAGTGAATGGTGCCAAAGCCTTTGCCTTTATACGATCTCTTATGCCACAGCTGGGGAACGGCAAGGTAACATTCCTCTTCAAAATCCACGGGTCTTGCTATGACCCCGTCAGCTGCATTGACACTCGACTACAACGTGCCCAAGGTCTGCCTTCTTTTGCAACCGATGTGCTCGATATTCTCCTCAAACGGACGGTGTGGCTGGTTGCAGGCTTTAGTGGGAGTGACATGAATGACAACCTTGACTACCTTCGCTTTCTATCAAACAAGAGGCAGGCCTCAATTATTTGGCTCATGCTCCCCCAGAGCCCCTGGGAATCATCAATGGAGGGCCTCACCCAGAATATGGACCTTAAAAAGGACTCGCCTGTTGGATTCTGCCTTCTTAATGGCTATTTTCTTGGAGAAAGACATTCTGGCGAAAGCAAATTCCCTCGTTTTGAGCAGAAGATCAAGTTATGGGCCGAAGGGTTGGGACCGGATTGGTGCAAACTGATCTTGATCGACTTGATCACTCTGTTCGAGGAGAGGAGTGCGGAAAAGGCTTATCCAGAACTTCTGCAAAGACTCAATGGGGGAACGCCGCCGAGACAGGACTGGAATGGCATCCTGCAACATATGGACCTCCAGACAGAAGAATCTCAGGTAAGTCCTCGCGTGTTTATTGTCCAAAGTATCATACTAACCGAAGGATAAGGTCGGGCCAGCCAAGTGTTGTGCCGAAGTATGGGAAACGCTAAGCTATATTCTCGAGGACGAAGGCCCATTCACGCTGGAAGCGAAGCAGGGCTTTTGCAACAGGCTGAATGAAGGTCTCAAAGAACTAGGGCTGCACCATGCAAAACTCGAAGAAGCGGCTTTGCTCCAAGTGCCTGCTCGGCATCATGCCCAAACATGGGTCGTGAGTGCACTGAGCGGGCTGGCGATGCTATGCGGAGGCAAAATGGAAGAAGCTGCCAGAGCGCTGCGGATATCAAGCGGCGTTGCTTGGGTTGTCGGAAACTACGAGAGCCGCCATTTGATCGAGGACGTCCTGGCTGCCATCCTCCACCAGCCGGTAGCTTCAACCAAGCCCAAACCTGCCAACACCAGCGGCGTTCAACAGAGCGCAAAGTGCGTGGCCTTCAGCCCTTCGCTGGATAACGTCAATGCCAAAATGAATCGATTTGGTGTCCCTCCGGAAAATTACATGAGAGCCTTGCTACATCGGTCTATTCTGTTTGCAGATGGCATGGTTGTCCCTCCGAACACGATCACCAACTCTACGGTGTTTGTGGATGAGATATTGTTCCAGGGCGAGCGCGATCAGTTGGATGAAGTCTACATGCGCCATGTATTCCCAATCTTATCCGCAAAGCTAAAAGATGGACCTCGCAAGTTGCAAAGGTGTCGTGAGACCAGGGCGAAACTATACATTTTTGAACCGGTCAACGAGGATCACATTGCGCAGATGGACGACTATTTCGATGATCCAGCAAACGCTCATCAGATTCTTTACTATGACGAACCTACACTGAGCCGAGACTATGGCAGGTATTTGCGGGCTGAAGTCGACCCTCTCCATCGGGAAGAAACCATTGAACATCTCGTACAACTTTGGAACCACATCGAAGCAGGGGGTCGTTGGGATGTTGACGACAACTATGTTGAACGTTCTTCCATTGCCAAAGAGGCGGCTCAAGACCTTTCTGACTCCCTTCACCTGCTGTCTAAGCACCTTCCGGAAGCGGTTTTTCGATCCCCGCTGTACAAATTCGCAGATCTGTTTGACGAGGCAAGCGACCGAGATAGTGTCATCCAGTTTTTGACCAAGGACACGGGCGAGAAGGCTAAGCTGCAGCTCTTGAAGGCGCGGGATCGGATCGTTGAGAAACCTTGGCTCTATGGCCCCTTCTGCCACGAGATCTTCGACGCCCCATACCGGGCAACTCTGACTTTCGACTATGCTTCGCGGGCTGAGAACGAAACGCTCATCTTTCTCGAGGACGACGAGGTTCCTTCGTGGCAGTTCATGTCGTCGGTCGCGCACGTGGGAGACTCCCAGAAGAGCTTCTCGACTTGTGCTATCTCTTCTGGCAGCCATAAGTACTCGTCCCTCCTCCTAAGTCAGATGCCTGCGGCAGCGTTGTTGGACCTGAGGGACGAGCTGGCCCCCGTTCGAGAGAAGATCTTCCACGGCGTGGAGCTCTCGGCTGACGACGTGCAGAAAATGAAGAGTGCGATGCGTTCGTTTGAAAACCGGTCGCTGGTTCTACCTGAGGTGGAAATCCAAGATATCATTGATGTTGATCAACGCATCAAAGGGCCGGCCAAAAAGCTCCTCTCGCAGTGTCTCTTTTTAGTGAGAAAGGGCCTTCCGCTGGAGCCCATGTATGAAGAGGCTCAAGTGACGCTTCCCGGTCTGCTGGCCTTGCGGCGAGAAGGTGTTTGAACAGCGCATGGCAAAGGGTGAAGTTGCGGAACGAGTACCTGGATAGTCTGTGACCATTAGAGATCGATTAGTGTCGGTATCTTCCTCAAGGATACTGAATGCCCTGGCCAGATGGTCAGAAGAATAACTTGCTACCATGAATACCTAGTATCATTCTTTCCTTTCAAGTATACGACCAATGGACAAGGTCTCTGGGCTTTTCTTGCATGAGGATTGGCTGGAGCTTCTTGTCTTCGGCTCTACCTTCTTGTATGGTAAGCCAAGTTGCAGACCAAGTGCCACAATCTCTCGCCTGTCAGCCACGGTGCCACTCATCTCTCGACTCGGCTCGACGGCCGATGTTTAGACGAAAAATCCAAAGTCGCTTGAAGATGCTGTTCGACGAGAAGCAGGTGTTTGCCGCTTTCGACGATTTGGTCGCTCGACAGATCATCCTCCATGGTCCTGAAACGGTCGTCAGAACGAGGGATCAAGGATTCGACGTGAGATCTTCCCTTCTACCTTTTTTCTCGTTCTCAGCGAAAAGAGACACTGACGACTGTTGGAAGTTCGAGTTCCGCATCTGTCCAGCATTGGCCTCGAAGCCGGCGACGGCGGATGCCACCAACAATGCCGCATTCGAACAACTCCCCAAGTACGGGCCTGGAAGCGACCTCGTCGACGCGGACCCGGGCGTCGTGGTGACCAAGATCCATGGAACGCATCTTCTGGTTCTGAACCTCTTCGCCGTCTTCCGGCCACAGTACCTGATCTTGACCCTCGATTCGTTCAGGCGGCAGACGGAGAATCTCGACAAGACGGATCTCTCCGCCGCCTGGCGTGTTCTCCACCACTTGAGCCATGAGCATTTTGTCATGTTCAACTGTGGGAGCGAGGCTGGATGCAGCAGACTACACAAACACATGCAGGTGATTCCGTGTTCGGAGGGCTTGACGCTGTTTCCCGACCTGGAGACTCGGGATCCCGAGGGCATTCCCTTCAGATATTTTATTCAACGTCTCCAGCCTGAAGCAGAGGGCACGCTGGACTCTCTGCTTCCAATGTACGAGAGGCTACGGGACGAAGCCCTTGCGGTCTGGCAAACCTGCTCAGGCGACACTCCGGGTTACTTCCCTCACAACATGATGCTGACGAAAAGGTGGATGATGGTCGTGCCCCGGCGAAGAGTGGCGGTGCAAGGGGCGAGCGCCAATGCTGCAGGCATGATGGGCATGATTTGGGTCACGAATACACAACAGATGGAGCAATGGCAGAAGCTGGGACCAGCGAAGGTCCTCGCTGGACTGGGTGTCGCAGCAGGAAGGGATACGTGACAACAGCCACGGCTATGAACATGGACTTGCTTTCGACGACGCAAAGGGTAGTCTCATAAATGGATGGCAATATCATCCCCAGGAGACGCAACGTTGACAATGATATCTCCAAAGTGCCATCGTCTTCACTTCAAGATCCCATCTCTCGTCAATCCCTCATACAGCGCCCAAGCCCCCAGCGTCTTTGCGTCCCGCGCCCCTTCCCTCCACAGTTCTTTGTACTCGACCAGCTTCACCTTGATCTTCTCTCTTTCTTTGGGGTTCCCAGTCAACCTGCCTCTCAGCTCGGCGAGTTCCTTGCGAGACATGGTCCTCTCCCACAGGAACAGGGCGATGAATTCGTCACATCCCCCGGGGCTGGGATACATGGCCTTCTGCAAGTGGCTCTCGATGCCGGTCGAGTTCCTCAGCGCCATCTCCGTCATGTCGACGAGCTCCCCCTGGGGGACTCGCCAGCCGGTCTCCTCGCGGATCTCGGTCGCCGCGGCGCCCACAAACGTCCCCGACTCGTCGATCATGCCGGCCGGGATCTCGTAGAAGGTGAGGCTCCCGGCCGGGATCCGGGGCTGCTGGGTCATGACGACGAATCTCTCGTCGCTGTCCCCTTCCGGCCGGACGATCATCAGGATCGCGACGCTGCCGCCGCGCAAGAAGACGATGCCGGGCAACGGTCGCGGGTCGGCGGCATTCTGCACCACCGTCTCCATCAAGACGAAGCCGATGCGAGATCCGAACCGCTCCACCGCATGGACGTTGATGGACCGTAGTTGATAGGGGTCCTTCTTGTCGTAGAAGGCGTGCGTCGCTTCGGACTTTTGCACCTTGATGGATTTCTGCAGCGTTGCGAGCCAGTCCTTGAAAGGCCGGAACGCGAGCAGTTCGTCCTGCGTGATGTTCACCGGGATCGTCACCTCGACGCTGGGAGAGACTTTGGGGAGCGTGAATGAGGGCATGATGGCTGAAGAAATGTCTCTGCGCTACTTGCCACAGGTCGCGGGTCCGATAAGCCGCCGGTCAGTGCCTCATCGTCATCCACGAGTAGGCATAGATATGCATAAAATTTGCTTCAGCCTCTCAAGGCTCCGCCGAATCTGATCAGGCTCGAGTGATACCCTCTGAAGGCCAGGAAAAGACCAGGGGCCCAGAGACAGGCAGCCAAACCACGTGTCAGCCAGTGAGTGTGCGCCGTTGATTGGCATTGCTTCTGCAGATGTTGCCCATCATGCGGCGAGAGCCGGAGAATACGAAGCGCGAGGCAGGACTAGTGGCATCGCTTCCCGGAGACGGAGGAGTTCATCGTGATATGCGCTCGTGCCATGCACACGAGTGGCGCCACTGTTGCAACGGCCTCTAGACTCTAGGCGCTGGGGGGCCTTGGTCTGGTTGCCATTTGCTGGTATGGCTGCTGAGCTGAATCCCCTTTCTGCAGCTTGCATGGCGAGTGGACCAGCTGTGGACAAGGAGCCGGCTTTGGCGCACCGATGGCGTCTCTGGGCACGGGGGCCTGGTTCCTTCCGCCATCGTTATTGTTTCAAACTGACCAAGGATCCGGAGATGCTCGCGGTGAAGAGCCTCAGACGGAGTACCCCTATGTATTTCCACCTCCTGCCTGGACCATGCCATCACGCAGCCTCCTAGGCTCTTCAAAATGGTCTGCAAGGTGTGCCATGATATGCTTTACGGGCACAAAGGCCGCCGTGATTCTGGCTCACAACTAGCGCTGAGTTTCTGGCACCATGAAACCGCCGAAAACGTCAAGGCTGCGGCAGAAGATGCAGAATGCTATCTCTGTCGTGTCATCGACGAGAAGTTGAGAGATCTCGATGCCAACTCTCCAGTCGGCCCAGAGAGGAACTGGTTTCTGTGCGCGTTGTTGCAGCGATTTCCTCGCTACAATGGGGTTTACCGCCTGGACATCAAGCTCGAACAGTCCAAGACGACAGTCGCGAGCTTCGTCTTGAGACAGAATGGTATGTTGCCATTGCTGGAACCCCGTCTGGGGAAGTCGGGCAGCGTTGTTGACATGGATAAAGACACCGCTACGCCTAGTCATCTCCAAACCACACCTCGAAGCCCAACCACATCGGCTTCAGAGGTCTTCGACCTGGCCAGAGAATGGGTCGAAGTGTGTGCACGTACCCATGCTAAATGTCAGACCGCTTCAAGTACGCAGTGGTATCCCACAAGGCTCATCGATCTGCGAGCCACCGTGCCTGAGGCCGAGACGGAAATGGTACGATTGGTGTCGCAAAAAGAGGCCGAGAAGAGGGACGACCAGCCGCCTTTTGAAGGGAAGTACGTTACTTTGAGCCATCGCTGGGGCCAGATCGAGATTCCCAAGCTCAGACAATACAATCGCGCTGAGTTTCAAACCGCGATACCGTGGAGGAATCTCCCTACAACGTTCCAGCACGCAATGCAGTTTGCACGGGAGCTTGGTGTGCGGTGGATCTGGATCGACGCCCTCTGCATCATCCAAGGAGACGAGCAGGACTGGCTATTTGAGAGTTCGCACATGGATAAGGTATATGCTTTCAGCTACTGCAACATCTCAGCCACCGCAGCTATGGATGGCTCGAGAGGTCTCTTCAACAACCGAGATGCCCGGCGGAAATGGTTTGACACGGTGAGCCTCCGAACACAAGACCTCTCTGGAGACGGACAGAAGGTCGTGGAGTGTACCATTTCCGATTTGTCATTCTGGGATGAATATGTTGACAATGCACCGGTCAACAGGCGGTCGTGGGTCTTCCAGGAACGACTTCTGGCCCCGAGGGTGTTGCATTGGTGCAAGGACCAAATTGCGTTCGAATGTCGCGAGTTGGACAGAGCGGAATGCCGTCCCGAGGGTCTTCCTCATCTTCAAATGAAGGCGGGTCAACTCATCGACCAAGCCCGCTTAAAGGCCATGGACAGGGAGGTGGGCAGGAGGCTCCGCGAGCTGAGGCTGGCGGGCACACACAGTTCCTCCCGCTCCAAGGAACTCAACTGGATGGTCGAGGCAATAGATCCCAAGCTGTACCTCTACGAGGTCTGGAAACGGATGGTCGAGGTGTACACGAAGATGGAGCTGACCGACGAGAGAGACCGACTCATAGCATTGTCCGGTATTGCCAGAATGATGACGAGGATCTTGAGACTGGACGGAAGCGAGGACCAATATCTCGCCGGCATGTGGCAGAACTACCTCGCAAGCCAGTTGCTGTGGTATGTCAACGACGCCGAGGAAGAAGGCCAGACGGCGCAGCCTCTACAAAACACTCGACCAGAGTTATACCGTGCTCCCAGTTTCTCGTGGGCTTCGGTCGAAACCCCGCGCGGTGTCACCTTTCCAGAGACGACGGACAAGGGCATTCTGGTAGAGGTCCAGGTGGTCCGACTAACCTATCGCACCGAGGATGATATGTTTGGTATTCTCACTGACGGCTATCTTGTGCTAAAAGGGGTGTTGAGGAGGATTGAATTGACCGACGCAGAGCAGCAGGAGCAGACGTCGTTGGCTTCGATGCGCAGGTCTATGGCAAGTTGTTTCTCCAGCAGCCTCAAGAGATCTTGCACTGACGACCCTAGTTTCCATGGTATACTCCAACCACTGCATTCTTCGCCGTCACTGTTGTCAGCCTGTCGATATTGCTGATGATACTGACTCTAAGGCCGTTCGTCTGGCAGCGACACAAGCTCATTGTGACATTTCTCGTCGCCGCTTCTCTTTCAACCCCTTTCCTCTTTGTCGCATTTGGCTTTTACAGACGCAATCATCAAGGTGCCGACCGGGAATACCCACCAAATCGATTTAGCTGGCGTCTGATGCAGAAGGGGGTGCCGGTTGGCGACTCCCATTCCATCGTATACTTGGACAGTCCCGCCAGTGAGCCTTCGGTGTTTGGGCCCAATGCACAGGTCTTTTGTTTACCAGTCTCTCAAGACGACCGGCATCTGAATTGCCTTCTCATCCAGGCCACCGATGGGGACCACGGGATCAGGTACAAACGAGTCGGACTGACCAAAATCCTCAATCTGTTCGATCAGGACGTCGAGGCCATCAAAGAGCCGCCAACCAGGAAAAAGGACAAGGCATTGGGAAGGTATTACTGGGGTCCGAACACTCGATTCCGAGGCGAGAGCCATATCTGCATTATCTGAGAGGATTTAAATGGGCGCAAATGTCTACCACAGAGCTCTTCAACAACAGAACCGAGAAACGTCTACGATGGAAAACGACGCGCACTGTGACTTCCAGGTTCCTGTGATTCAATCAATGCTCGACCATTTTCCACTTCCAGGCTGCACGGTGACCAAAACTTCTCTCAAGCCTCTACCACTTCGAGGCCGGCGGGAATATATTGTCTGGATCTAGCAGTCAGAGGCATATATTCGAAAGTCAGCAAAGGGGGGCCCTTACCCATCACGGCCTGTTGCTCAGGAGTCATGTTGAATCTGGGGTCATTGCCCATGACATCTCGCTTATGCCTTTCCACGCCGCTCTCCAGCTCCCGATACTCACTCCCCATGATGCTGATGGTACAGCCGTTATATGCTTCGTTCGCTGCTAGGAAGGCTGCTGCTCTCGCCGTCTCCTCTACCGTACTGACAGGAATACCGACTCTCTTTAGCTCGGGAACCAGCCATTCCACCCTTCTCACCGCCGCTGTGTCTGTGACGTGGGGGGCGATCGAGTTGACGCGGATATTCCACGTTGGCGTATGGTTTCTGAGCCCACGCATCAGTCCGATCATGCCATGCTTGGACACGGCATAGACGGGAATGCTTTGACAGTCATAGCCGCTTCGAGACACGGTCGACACAATGACTCCACCCTGGGGGTCTTGGTAACGCATGAAATGCATGGCCAGTTTCACAGTATACATCTGGCCGACCAGAGTGACTTTGAGACACGCGAACTCGGGCTTGACGGGATCTCCGTTGTCATCCTGCTTGAAGTAGTAGTCCCCGCGATCACCAAAGCCGGCGTTGGGCACGACTATGTCGATGCGACCAAACAACTGCTGGGCCTTTTTGAACAGGGCGAGCAGGTCGTCCCAGCTGCCAGCATCCGTCTTTTGGTACACTGGGCCATCGATGGGCTCGGTGGGTGGCTGCAGGTCGCCGATCAAGACTTTGACACCGCACTTGGTCAAGTAATGCACGATCCCTATATCCTCGCATTCAGTGTTTTGTCACACCGAGGAAAGCATAGTCCAGAAAAGGCCGGGAGATCCTGTGGTCGGTTTGGCACCGTCATGCTCACGGCGCCTGAGACGAAACAGATTTCGCAAAGACGACAACAAGCACATACCTTGACCAATACCTAGTCCCTGGCATTAGCACAATTCTCACTTGATCTTGGACCATGATGCCAACGAAATTGAACGCCAAACCAAAGACTGACCCGAAGAACCACCCGTCACGATCGCAGATTTCCCTCGCAACTTCTCCCCTACGCCAGAGATCGAGTCAGTTTCCCTTGACCTGATCCTCTGGTTGCCTCCCTGAGCATTAATGTCAGCTTACCAATGTCGCTGTCAGTGATTTTGAGCTCCGTCATGTCTGGAACAAGCTCTTTGGACCGGATATTAGAGAATCAGTGCTGTTCCACGCCTTCTATTTAGACTTTGTACAGACGACGTCGGCCTAGAGATGTCCGGCGTCGCAGACTCACCTTCGACTGCCGAGGAGAGATCCGTTGCATCTGCAGTCTCTCCAGCCGACACGAGGTCTATCACAGCCAAGGAAGACATTGCTTGATTCGGTAACCCTTGTCGCGTCCATCTCGACTCCTCGTTCAATAGCGCGGGGATCCGGGTTCTTCCTCGGCGTGCTCGGCTATCCTGAAAGATCTACGATTTCATATACCGCCTGTGGATGGACGAAAACTATTTATTCAGCGGAGGTGGGGGACGGGGGACATCAGATATTCCTCTGTTCGAGGAGAATCAAAGGCTTACCATCAGCTGATGTCAGGTTTGGCTACAGATATTTCCCGGCCCCAGCCTCGTCTCGTTGGAATCTTCAGTCAACCTCGACCACATCTCGACAACAGCGTGAAACCATGGCAGCCGGCGCGCCAGGCTCGATCCGGTCCCAACTCATTGGCGCGTGGGAGCTGATTGAATACTGCGCCTACCTGCCCAATGATGAATCGAACAAAATCTATCCCATGGGGCCCGATGCAACGGGCATCATCATGTACACCCCCGACGGGTATATGTCCGCACAACTCCAGACACCGGGACAGAAGGCCTTTGGAGAAAGGTCCGGGTCGAAGGTCGGTCACGATGCCGACTGGGCGACGGTGGGGAGAAACTATACCGCGTACACTGGAGCGTTCTATCTGGACGAACGCGGTGACGACAAAGGCCGGCCGGTTTTGATGCACAACATGAGATTCTCGAACCTGCCGTATCTGCGGGGTGACCACCAGAGGAGGATCATGAAGTTTGTCGACGAGAGCGATGGCAGATACCTGGTGTTGAGCTTGGATGATCCTCTGAAGTTCGATGGGGAGGAGCGTTTGATCAGGGTGAGATGGAGAAGGCTGCCTTTGAATCAAGCATCAACACCCCCATGAGAGGGAGATGGTGGGCGGATGCTCTATATCGAGTGTTTGGATACATCAAAATAACGATTCAGACTCATCGTGCTTCTCCCGTACCTTCATCCTGTTGCTGGAGTGGCCGGTTTAGAGCATGTGCGCAGATTGTCCCATGAGACAATGCTGTTTTGCATCTTGTCTTTTCGCAGCTAAAAGCCAAGAGATCGTTGATGTCCAATGCTTTTGATTCTTACCATCGACTCCTTCCATCGTGAATATTTACGTAGAGACAGTGTTTGTATAGGAGATTGTGGATGAGGCTGCGGGCACAGCGTCAAGATGATGTCAGGCAGGCGACAATCTAGAAATCCACCGTACGACCAAGGCTTCATGCTTCATCAACACCGTTCCTCAGTGTTCACACTCCCCAACATCATTTCAGGAGCCACAATCCGCCGACTGGAGGGATCACTCCCTTGGTGAAATGATGGGCTCGTCCGGCCGACACTTTCCCAATGACCAACCGCCATCCCTCCGCGCCGACGCCCACGTCGAACTCCTGGCCTCCCTGACGCGCATCAACACCTACAACCCTCCCGTCCAGACCTGTTCGACCGGGTGGACATTCCACGGCCTCTACTCCGGTCCTACGTCGGTGGCTTACCTGTTCTTTCGCCTCTCCCGGCTATACCCCGACCTCAGCTTCAAAGGCCAGTCACTGCTGGACTGGGCACAGGCCTACCTGGACCTGGGCCAGTCGCGGCGCCGCGAGACCGTGGACGCCGACCATTGTGGGATCGCAAACGAGGCGCTCGCCCAGCTCGCCGTCCGGGCAGCGATGGAACAGGACCCGAGTCTCGTCCAGGAACTCTGTGCCTACGAACCCGTCGTCAACGGCGCGGGCACCGGATCGGACGAGTGGCTGTACGGCCGGTCGGGCTATCTTTACCACCTGCGCCTGGCGCAGTCGGGCTTCGAGACCGGCTCCCGCGCGAGGGAACTGGTCGAGGCCACCGTCCGGAAGACGGTCCAGCGCGTCCTGGCCTCGAAGCAGCCGTGGACGTGGCACGGCAAGGCGTATCTGGGCGCCGCGCACGGCACGTTCGGCATCCTGTGCCAACTCGTCCTGTCCTCCCCCTATTGCGCCCCGACCGTGGAAGGCCTTCTGTCCTCGCTTCTCGACACGCAACTCCCCAGCGGCAACTTCCCGTCTTCCCTCCCTCCAGGGTCCGATAAACTGGTACAGTTCTGCCACGGCGGGCCTGGTGCCATATTGGCGCTGAGGTCTCTGCGTCCACATTTCCCAAACCTGCAGGGCAAGATCGACTCCGCGATCAAAGCTGCGCAGAGGGACACTTGGGAGAGGGGGCTGCTCACCAAACAGCCTTGCTTGTGTCACGGCGTCGCTGGCAATGCCTTGGCCCTGGACGACGACGCCGAGTTCCAGCATTTCCTGGCGTGCATGTCCTCCGACGCCCTCGAGCGCATCGGGTGGTTGAAGGAGGCAGGGCGGGACGACCAGTTCGTCGCGCTGTACACAGGGGAAGCAGGGAGAGCGTGGGCTTGGGCCGTTGCGGACAAGGAATTGCATGAGAAGACTTGCATTGGCTTCAACGACCTATGACTCTAGTGACACCAGGCGCAACGGTGTGGGAACTAGATAGCGCTTGGGGGGTGAACTGCTCCTGGTCCTGAACTACCTCTCCAGGATCACAACGGCGCCCCAATATTCAGGAATTTGACACCTCAGCATCCCCATACGGCATATCCACCACCTTCCCATCCTTGATGTACACCTCCTCCCAGCCGATGGTCCACTCCATCGAACTCCAGTCAAACAACTTCTCCTCGTCCGGCGCGATCACCTCGGCGTAGTACGGGTCCTCGCGCGCCTTCTGGAAGCACGACACGTCGGGCATGAGGAACTCGCCGACGGCGTCAAAGTCGAGTTTCTTGGCGCCCTTCAGGGCCGGAAACCCTGCGAGGGCAGACGGGAGGAGCCGTGAAGGGGTATGGTACTGCTCGGGGTGGGGGGAGTGAGCTGGACAGCTTCGAAGTGGCTCTGACAACATCCTCATACGAAAGGAGGGGGTCTGGAACCCATTGATGTATGGAGATTCCTTTGCCAACGAGCCCGATCCCGTCCCCTTACGGGAAAGAGACGGAGGTAATACACCGAGCCACCTCGCAGGTCTGATGAATAACCGAGAACTAAACTGACCTGGGTGTACTTGACAATGCCATATTTCACCAGCCACTCGGTCGCCAGGGCCTGGTGCGTCACGGACCAGTACTGCTGGAACTCGTCTTCTGAGAGGCCGCTCTTGCGCTTGGCGAAGAGCGAGAGCTTGACCATGCGTTGTTTGGTGGCCATTGGTTTGGCAGTGTCGTCACTTTCAGCAAACCGATACGGATAGGATGAAAAAGGTGCCAGGAGATGATGGCGAAAAGGTTCACTGCTGAGCGAAGTCTACAACAAAGGGATAATCGCGGGAGGCAGCACCTTCTACTACTCAATGGTATATATTGTAGTAAAAGGCCCAAGGAGGAACGCATGTACAGGCGTAGAAACAGGGTCTACAGATCCTCCCACCGCAGCCTCGTCGATCTCCCCCGCACTGTGAGTCGCAAGGCTGCGCTAGCACACGCCTCGGGGCAGGATTGTCCGAGCTCCTCTGTCTCTCTCTCTTTTTCTCTCCAATCCGTTCTCCATTTGAACTTGCAAGAGTCGTTGGCGATTGGAATTCTACCTCTCAGACCGTGGTCTCCTGGCCCTTCTCTTTTCTTTTCCTCTTTGTTGATACACGGCGGGGCCCCGGCGTCGCGTTTCTGAAGAGACGGAAACAATAATCACGAACAGACGCGAAGAGAAGACAAGACACGGGGGGACGGGGGTTCAAGGAGCCAAAAATGCCTTCCACATCGAACAACACGTCGCCCGCCACGCCCGCGACCGCCCATCCCGACGTCCCGCCTTTCCCTTCACCTGCGACGTTCTCGATCCTGCCTGACATCTGGCTCCTCCTCGCGCGACTGAACATCCTGCACCAGCAACTCCCACCGCAGACACCGGCCCAGACGAACGGCCACCACCAACAACCACCCTCGTCAGCATCGTCACAGCAGCAGCAGGGACATCCCCCGTCGCAGACCCTGCCGTCCACCACAGCCTCGCAGCAGAGCCAGACCCTGCCTCCTCCACCGCCTCCACCCGCAGGCAATGCGTCAGCGCCAGCGCCAGCGCCAGCGCCAGCACCCGCATTCCCCGGCGCGCCGCTGCTCGACCTCAAAGACCTGCCCGCGCAGATCTACCCGCTGAAGCAGCGGCTGGCCAAGGCCCGCGCGGCGGTGACGGCGCTCCCGGACGTGGACCGCACGGTGGCCGAGCAGGAGGCCGAGATCCGCAGGCTGGAGCGCGTGGTGAGCGGGCTGAAGGGCCGGCTGAGCCTCTTGGGCGAGATCGCCGCCAAGGTTGGGGGGGAGGATGTGCGGGACGTCGAGATGAAGGATGAGGATAAGGAAGAGAATGTGGGTGAGGGTGAGGTTCAGCAGCTGGAGGAGGAGAAGAAGGGGGAGGAGGAGGGATGAGGGACGAGCGACGACGAGATCGCGGGAAGGGAGTTCGTTTTGTGCAATGGGCATACTCTACGATGACAACTTACAGCCACGCTCCTCCCTCTGTCTTTGCCTGCCTATCAGCCACCTGCAAAAAGGTTTGCATAGGGTGCAACGAAGCCCCGCCGAAGGTAGATCCACTGCCGAGAGACTCGGACGAGGGAGTCCTTGCGCGCGCAGGGTGACCTGTCTACACGGCCACGGGACGCGCATGAAGGGAGAGGGCGAGAGCGGCAACAACACACGCTGGCAAAGGTGAACAGGCAAAGAAAGAAGCGACAAGGGCAAAAGACCTTTTGCCATATGCGTTGTCGAAAGATATGAGCTCGTGGTATCGATCGGGCGGCCGACTTTTCACGACCATGGTTGACAGCAACCTTTGAAGAGGCACTAGGTATCGTTGAAGATACACACTCTGGGCCTTTTCCTTTTGGGCATCCACCCTCCCATTTTCCTCTCCTCGCCAGCCAACAAATCCCCACAGTCGTTGAAATCTGAGAGTTCCCATTACAACCCGACACACCGCCAAAACGCCAAATGCACATCACATCATAACAACTTCGTTTTTTCTTCCAGAGAGGTCGGGAACACTGTGCTCCCCCCAATTTACACCGGCAAAGGGAAACTCGAAGCCCATTCGGCAACCTCGGCCCTCAACTTCTTGATCTCGTCCACGGTCTCGCTGCTCACCTTCTCCTTGAAATCTTTCAGCTTGTTGGCCTCCTTGGGCAGCTCCGCCTGGACCTTCTTGCACAGCTTGATGCTCGTGTCAATGTACCGGGCCACCTTTTTGAAGTCCTCCTCGCCGAACCCGCGCGAGGTCATGGCCGGCGTGCCAATGCGGATGCCGCACGGGGTCAGCGCCGACTTGTCGCCGGGGATGCTGTTCTTGTTGCACGCAATGTTGATCTGCTCCAACACAGCCTCGACCCTCGCGCCGTCGAGAGACTGGGGTCGAAGATCCAGCAGCACCATGTGTGAGTCGGTCCCGTCTGAGACAAGCTTGTAGCCCAACTCCTTGAACTCAACTTCCAGCGCCTTGGCATTCTTGAGCACCTGCTCCTGGTACGCACGGAACTCGGGAGTCGCCGCTTGCTTCAGGGCGACTGCCAGCGCGGTGATGGTGTGGTTGTGCGGGCCGCCCTGGTGGCCCGGGAAGACGGAGAAGTTGATGGGGCCTTCGAGATCGTAGAGGATTTGTTTGCCCGTCTTGGGGTCGGTGCTGCGAATGCCCTTCCGGTAGAAGATCATTGCGCCTCGGGGACCACGCAGGGATTTGTGGGTGGTCGTGGTGACCACGTCGGCGTATTCGAACGGGCTGGGGATGACGCCCGCGGCAATCAATCCCGAGATGTGTGCCATGTCCACGATCAGGTACGCACCGCATTTGTCTGCGATTTGTCTCATGCGGGCGTAGTCAATCAGGCGGCAGTATGCGGAGGTCCCTGCAACGATGCACTTGGGGCGGTACATGAGAGCATTCTCTTCGAGGCGATCATAGTCGATGATACCGGTCTCGAGGTTGACTCGGTAGGGGAAGGTCTCAAAGTAGGTCGAGACTGCGGATATCCTGGGTTTCCTGTCAACACAATGACCCTTCCTCAAACGACACATGTTTGTTGGGGTTGATGGGGTTTGTTTTCCAGATGTGGTTGTGCTTACTTTCGCTGCGCCGTCTGATATCCATGACTCAAGTGTCCACCATGTGGCAGATCCAAGCCCATCAACCGATCATGCGGCCTCATCAGCGCCTGGTACACCTGTAAGTTCGCCGGGCTCCCGCTCAGGCACTGCACGTTGACCCCCCACTTCTCCGGGTCCAGGTGGAAGGCCTTCAAGGCCCGGCTCTGGCACGTGAGCTCGATGGCGTCAATGAACTGGTTGCCCCCGTAGTAGCGCGCGCCCGGGTAGCCCTCACTGTACTTGTTGGACATGGGGGAGCCGAGGGCGTCGAAGACGGCGCGCGAGGTGACGTTCTCGGAGGCGATGAGGATGATGGACTCGCGTTGACGCTTGATTTCTTTTTTCTACACCCCAGACAGCATCCGCGTGAGCATACCAAGCATGTATTTGTGTATTTGTTCATGTGGGTATATATGTGCATTTTGTGTGGAGGTCTTCATTGGCGTGAGGACGGACTGAGGAGACGACGACGTACCATGATCTCTGCGATCTCCGGGTCGGACTCGACGAGGGGCTTCTCGAGCATCTACACGGCGCCAGAAAAGAGCCACCGGTCAGTAAAAGGTCAAATATACCCAGGTACTCTTCACCAACGGGGTAAGGGGTGGGTGGCATGACACGAGGGGCCTTTTTCATCTCTCTCTTTCAAACTTACCTCTCGATGAGTCTGAGAGAGGGCATAGCTGCCCGTAACTGCGGAACCCATGACTGTCTGAGGAGATGGTTGTCAAGGATTGTGTGTGTGAAGACGGAGATGTTCAGAGGCGGTGTCTGTCTAGGCGGAGTGAATACGAGAGTACGCAGAAAAGAAAGAAGCCGGAGGGAAAATATGGAGGGACGCGGGAAGAGCTGGCGTTTTTCTTTTCTGCGTGCGAAAAGTTCCCCGCGAAAAGTGTATCCACGCCGCATTTTGGGAAAAAAGTTGCAAGGGGGGGTTGCTTGGTGCTTGGGCCAGGCCTGCAGGGTCTGGGATTACGGTGGAGCATAGCATCACAATACCGCGTTGAGAATAGTCACCTACTGTGCTATTATACGGAGATACAAGATCGCTTGCCCATCCAACACCCATCAGCACCAGCCAAGGGAAATCTATCAGCCGGCCCATCTTTGCTCACCCCCTTCCTTCCTACAACACCTGCTCATCTACCAGCCTCCGCTTCTTTTTCTTCTTCTTCTCGCTCGAGGCTGGCGTGTCTGCACCCCGCAGCTTCTTCTCCGGACTCTTTTCGTTGCCTCGTTCTCCATTGGTCTGTTTCGGTCGTGCTTTTCTAGACTGTGCTGGGGAGGAAGACGTCTGGTCGTCGACGTCGGGTGGAATGCGCAATGTATCACGCATCTCCACATCTTCTTCTTGGCTCCTCGGTGACGGAGAGACGCCATAGGGCACGTAGCGCATCTTGAGTCCTTCGGGCTGTTTTCGGATTTGCTTGGGGGCGCCGGTCTGCGTCGCTGTGAAGACCACCGGTGTAGCCGCCTTTGGCTGAGATTTGGACTTGGTCGTGTCGAGCTCCCGCATGTGGAAGCTCCTTTCAATCTTCGCGGAGCATTGTTGGTACTTCCCGTCGGAGCCGCGAGGCAGGAGGATGACCTCGTCCTTGGACGGCAGAGGGTTCATGCCGTAGTCGACGCCATTCCGACTCAGGATCGGTTGTCCCCTCAGCACCGCCTCGATGTCGAGCTCTTTGATGGAGTCGATGGAGACGGAACTGGGTACAGAAATGTGCCAGATTTGTTTATTGGACAAATCGTCGAAGAGATCCATGTCGGACGCATAGTCCGATGCCGACCACGTGAGCGGTTCGTAGCCTTTGGGCGGTCTGAAGGGTTTGGGAGGGATGCTGACTTGGTCTCTTGTGGTAGTCTTAACCCTCTTGCTTGACGGGGTCTCTGGACTTCTTGGGGATGGTCTCTTTCGGCTAGATGAAGAATTCGAACTCAATGCTGACTCCCTGTCGGAATCATCTGCCTCCTCCTCATCCTCGTCTTCTACCTCGCTACTAGGCTTCTGACTTCCCTCTTGTTCTTCGTCCTTATCTTCGTCGGTGTCGTTATCTGATGCTGTTGTAGGAGTTGTCCCATCCGAAGACGGCAGATTCCGACTGGTCTTCCGCGACGTAGTCTTGATCCCATTCGGGGTCTTCAGTTGAGATGATTTCGACTTTTGGTTTGGAATTTCCTGCTCAGAGGAAGGTTCGCTCTCGTCCTCGTCACTTGAATCATAGATTCGTTCGTTACTCAGTACGCTCTTCCGCGCTGCCTCGACTGCCATTCCCATGGGTGTAGGCTTTGTGGACAAGGATGCGCATATGCAAAATGTACGAGGTACATGGACACGATAGAATGAACTGAAATAAAAAGTTGGAGAAAATTGTCAAGGTGGATCGGCAAATAGACTCTGTCGGGAGCAGCCGGAGCTAGAGCGCAAGCGGAAAGGCCTGTGAGAAGGATTTCCTGCAGGCACTTCTCTGTGCTGTGAATCTTCACTCTCTACAACAGTACATTCATGCCAGCTAGTGCGTTAAGAGCCCCTGAAACAAGTCGCGATTGTGCTGACATGGGAACAGATGGTGGAAGACTCAGCGCAGTCGCACGGCGGCGGCTCCTGCGGGATGTGCAAGAGGCTGTGCCGAGTCGCAGTCAAGTGACTCCTGTACCAGTTCCAGAGTCCAGTCGGAGCGAGGCTGCGTCTAATGAGCAGGATGGAGACGATGGCAGCTTGTCGGAAGATGAGAAAATACAGACTCCGAACCAGTTTGCAACGCTGGCTGAAGCTTCTGCAGTCCATTTCAGCTCGACTCGAGAAATCGAGCAATTGACTGACAGGTCTGTCAAGATCAAACTCTCGCGAGGCCAGGTATGTTGGAAGGGAACATTTCGAAGTTGTGCTGACTCCCCCAGAAATGCGTCGTGTTGGGAACATACACGCTATGGGTGAAGCAAGGATCCGTCTCCCTCTACGGCGCGATTCTTACTGCCACGACGGCCATTCATCGCATCTATGCTCCCGCTACACATGCGCTTCCTTCGGTTGAAGCCGTGAGCTCGAGTGCTGAAGTTCAACTTGATTCTCTCAATGATGGCATCAGAGATCTTCCCTACGTCGGGCTCAAAGGGATGTGGGCTCCATTTGGCGTCAAGGCATCGGCGTCATCGTTCTATGTGCTGGGCCATTCTTTCGAACAAGACCCTAAAGCTCCAAGACGCCTGAAAGAGTTAAACTCCACTTGCTGGAAATCGCTATTGACAGAATTCTCCAGCCCTGTTGCGAATAAGTCACGGAGAGTCCTGATATGCGGGAAACGTTCATCAGGCCTTTCGACCTTGATTCAGTGTGTCTTCAACCGACTTCTCGCCAAACAATCCGCCAGACCTGACACTGCTCACCAGAAAGGAGTCATACTGTTGGACCTAGACACCAATATGCCAGAGTTTGCTCCTCCGGGGACGATGAGCCTAGTGCATATTGCGAACCCCGTGTTTGGCCCACCGTTCGCCAACATCCTGCCAGCCTACCGAGAAGGAGCCAGCCGGATATTGGCCAAACATTTTCTTGGTGACCTAGAAGCAAGAGATCTGGTCAGCTGGCACATTGATCGCATCTTTGATTTACTGGATGCTGAACAGAAATTTCATGGGGAATTCGAGGGTGCCCCAGTTCTCATTACATGTCCCAAGTGGCTGAATGGCATCGATAACGCCGTGGCGAGCAAGCTCTGGACGAAGATGTCTCCGTCCGATATTGTTTGTCTTGACTCTAGTCCAGTGTCGCCGCATTTAGAGCCTTGGAAACCACTAGCAGAGATGGGCAATTGTCGTATACACCAGATTCCGGCTCAGGTGTTTGACAAGATATCTCCAGTGCGGGAGCACGACCTTCAAATGCAAGCATACTTCCACCTGAGAGACACGCCCATCAACCGCCCATACTGGGACGACACTCCCATCTTAGTGACACCATCTCACTCGATGGCCCTAAGCTATGGTGGTGATGCCGCAAACATATTGGCGATTATTCTGCTAGGTGGCCATGTTGCACCCGAGGACACGTACGATGCGCTGGAAGGAAGTATTGTTGCCGTGGCGGCGATCAACGCCCACACAGCCACAAATGAGCCATGTGATCTCAGCGAGATCAATGCAGGCAGTAATGACAGTCATCGAAGAAGCGGGATATATCGGACGGAGGAGGATCTGCCGCTTTGGCAAGGGCAAGGCGAAGTGGAAAGTTCCTTTCCGTTTCCGGCAGAGTGTTCTCGATGCTTGGGGCTCGCCATTGTGCAGGAGATCGACATCTCCAAAAGGACGATCACTCTTGTCGCTGCAGCCGAACTGCAGGTGCATGAGATCCAGGAACAAGATCATCATGTGGCGCTCGTGGTGCCAAAAGCAACGACAGACGGAAGATTCAAGACGGACTGGGCGCAGAGGGAAATGCACATGAAGAAGAGCGACAGCCAAACAAACTAAGTCGCAGCTTGGTGCGGTCAACTGAAGATGCCGTCATGCCGAGCAGACGGATACCGACAGCAGCACGAGTGGCCAGCAGCAGCAGAACGAATGCTCGTCCCAGTTGGGACTTTCTCCCGCATGAGTAGCGGCGCCAACGGTACATTAGACTGCAACAGGATGCAAGTGGGAGAAGCCGGCTGGGTTGGGCGAATGGGTGAGCGGATTATTACTCGCAGCCGGCATCGCCCCCAGTTGCCTCGATCGCAAAAGACTCTTGTCATCGAGCCCGGCCTGATTGGGTGCGGCCGAATCCCTAGAATCCATCGCAAGTGGCGGTCTGCGCCAGAAGGCCCTCCAAAAAGGCCAGACCATCATCACTGCCTCACTTGTCTACCCCCGTGACAAAGTGAATGGGACAGCTGTAACTGCAACTTGTTCAAGTTATATCTTCTCATTCTCTGTCAAGGGGCGCGGTTTGTGTTCCTCTTGCTCGCACCCTCAGACCGTCTTCGTCAGGATCGCAGATTTTCCCGCAACCATCACACCAATCTCCACACGTTCCGGACCCGCGGTGCCAGTTGACGGTTACGTTGTTAGGCTTCTCTCCCTTCGATCGAGCACACGAGCTCTTGCCCTCCTTTTGATCGCCGCCGTCAACCCTCGCGGACCTTGTTGCGACTCAAACTTCACCTGCGCCGTTGGGTTGAAGTGATCCCTCTCTTAGACACTCGACAGTTGGCCTCGCACACAGGCACTCATGGCTGGCCCCGCCTCAGCCCGTTGCGTCCGCCTGGCAAACCGAAACATGTGCAACGTCCACCACCTCAGACTGTAGCAGAGTTTGCGGCTAGGAAAAGAGAAAAAGACACAAAGAAAAAGAAGGCGAGAGGGACATAATGGACTTCACAGTAAGTATTGTTGTGGATATACTCTCATCCTACCTGGTCGCTTTCCGGCTGCCCCATGACATGCCTGTTCTCCCGGATGCTGCCAAATGACCACTGCGCTCTGCTTCAACATCAACTAACGCTCCCTTTCCAGCTCGCACTCACCCATTTCTGCGAGGCGCATGGCCCCAAGTCTGTTCTTTGCACACAAGTCCTCCCGTTGGAATGTGCATTATGCCTCCCACCGTCGCCTCCTCTAAGAGCTTCCTCATCCACCGAATCCCTCACCACCCAAGTCCACAATTCCTCCCTTGAATCGTCACAGAGCCTCCATGCGCCGCCGGCACTGAGAAAAACTGACACCAATTCCACCTGGCCTACCGACATTTCCGGCGCATCCACCGCGATTGACTCGGAAGCAGAACCTGAAAGCCCGACCATCGAGAAACACCCTCTTTTTCAAACGGTTGACCAGACACGGACGCTCTCCTCACAGTGGCGCTATGGTCGCAACCAAGACGAGAATTGTGCCAGCTGCAGTTTCTCCGTTCCCAAGGCTGTAGCAGAAAAGCTTCCGGCCGGCGCACCAGGTAGCAAGCGGGCGGATAGTCAAAACAACGTCAATACAGGAGCGCCAGTGCTGAGATCAAGAGAATTTGTCTGTCTCCGAGAGAAGAAGAGAAGGAATAGCAGTCTTCATATCTCCGACGATTCCAAACCGTCCTCTTATGGCTCATCAGTCACGTCATCCGACTCCTCCCACACGACATCGCATCCACAGTTTCATCGATCCGACGACTGTCACGACCACACCCTGACATACCTTACCGCCAAATCTCCCACCGACCGAGAGAGCTATGCGCAATTACGTGCTTCTGTCATTCGGACTTTGTCCTGTGAACTGCTTCCCCGAGGCATGTCGGACGGCCCTTTCTGCTTCGGTGATTCAAATACAGGCTATACCATTGCATACGTCTTTCGGCTCACCGATCCGAAGGCCCGAGGCCGACGGCGGGCCTACGCTTTCCTCGCCCTGGCAGGCAAAGATGCCAGCCGCGCGTTTCAAGCCTGTCCCATGCTTTGGGAATCATTCGCGCGGATGGCCAAGGGGATTGAAACAGCCGCGCAGAAGCAACGGAACAAAGAAGAAAAGGAAGCCGAGTCGCTGGACGTGAGCGGCAAAACGACCGCGAGGAATTATACTCCAGTGTCTTCCTTCTTGACAGCTCGCACAGTAGACCCAGACGGTCACCCGCGTCGCGTTGGACAAGCTACACCGCGTAGCTTAGCTGAGATAGTAGGCGACGAAAACATTTTCACGTTTCTGCACCAATATTTTGTCGCCATCCTGCGCTGCCTCGGCGAGCGCTTTGGTGGACCCCCACTGGCAGAAAATCCGCTCGTCTATCACTCTACAAGTGAAGAGTTGCCGCGGTTCAGCAAAGCAGATGTCGTCCAAGCCAGAGAGCATAGAGATAATAGCAATCTAGGTCTGTCAGATTCCAACGGGTCTGACAGAACTCATCTCGAGAGCCTACGAGATCAAGATACGACACCAACACCACAGCTTTATCAAATGAATTCCAGCAAGACTTGGCCATTGCAACAACCACAGCAGCAAGAGATGGCAGAGACAATTGCGCCCGAGAGGAAAGACAAGGAAAGTGAGGATACTGTATCCGAGGTTGACCTTGCAAAATCGAAAGCGAGAAAGTCTATCAAGGAGAAGGATAAGAACAAGATGTTCGCCAATACTAATATGACCTTGAAGAAGCTGAACCCACAATGTGCTATGCCTATGGCCGTCACGGAGACGGCACAGAGACAGGTTGTCGTATGATATGCTTTGACGGGTCGGCAACAACGCGAGAGAGGCCCGGTGCAATGGAAATGGAGCACCGGGTAATGTATGTTGGAGATGGAGATTTGATGAACACGACATGGCCTCACCCTATGATACCCAACACGACGGCCAAGCTGGGACGAAATGGAGGGTCCCAGCCATTGATTCTGTGGCCTAATAGCGCCCAGACGCTGGGAATAGAGCCGCAGGGAGCGGTTGTGCCCCCTTGCATTGTACGGAGCACAAGGATTATTACCTGGTGGGCGGCGGCATTTTGATTTCAGATTTTTGCCCATGACATTGAGCTATGTTATCTTGTCTCTGCCAAGCAAGATGATACCACGATACACCGAGTGAACCCTTGAGTTATCTTTTGCGTGGCGGACGGGCGGGATATTGTACGTTACCGAGAGCTGTGAGCCTATATTATCACGCACCTAGATTACTCGAGAACAAAAAATCTACCTTGCAACCACGGTTCGATCCTAGAAAGTGAGCGAAGGGCTGCTTGAACCAGAGCTTTCACTGAACCCTTCAGCTGAGCCCCTCCTGAGCACCCGTTGAATTACAGGGGGAAGTTTTCGCAGGGAGGAGGATGGGCCCATTGACAGACTGCAGCTTCGGCGATACACTTGGGCGCCATGTGAGCAGGTTCAACTTGGATTTCAGCCTCGTCCCAGTTCTGCTCAGGCCGAACCACCCCCCACCCCCATCCCATCATACGGTCATCCCCCCCTTGATCTTCTGCGCCGCCCACTCGGCAACCCCGTACAACAGTGCCGTCGAGTGTCCCGCAACCTGCAACGGAATCACGCTCAAATCCACCACCCTGACGTTCTCGGTCCGATACACCCTAAACGCGTTGTCCACGACCCCGCCCATGTCCCTCGGCAACATGGCACACGTGCCCAGGTGATGATAATTGGGCTGGTAGGACGAGGCCGTCTTGATCCAGTCCAGCCACACGGCGTCACTCGCGTTTTCCGGCACGCGGGCGAAACTGGGATTGATGGTTGAGCCGTTGACGAGGCTGGACATGGGCGGGGTCGTCACGAAGGTGCGCGAAAACTTGGCCGTCGCGACGGTCATGGCGCCGTCAAAGTCGAACTGGAAGAATTTGGCGTCGATGGCCGGCGGGGCGGTCCGGTTCGTGCTGTTGATGTGCACGCTTCCGCGACTGAAGGGTTGCAGCGGCCAGAAGACGGCCCCGACGAGGTTGGCGAGGCCAAGGGGGACGACCTCGGAGGCCGGGGTGTTGGTCTGGAAGAGCAGGTCGAGTTGGGTTTGGAGGAGGCGTTGTTGGACAGAGGCGTTGCTGGCCCCGCCGTTTTGGGCGGCTATGGCAGCGGCATACTGGGGGAGTTTGGCCCGCGTGGCGTTGTAGAAGGACGACGTGTTCGTGCCGAAGAGATCGTGCAGGTTGACGTGTGCCACGAAGGCCGGCAGGCCGGTGAAGTTCTGCTTCACGACGGTGCTGTTGATGCTCGCGGAGACGGCGAGGGTGGTTTGATCCTGGAAATTCTCGCCCACCGCGGGGAGGGGGATCTTGACGTCGACCGACAGTGCCGACAAGATGGAGGGGTTGCCGACCCCCGAATGTTCCAGAATCGCAGGGCTTCTGATCGCACCGGCCGAGAGGATGATTTCTCGACCGGCTTCGATGGTCGAGACCTGGCCGTCGTTGTTGCTGACCACTTCGGCGGCGGAAGCTACTGCGTTTCCACTGGGGCTGTCCCGTGCCGACCAAATGATGCGTGTGGCCGTCGTGTTGACGAACACGACGAGATTCGTGCGGTTCATCACGGGATAGTAATACGCCCGCGCAGCATCCTCCCGAACGTCAGCATGGCCATCTTGTGTTACTGCTTGGACGCCATAGCCATGGAGCTGGCCACCATCGAATTCACGCCGCGGCGGAATGCCCAGCGTTTGGAAGGTGCTGTTGAAGATTTCATGGATGTCACCCGTCGTGATGTGCGGACTGAAGCATGTCGACAGCGGTCCGCTGAATCCATGAGCCGAAGATTGATAAGAGGCGCCCAGGGCGGTGAGGTTGGACGATGGAAGTTGGAAGTGCTCCCCTTTCTTCGAGAAGGTGAAGAGATCGGTCCAGTTCAGCTCCAGACCGAGAGAAGGCCACAAGTCGATTTGGGCACTGGCAGGGCGGATGTATGTCATTCCTACCACCAGGGCGTTAGCAGATCTCATCCGGTGCTTGCATGGGACGAGCATTCAGAAGCTTGCCATTGATCAGGCTTGATCCGCCCAGGCCCTTGCCGGCGCTCCATATGAGACTCTGATTGCCGCCGTAGATTTGTGGCTCGCTCAAATACTGCCAGTCGACACGGGTGTCCTTTGCGAGGCCCAACGCACTCGCGTTGGTCACATTGGGATTGTTTCTTTCGAAGTTGCCAGCTTCGACGACGGCCACCGTGACGTTAGGATCTTCCGAGAGTCTCCCCGCAATGACCAGGCCGGCTGTTCCCCCGCCCAGTATGACATAATCGAAGTGAGCTCGATCCCGCCTGACTTGATCGTGGCTGATTCCTTCGCCCAATGTCAAGGGGGATAGGAGGAAGATGGTTGTCCACAGAACTTGACAGAACCTGGACACAGTCATTGCGCAAGGCTGAGCATTGGAGCTTTTGGAAAATGGAGGTAAAAGAAGGAAGTACTACCCAACCTCCCCAGGTTTATGTTGCTCGGTACATCAGCTCTTCGAAGACGGGTACTCGGTACTAACCCAACGGATGGGAAGTGATCGTCGCCACGAATGCATCTCTGTACCCACCGGGGTAGCATTGAGACTCTTGAACCGGATGGATGCCCCGTGTCGTACATTATTAGTAGCTCTGTTAGAATGGTCAAAGGAGCGGTCTCCACAAGGACGCACAAGCCCAAGGATCTCTCATTTGGCTTGCCGCCCTTGGCCCTGTGTTCACGTGACCGAGCCCGTAACAACGTCTGACTGGCAGGACCGCCAAGATATGTAATGACTGTTCAGGCTAGTCTTCGGCCGAAGGCTTGTTACTAGCGCCGTGACCCCTTTGTTAATTACTGAAGGTATATAGTCAGACGGGCCCCAGGACCCTGTAGAATTCATCATGTCCCTCCATTGAGTCACAGAGGCCCCTTCAAATGCACACGTGACGGAGTGTCAAGGAGACTCGGCCGAGTACGGGCGAGCGTTGGGGGAGCCTGAGCAGAGTACGGGGGAGCGCGCCCGACGACTGAGCGAGCTATAGAGAGGCGCTACCTGACGCCCATTCGTAGTGTAATAGGGATGGCGGCAACGTGGCAAGGCTGACCACGTGAGTCTGTACAATGTACAGACCGCGTCCCAGTTCACTAGATGTGTTGCCTCTAAATTAGCTAAATATGCCACAAGGAGCATGTGACGATATTACGGTTCTTACACCCCATGATCTTTTTTATCTCAGTGGCGATCCCGCGATCCTGGAGAGACAATTCCAAAGCATGCTTATCGACAAAGAAACTTCTCAACGAATCCTCTGAGCCGGGACTAGATACCTTCAAAAGTGTCTGTGCGTCCAAATTATGAGATTGAGATGCGGACGCGGAGCGGATGAAGAGGCCGAAGTCGACATCTTCACGCTCCTGCGCATGTACCTCCAGACCTACGTGACTTCAAAATCGCCGCTATCGCACATCCTACAGCTTCGAGCGCGCGCTGAGCCTACAGGCGGACTATCTAGGCTGCTCCTACTACGACCACGTCTCCTCCGCATCGGTCGAAGCAGACAAATCCATCTTTCCACTCATGTGCCTTCTGCTCAACATGCTCAACGAAGCCGACGCCGTCATCAACGTGCGCGATCTGTGCGATGCGTTCCGTGACACACTGGCATCTAAAGATCACGATGGTGATTTTCGACGTCGATGGAGATAAGTACGATGAGAGTGCCGAGGAGCGCCATATTCTAGCGCTGTTTTACCATGCCCTTGCAGAACTACGGTACTTAGGCTTGGTCAAGACGAGTAAACGGCGGCCGGTCCCGGGGATCGAATGCATTCAGAAGACAGCATGGATGGGGCTATAGCCGCACAATGACATGGAATAGATCTCCTGCATTGTTTTGTCGCTGCCATAACTACTCTGTTTCGTCTATGGCCTTGAGTTTTCCTGCGTCTTGGTCTCGGTTCGACTTTGCTGTCCTGTATCGACGTGGTCGACGCCGTCGCCAACCTGTCGATTCGAGCATGATGTGGGCGTTCTAAGCCCTGGGTCAGTCAGTGTCCACCACATGCTGGGTACAGAATAAGTTCCTTCCGACCAGACGCCTGACTCAGGCGCCGCAGCGTATGGATCGCGTAGCGCTTTTGTAGCAGGAAAACTTTCATCAGTACCTCCCATAGCAGCCCTCGCCTCTTTCCGCCTGCACGCTGCTCCAGCAGCATCGGCCTCGGTGAATCCTTGCTTTCTAGCTTTACTTTCCCAGTAGTCATCTAGCACTCGACGACCATCTTTCACTACTCGGCTACCGAATTGGCGGTACATTGACCTAGCTGTGACGATTGCGATCTGGCGAGAACGGTAGCTGTAGGGCAGTATTTCCTGACTGATAAGACCTTCCTTATCTTCGGCACTGGCAATTATCTTGTATAGCGACCTGTTTTTGTTGAAGAGCAAGTACGAATCTCGATACTGAAGTTGCCGAGCGCATTCGGTCGCAAGCATGAACAGCTTCTGGCCTCGACCAGGAAGGGTGAATGTCCGAATTCTATAGTCTCGACCGCCCTGAAGGTAACCCAAGTGATCGATTTTCTTTTCGCCAGCGTCATCCATTTCGCGGGCTACGAATTCGTCGCCTTCAGGCACGAGCACATCAGAGGTGTGGTATCTGACAGTTTCCGGAGCTTTCACAGTTGCTTTGATCGTTGGGGACTGTGGTGGCAACGGCAGAGAAGAATCCTGCGAAGGCCGATACAAGGATGATAGTGATGCAAAATGCAAGCCATTCTCATTAAACACGGAAGGGTGTGGTCCTAGCTTTTTGTGTTCATAGAGCTCATCGTCAGATGAGGCTGGGCTCAAGAGACTTCGTGATAATGCCGAATCGCGAGCATGCTTTTTCAATGGTAACATTGACCCACTGTCGGCGGGACGATCAAGATCATCAATTCTCTGCTTTTCAGAACCCCGATAGGGCTGCTTGGAAAGATATTCGCTGTCGGGTTCCGCCTGGGCTCGGCTCCACTCATCCCTTCGTGTTTGAGGTAGTGCAGCAAGGGCAATATCTTCTAGGTGGCTGCCGACATGCTGGGTATAGTCGCTCTTGTCGTTGAAACCATGCTTCAGGCATAGATTGCACCTAACATGACCCAGATCACGCTGGACGCGGCGCTGTGCGTTGGCAAGCACGGCTTGACGTATGCCGGGGGCTACAGTTATACTGTGCACCCTGTCAACATGATGCAGAAAGCCCTGTTTGTCATCAACGAGGCTGGAACAGATGGAGCACTCGTATTTCATCTCTGTCAGACGGTCATCGAGTTCATGTTGCGCCCAAGCCTCCCACGCGTCGAATGTCACAGTCGGCTGTGGACAGGCTTCATGCGTGCAAATATAAGCTTGGAGGTCCGAGTAGACGTGTAGCTTCCATGCAGCTAGAGTGTCCACCTCGACCACGCCTCCGCAGTAAGGACAAGTTGCGCCTTCCGGCATCTTAGGAAACTCAAGCTTTGTGGTCGAGGCTTCACTCGGAGCCGCACTGATAGAAGTGTCACCAGAAATTGACGGCACAGACTGTGCCGTGTGTATAAGGTCGTTCCATGATAACTCTTGTCCTGGAGCTTTCTGCATTGGTTGCCCTGGGCTCTCTGCAGGACCGCTCGCGTCTGATCTTTCCCAGACGAGATCTCTAAGGCGTTCGTGTCTTTGCCAATTAGCTTCGCCCAGGCGATCAGCAAGACTGGGAGACGCCTTGGGGAACTTGTCCCGCACACGACGCACGTATTGGGCTGCAGAGGCCGCTTGCAAGTGTTTATGCGCGGTACGGTCAACACGAGGAGGATGGTTCAGGCGATTTGCTGCTTCGAGAATTGGGAGAAGCTCCATAAGCATACTGATGCTGTGGGAGAGCCTGGCAAAACCCCGAACCCCTCTTTCGGTCGACAACGCTCTCCTAGCTTCACCTTCGTCTTGCTCGGAATCGTCGGAATCGTCGGAATCGTCGTCGTCTTCGGAGGTGCTTATTATTGATCTCGACTGGTAGATCAAAACATCCAGGCCCACGTCTGGCCCACTCGGAAAGTGTTCCTTCAAATTCGCAGCGACCTTGAGTAGCGAACGTAGAGTCGCGTCGAATAATTCGACGTCATCAAGGCAAGACACCATAAGTCCATGATCGAAGCTTCCACCAAAAAGCCGAAATCTGGCTTCAACCTCTCGAAATTTATCATAATCAACACGCTGGGCCGGTGGAAGCCGCTTCAGAATCTCCATGCCTTGCGAGAGTCGCTCTGCGCATTCGAGATATAGCTCGCTAATAAACTCCGTTTCCACAGACCGATCTTTCACGCTAGGTAAGTGCTTGGCCGTTTCATTGTGCGAAACGTTCAGGCCCAGGACGCGTTGCTTCCGGAGCCTGCTCTCGATTGAGGGTATATCATCTGCCATCGAATGCAACTGCGAAGGAGAAGAATACACAGTACACGACAGAGATGCTCATTAAAAACGGAGGGACCGGTGATGACCGACCTCTGTATTTACGATGTTCTTCAGCACAATGGGGCGGCGGCTATGCTCATGAGGTGTTGTGGCTATGCCCATGAGGTGCTGCGGCTATGCTCATGAGGTGTTGTGGCTATGCTCATGAGGTGCTGCGGCCAGCCGCATTAAACTGCCAACATCTCCAATGAGGTGTGCCACAAGCTCGTACTGAATAAGGCGAGGGCTGCTGCGACCTTAATCTTTCTCCTTCCCAAGGCAGACACAGCCGGATACCCTTCGTCAAGGTAAATACTCACTCTAGGAGCAAAAAATAGTTTTAGTCGACTTATTTCAGCTTTCTCTGTCGCCTGGATCAAGAAGCTTTAATTTCCGAAAGGACATATCTCAGCTGGAAATATGGCGGAAGCAGCAGGCCTAGCTCTAGGAGTTGCTTCGCTGCTTATTGCTGCTATTGAGAGCTATCGTTGCGCTACAACCTTCTTTGGCACCATCAAAAAATACCCACGAAAGCTTAGAGAAGCAATACAAACGCTACGAATGCAAGAGTTGTGCTTTCGGAAAGCCAACGAGCAGATTCTGCGCCACTGCGTTGATGCCCACGAGGCAAGGAAAATGCTTAGGGATGCTGAGCACCCTGCCTGGCGCGACCCATCTGTGTCGAGCCGCTACATTGATCTTCTCGGAGGGGACCAAAACGGTTTCGAAGCCGCCATATCTCTCATTTGCGACTCTTTAGATGCCGTTCGAAGGCATCTCGAGGAGTTCGTGGTACATCCAAAGACGAGTATCACGGTAGCTAGGAAGCAGCTTCGTTTCGCTTTTGAGCGGTCACGCATTCAAGATTCGCTACAAGATCTGACGGAGAAGACCCAGAACTTCATTGCCTTGACTAACCTGGTCACGGCACATGTTCCATCTTCCGAGGAGTTACGTTCCAAGCTGAACTCTTGGGGTCTAAGGAAGGTGATGGGGCAATTCGCCGTCGTCAAGAGCACTGCAGCAGACCTCTATGGAGCTCTGGAATCAGCATGTGTAGACCACGACGCACACCAAGCATATCTCAGCCTCAGTCCAGCCTGTTCTGATACTCGGCAGATTCGTTTCACCCTGGCCTTTGGTCAACTCGCGCTGAGCCCATTAGATCCAGATTTTGGCGCCAACGAAAAGCCTTTATGGCTCACTATCGAGTCAAGCGGTAGCGGTACAATAGAGAATGTCAACGGCGAGACTGATGGCCTTCGCCAGATGGTGACCACATTGAAACGGACCTTCGCCTGCGCCCAGGACGATTGCGATTACGATCGGGATTTCATCAAGGACGAGAAAGTCAAGCCGCCGCAGCGGCAACGAAATACTAGTAGTAGCTCTGGATCAACGACGCTAGTGTTACCTCCTCCACCTCCTCCAACCACTTTCATCAATCTCTGCAAGCATCGCAAGATATGTCGTCACCTCGCGCAATTCAGAGGCCTCACTCTACCGAGCGATCAAGCTGTTGGCTATCTCGAAAAGTCATTAGGCTCGAAGCACGTCATCTATCTCGATCGCCGATTGTCGCAGAGATCAGCCGCCTCAGTCGGGCCCAGCCTCAAGAGCCTCCAAGACATTCTTAAGGAAAGCGACGATGACAACGCCGACAAAAGATTCTCACTCCGTCAGCGCATTTCTCTCGCTGGACAGCTTGCACGGGCAGTCCTGCATTTCCACAAAACCGCCTGGCTGCAGGACACCTTGGACAGCCAAATCATAATGGTGCGCAGGAGGAAGGTTCCTTCGTCACATGCCACTCCAGATGCGGGCGCCGACTCACGGCTTGAAGTATTCGCAACCACCAACATCCACAGTCCAGCAAGTGGAATACTTGTATCTTCGACGTGGTCCAATCCTCTAGTCATTAGGAACCGTCTCCTGTTCAGTCTGGGCGTCGTGTTGCTCGAATTAGTGTACGAAAAGCCGCTAGCCGCCATGACCGATCCAATCGACCGCGTCGGCACTGAGCCGTGCGACGTCCCCTACCGTACTGCCATCCGCTTGTCGAAGAGACTTTCGTCCAAGTGGGGCCCGAAGTATGCAGAGACGGTACGCAAATGCTTGCATTGTGACTTTGGTCAGGGCTTTGACCTGGGGCAGAATAGGCTTCAGGAAGCGTTATATTGGTCTGTCATTTGTGAGCTGGAGACGCTGGCAGAAAGCCTGGGATGAGCCTAAGGGAGGGCTTGGGCTTTCTATATGTACCTCACTCATCTCAGTTTTTCTCTATCACGAATTTTAGAATATTATTCTGGTGCGGGCTAAGTCTCGAGAATACGCGTAACTTAGCACACCGAGTCATTCGCCGAAGATCCTATGCCGTTGCACTTTATCCCTAACATGAGGCACAACGAAAAGTATATCACCTCGGAAGTCTCATCCATTCCTTCACCGTACCCATAAGTCAAGTGTGTTGCGCTCTTGGAGATGTAAAGCCTGACGCTTCACTCCTGGACGTGGATGAGGGAAAAAAAGCCTCACCTCGTCGATCCCACCCACCCACCCATCCATCCGCCCGTTTATAATTTGATACTCGCGCTGCTGGCTTGTCCCAACACGAAAAAGAAAACCATTTGCCTCGCTCATTTCGCTTTCTGCCCACTGATCATTCCATTGCGGTGGTCGTTCTCTTTGATTCGTGGTTCACATGAATCCATCAAAACATAAAAACCCATTTCCATCATTTGAATAAAAAACAATAAAGCCATGGAAAGGAAATGAAAACCAAATCAAACACAGCATATCCGATACATTACCAACAAAATTCAACCCAAGGATATAGTGCCGTCTCGATAACAAGATTCAGCAAAAGAAATAATTCTTTCGGGATCAGTGCTAATAGAGTCATGCATTTAACCAATGCACACATTCCGACAAACATGACGAAAGATAAGCGCGATCACACATATTCAATGTTGACATCTCCTAATGAGTCGACTTCTAGATTGATAAGTTCACAGCTGTGGTAGAAACGATGGGTACAAGAATTCATACACATCGGAGAAGTTTCAAGGATCGAGTATTGCCGGCACTGGCAGCAGATCACGAGCTTTTCACGAGGTTGGTGACGCCGTCTCGATCGACTATCACTCGGAGCTTGACGCTGAGTCGGGTCGGTCGATATCATTTGCGAGGCATTGGTAGCAGCGTGCTGTAGTGAAGGCGGATCGCTTGGATATGACGATGGAGTGGGTGTTCTTTCCGTAGTGTAGACGCCTATAAACTTAGAGCCCGAATGAGAGCCTCACTAACACGTAAGAGAGTACGACAGGAGCTAGCCAGAGCTGTGAGGGAGCAGAAGAGAGTGGAAGAAGAGCGCGAAAGAGAGGAAGGGAGTAGAAGGGAGTGAATCAGGGAGCGAGTCAACCAAATAGTCGTTGGCGGGAGAGCAAAGCGGCGGGTGATATAGTTAGTGAAAGAGCCGTGGGCGACGACGGTTCGGGGATTTTATATATATATATATAAGCAGAAAACTGTGCTTCGTCCATTACCGCTTTCGTTCGGGAAAGGGAGCGAGGCCGCTTTAATCGCACACGTGACGGAGCATCGGGGACGCTGTGACTGACGAGGTTGCCAAGGCGATATAATGACTGTCCGGTTCGTTTCAGCCAAGCCTGCTGCCTGGAGGCATCTTCCATGCTAATCAATTAGCACCACTGCGGCTGGTGGCGGCGCTTGCCCAAATCAACATCTTCTCTTGGCGGGCGGCTGTTACTGTTTTAAGAACGACGTTCAACAACGAGCTGCTCGCGTCACCTCGCTCACCACATACCACCCGAATCAATTCCTTTACAACAACAACAACTGCCCAGGTTCCTTGCAAATGGTGAGACACGCAGCCCCATCTCAACCGCCTGGTGTTGCGCCAGGCTGGCCCCCTGCCGACAAGCCAGACAACGAGGCGTACTGGCCCATCATCGCGACCAAAGATCAGATACCAGGATGGCTTCGAGATAACGATTTTCTTGTCGGAGGGCATCCAATGCCAACATACTCTTACAAGCGGTCCTTTCGCCTTTGGCGCTGCTTGCACATGGAGACCATGAACATATGGACTCATATTGTCGGATCGGCGGCATCTGTGGCCACGGGATTCGCTGTGTATGCCTATTCTCATCAAAGACCCACGACCCTCAATGTCAGCGTGGGCGACCAATTTGCCCTTGGCTCCTTGATAACCGCCGCTACAATTTGTTTCGGGCTCAGCACCGCATTCCACACGCTTAGGAGCCATTCCTACAACGTACACCACTTCTGGGGTAAGCTGGACATTCTCGGCATCTGCGTCCTAGCAGTCGGTGGAGGTGCATCGTCAACGTATTATGCATTTTATTGCAACAAAACTGTCCAACACGTCTACTGGGCACTCAATCTGTGTGCCGGAGTAGCTGCAGCCGTCACGCTCTTCGACACCGGTGGTGGGGGTAGCAAGATGCGAACTCTGCGCGGCGGCGTTTTCTCTCTGCTTGTAACCTCGGCAATGCTACCAATATTCCATCGCGTGGGCTCCCTCGGTTGGACTGAAGCTTGCAGACAGATTGGTGCGCAATGGTACCTTGCCGAATTACTGTCTTTGCTGCTTGGTGTTGGCTTGTTCGTTGGTCGAATTCCCGAAAGGTTAAGTCCAGGCTCCTTCGACATCTGGTGCCATTCACATCAACTGTTCCACACCTGCGCGGTCGCTGGTACCGCCTTCCACCTTGTTGCTCTTATTACGGGGTTCAAATACCGCCAGACGCATCCACATTGCTAAACCTGTGGATTACTCAGTGTTCTGAACAGCGGCACCAGTGTTCTGAACAGTACGAGATACGAGAGCAGTTTGAACAGCGCTTAAACGAATGGGCCACGGGCCTAGCAAAACGAACCTAGTTCGCACCTGGAAACCTCAGCATAATATCGATTACTACTTCAACTGTCCTCATTCGCCTGATCAGCACCAAGGGCCTATCTGAATAGGTACCCTCACTGGGATAAGGATTCTGTGTGGGACCTTGCCGTCGAGGGCTGGAATGGCCTATCGCAGGCAACAATCAACGCCTGGATCGAGCAAATGCCTCAGCGATTGAAACAGTGATTGACTCCAAAGGCCAATCAGCATCCTACTAGTTAATGGCAGTTTTATCTAGATTATGACACTTGATTCCAGTTACAGTAGTAATTACTATGCAAGGGAGAGGTGGCAGCATTGCCAAGAATTTGGAGTGTCCCACTTTTTTCGCTCCGACCGTGAGTGGCTACTAGTCGAGGACGGCGATCCTCTTCGCGGCCCGCCCCTCCTCGCCCCGTCCCGTAACATACTAGCCGCTGCGTTGGTCCATACCCATACTCCCAATTCCCTACTTTCAGCTGAATCGCAGTGGACAATGCTAAATTTCCCTCCACTTTAATGTTGTTCAAGAGCTTTCATCGAGGAAAACTCTAGTGATTCTAAATATAAATCCATATGTTGGTTATGGGGCTGCTCCATTATCAGGACCTACGCCACATAGCGGGTACTGATCGATTGGGTAACTATATACAGTAGTAGTTCCTGTACAAGTAGATAACGCTGGGATGAGCACTAGGCTAAATGTATCAACAGAGCCTTGTGCTCCTAGCCTAACAGCCTTATCCCCTAACAGTTCTTGTGCACACACCTGATTCACCTGCCATGCCTCACCCTCTTGATTCGTGAGGATGAGGTAGGGCATCTGAGTGAGGCTGTTCGTGACATCTAGGCTCAGGTGAGTTCTACTCGTACGTGCTGCGCCCTATTTACCGCTCATCACGGGCCCATTGGTGTAACAAGACTGCAGCGCCTGTGCGACAGCCCCTCTACTGCATTCTGACGAAATATGGATGGTGTTAGACTGAGCTTTCTGATCTGTGTGAGGGGTGTTCAATATATATCAGCTCTGCTTTGAAGGCGATGAGAGCTTCAACTCTCACCAAGAGTGTCCAGTGTCCACCATGTTATATTCTGATAATATGGCTGTTCTTCCAGGTTCATCCGTCAACGCCACCACTTTCAGCAATGTGACTGCACTGGTTATCGGATGGGTATCAGGCCCTAATAGCAGAGGCACTATTGACATAGTCTGGGGATCTTTCTTTACCATTTTCCTCTGTACATGGACGGCGGTGTGTCTCAACATTCCCCATCCTCAAGAACTCCCTCTTCAAATCCTAAGAAGGAAGGTGAAATGGATGTTCTGGGCCATTGTAGGCCCAGAACTGGTTCTGTCGGTAGCAATCGGCCAATATGCTTCAGCACAGCGGTCAGTTAAACGATTTCGCCACCTTGGCCATCCACAATGGACTCTCCGAAATGCTTTCTTCGCCGATATGGGTGGCATTCTGCTCCAGCCTAAAGACAGCACACCGTTTTCTGTCAACAGCCGCCAATTGGCATACTTGGTGCAGAATAAATACCTGGAATACCCCAGCATTACCGCAGAAGAAATCTGGGATAAGTCCAAGGCCGATACGCTCAGCAAAATCCTCACATTAATACAAGCCAGTTGGCTTATCTGCCAGCTCCTGGGTCGAGCAATCTTACATCTCCCAGCATCGACTCTAGAGCTATCCGCTGGCGCAATAGTCTTCTGCACTTTCGGTACATTTCTCTGTTGGCTCCACAAACCGAGTGATGTGAAAAGGGGCATCGTGATCACGACGGAGGCCACGACCAAGGAGATCCTCATCAAAGCCGGTGACGCAGCCGCAGCCCCATACCGACATACTCCTCTGGATTTCGTGGCGAAGCAGTCGTTCACGTGTGGTTACGATATAATGGGGTTCTTCAATCTCCGTTGCGATGACCGCGAGAGGCCGCTACGACGCTTTCCCAACGATCGGTTCCCCGATATTAGCCCCCTTGAGAAGTTCGTCCTCTTCTGCATGACAACGGCTTACGCCGCAATCCACTTGATCGGATGGCGATTCAACTTTCCGTCGCGAACCGAGGCATTGTTGTGGCGCGTTTCAAGTCTGATTGTCACCGGCACAACGGTTCTCTTTTGGGTTTTTGAGACCATAGCAGCTCGCCAGCGATATGGCAGATGGGACAAATATTTCATATTGCTCCATCTGAAAAAACCGCTGCCCCGGCCAACGGCCGACGAAGAGACTGGAGTTGCCAGTGAAACTACTCCCGACGAAACCCAAGATGCCTCGAACAGGGATCCGATAAAGCCAGTGGCACACCAAGCCACCATGGAGCGTTTAGACGCATTTGAAAAGCAACAAGAGAAGGCAAAGCCTATCCTGGTCTGGGAGGTGGGACTCATATTCCCCGTTGTAATACTCTACGCGGTTTCAAGAGGGTACATGATCATTGAAGTTTTCCTGGGCTTGAGAGCAATGCCACTTGAAGTGTATGAAACTTTTAGCATCGCGCAGATATTACCACACTGGTGAAATATGAAATATGGCCGTGTATTGCGATCCTGTATCACCCACCACGCATCACCCCGCGGCTTCGTAAACAAGAAATAATTGTGTACCTCTGTCAAATGAAACAACGCACGGCGACAGAGTAAGTTTTCTCATGGCGGTGATTGGCGAGCCACCGGGCCACCACCCGGGACTGAGAGCAGGTTCTTGACGAGTTTGGCCACGTTATGCCCGTTCTCTCGTGACCAGACCTCTGTGGATTGCGGGTGGGTTTGATAGATACACTTCGTTACTGGCTCGCAGGTATCGCGTCCAGCTTGAGAGACGACCAAACTTGCTCCACTCGAAGTGTGAAACGCAAATATTCTCGCGTTAGATGTTGTAAAACGCCTTAATCTCCTTCTTCCCACCAAGTACGGGGATTGGAGCGTCAGCTATTGAACCTTGCCTCGCGAGTCGACGGGCCAGATCTCCTCGATGACTCCTCGGCGGTGAGCATAGTAAAAGTCATGGAGATTAATCGTCGGGTCGATATGGCTTGGAATCATTTCAATTCGATCACCCACCTCCAGGGCCGGAGTTCCCTCCTCCCATCTCAACGAGCCGTGTTCATCCCCGAGATTTCGATGCTCATACCTGGGATCCTTACACTCAGCTAAGCCGCTGTCTGTGGTCAAAGACTTGAGTCCAGCATCGATGGTGGCTTGGTATTGACCTTGCTTACTGATGACGGTCGATAATATGGTAAGGCTGTTTGAGTAGAACGTCCCCACGGCGTTGCGGTAGTCGGTATCCATAAATATAAAGGAGCCTGGTTGCAATTCTGTCACGCCGGGCACCGTGGCGCAGAATTCGGCAGTGCCCGTTCCTCCGGTGGTCACCACCTGAATATCGAAAGCCGATTCGCGAAGCTCCTTGACCGTGTCCACCAACGTTTTCATGGATGCAAGACACCGCCTTTTTCGATCTTCTTTATCGTGCAGGTGCTGAAGGTGGCCTTCGTATCCTTGAACGCCGATCAAACGGAGGTGTTTAAGAGTGCGGATGTGCTTCGCCAGAGCCAGCGCTGGTGGCCCCGCGTCCACGCCTGTGCGTCGAAGGCCGACGTCGAGGTCGATCAGCACTGAGATGGGCTCAATGGTGCCTGATTCAGCGAGCTTGTCGTTGATTGCAGACGCCCCCACCTCGCTGTCCACTACAATGCGGATGTCCTTGTGCTTCTTGAAGAGCTCGACCAACCTCTTCACCTTGGTTGCTCCGATGATCTCCGAGGTGATGAGTATATCGTCAAACCCTGCAGCGGCGATAACTTCGGCTTCTGACACTTTGGCCACGCAGCATCCTTTAGCCCCTGCAGCGGCGAGCTTGCGTGCTATTATGGCGCTTTTGGTCGTTTTCAGATGAGGTCGGATGTTGCAGCCGCTGGGTAGGAGTTTCCCAAACAGCTTCTGCATATTGGCCTCCATGAGATCGAGGTCGACGATCATAGAGGGCGTGTCCAAGCTGTCCAGCTTGTCGCCGACACGTGGCGAGTACATCTTTGCCTCAGAAACTAGGTGTCCACTTTGAAAAGAAGGATGGTTGTTAAGAGAGTCAACGGTAAGCCATGTTTATCTAGCGAAATGTTGGACCGGGTTGCAACGTTGGTCCTGAAAAGATATGATACCCTGACTCAAGCCTTGGCACGGATAACCCGCCGCCCTTAAGCGGCTGCCTTTTTCAGACGGCCCTATTCTGCTTCGGTGATTCAAACGTAGGCTATACCACTATACTTACTAGGAGATTTTCACCTCACCAAACACATTTCTGTTTCTAGGCCTGATCAGCGCCTGAGCGGCCTGGAAAGGTGCTCGACGGGGCCCCTCAGCCGAGTTTTTGGCCTCCGGTGTCCCTGTTTTGGTGCGGATGTTAGGTTCGGACCCTTTCTACGAATTGGAGTCGTACTAAAACCACCTCAATGGTTTGCTTAATGGGCGGATCTGACCGTCCGCGCCCTGAGGAACTGTTCATCATCGAAAACCTGAGCGACAGGATCGAGTTCACAATCGGAATAGGTTGCACCTCTCTTAGCAACCTTTGCCGGGCTCGAGCTGCTGCCCTCCCGTCTCATTCGGTCTAACTGCCGCCGGTGCCATGGGCGCATAAAAGCCGCCGGGTTCACCTCCGGTCTCAATCGGTTACGATACCGATCCCACTGCTCTGGACGGGTCAAGGGAGGGAACAGAGTCGCTCGATTTGAAGCCCCTCGAACTGGTCGCCATCCGATCTGACAGTCCCCCTCCTGTACGCGAATTGGAACAGGCTCACCATTGGACAAAGTCACTTCACTATCATCCTGAGGCCAATAAAAGAGGATGCAACTAAGGGTCGAAGGGTTCGAGAAGGTGAGGTGCGATCCCAACTCATCGGAAACAGGATTGGTCAGGTAGGGTTTCAACTTTGCGTCGTTTGAGGCCACAAAACTCCAGTCCCCAATGTCAACAGCAAGGACAGCGTCCTCCCGACTAATGTCGTGGGGATTCGGGCTTTGAAACCTTTCAGGTAGCATAACTCGGGGGACTGTCGGATGAGGTAATAAGAAAGAGATTCCAAAGTGAAGGTTGGCTGGAGGGTCACATGAAGGCTCATTGGTGTCTTCCTCCAGTGGCAGCCATGGACGCTTCCGGTGAACTTCACGCACTTCCGCTGAAGATTGATTTGGGGTCGACAGCTCCGTCTTTGAGCTCGGTCTGGACGCGAGCATCCCACCGTTGGATCGAAAACTGGCAACAAAAACAGCTAGAAACCGATGCATTGTGACCGGCGACGATCCCGTAGCTGGAGGCTCTTCGAAGAGATAGAGTCCCCTACGCTTCAAAAATTCCGAAGCGGTCATAAGTTGATTTGGAAGGTCCAGCACCTGTGCCAGTTCTTGCTTTTCAAATCCGAAGACGCTAGGATGGAGGGAAGCTGACTGGAGCTGCTCATTCACCGATGCTCTTGACGTCCCATGGAGAATCACTTCCGAGCAAGCGAGACGCAAATAGGCGAAAAGTGCTTCCCTGGAGACTGAGCTGCATGGAAGGTCAGCGGCAGCCGATCCATCCTGCGCTTCAATTTGTGCCTCAGCGGCGAAGGTCAAATGGGAGAAGCAATGATCTCTGACGTAACCGAGAACGAATGATACCGAAGGAGGGCACCATGTTTTGGCAGGAATCAGAGCATCCAGAACGTTGTCATCGGAAGGATCTCCGCTTTCGTTTTGACCGTGCCGATGTCGTGTGAAGTCGGTCTGTATTCCTATGAGTCCTTTGAATGCGGCGCGGACCATTACGGAGTGGCTTTCGGCGGCAAAAGCCTTAGTGGAAGACACGTTCAGCACGAATAGGCCCTCTCCGAGGAAGAATTCCCGTACCGATTCGTGTATCACTTGGACCCTGCAAGAGAGGCCTCCATACGAATTGAATAACGTGTCCCTCTCCACAACCTCAATTAGACCCCCGGAGGCGTGTATCAAGCGCTTCCTGAATTGTCCGAGGTTTTCTGATGACAGTCTAATGGTATCCAAAGACCACTTCGTATTCGCATTTGCAAGAAGGAGAGCAGAGTGGAGTTCGTCTGCTGAAAGCGGTCGTAGAGAGCCGAGCACGAGCAGGGCGATGTCATGCAGGTCCTTTCGTTGTTCCTGTGTAAAAGTTGTATCGGTAAAGATTTTCAGAAAGTATTGGCCCAAGCTGCTTGGTATACTCTGAAGGATCGAAACCAGATCGTCTACGTCTCTGCCGGCATCGAAGGCCTGCATCAGCTTCTTGGCCGCCAATGACGCCCACAAGAAGACCCCTTGAGCCCGGGATATGACGTCCTCGCTAAGTGACCGTAGTCTCTCATCCAAGTGTAGAGGAAATATGTTTCGAACGTGCTCGCGGATGTCCTGGGAATTTTGGTCACTCACAATCAGCTCTATCGCTTGTACTGCGCGCAAGCTGATGTTTGGATAAAAGCGGCTACTCCAGCAGATCCTCAGTTTGCTTTGATCCCGAGGTTTCTGAATGGATTTTTCGAATCGTCGAATCACCTCGAGCACCTCTGAATCTGAGCATTCGTCAAGCGCATCGACAAATACCTCAATGTCCTTTTTCTGAGGTTGCTCGAGCTCCTTGTGGAATAAATCTGCGAGTTCTTCAGTCCGCCAGCGGACGGTACCGGTGCGAGATTCCTTCTCAAGGTAATAAGCGAGAACGGCGCATAGAGTTGCCGGATGCAGACGCATCATGCTCTGCGTCAGTGTACGATACAGAGCCTCTGGAGACTTTTCCATTGGCGAGCCTCGACCATTAAAGAAAAACCGTAGTAGAATGGTAGACGAGTCATCAAGGTCTTTTTCGCGGCGTTTGAAGAGGCTCTTCATCAAAATCGATTTTCCTGAACCAGGCTTGCCTGGGCTAAGGGTCAAACTTGAATAGCTTGCAATAATAAAAAGGAAACTTACCTTTGAGCCAGAGCAGCGGCTTCTGATTTGAGTGCCAGCTTTCGAACTCTGGTGCATCATATATCCAAAGACAGGTTTCGTCGTCGGGTGCAGCAATGATTTCTTCTCTGGCCATTATATCGTCGAAGCCAAGCGACTTGTAGCACCGCGCAACAGCACCATAGTAGGTATCTCGAAGTCGTTCCTCAGCTTTGTCTGTCGCCTTGACTGTCTCTTTGTCCACCGCGTCGCGGTGCTCCCATAGGAATTTCGCGCTATCCGTTATGCTAAGCAAACGCGCACATTGCAACATTGCCTTTCGAGTGCGATCATCATTTGGTACCTCGGCAAGTTGAAGAAGGACATCGAGAAAAGGTGCATAGGGCCCTGCCTGGGCTTCTTTGACACGTCGCAGGGCTGCTTTGCTTTCTAATCTTTGACAAGAGTCCCGATTTCGAGTGTTGGTGAGGGATTCGCTTGTAGAAGACTTTTCGATCTCTTCGTCAAGCCGCTTCCATGCATTAGCACCTTCACCATATATCAGGGGCAAAAAGACCCCGAAAATCCCCAACATGCAGTAGGCCTTATCTTCGATCCTCTTCGTATTGCGCCTTGCTACCCATCGCTTTCGCTCACTTACGGCAAAGTCAGAAAGGGGGTTGCCGCGAAGGGCTGCAACTGGGATACCAGTAGATCTGTGGATCTGGAGTTCGAGGCTTTCTTTATCTCCTAGAAACATTCCTTCGTGCGAGTAGAACTCGACCAATTTCGGCGCAAGCAGCTCCTGAAGCGTCCAGCCTCGACGAAACCATCTGCTGGTTTCGAAGTTTGACACCCAGGTCTGCATGGATACGTCTGACAGGTATACATAGCACTTAGCCGCATCCTGATACCATTGATACATCGAATTGATGGCTTCCGCGAGTTCAGTCCAGTTGGCTTTGTTGATACAACAGGTATCCACCCAGACATAATCTATTCCGTCCCTGCCGGCTCTATCGGCGCAAAAGCGTAGCTTCTTGTATCCGGCTTTGGTGGCACCAAGGCCATTTTTCATCTCATCATATGTTATCTCTTCGTCGTCCCTGCCCCAAGTATGAGAAAGAACAGCGTAGCGGGACGGTGGAGGGTTCAAGTTCTCCGCGAGAGTCAGCTGGCCATTGTGGCCGACTTTGAGAAAGTGCATAGCAGATGGCTCAAGGATCTATGAGGGAGGTGGAGTGGTCGCCGAGCGTAGGAGTGGGTCGCATAGCAGGGTGGGTGGCTGCGCGTCGCATACTCCGCATGTCGCAGCAGGCTCGCAAGAGAAAGTGCAAACCCACAGCTCAGAGCAATCACCCGTGATCAAATATGTTCCGTGCATTGAACGGCTGCATGATCAGGAAAGTGATCAGGCTGGATGGGCGATGAGGGTGGTTTTGGAGGACGCAATCCGCAACAAGCCCAAGAGGGCTGCACGTGCCGGGCCAAGCTTGAGTCGCTCGACGAGGCGCAAGGCTCTGGCTCCCTCTTTCAGCCTCGCGAGTATCTCAGCCTTGCCGCCGACGAGGAATAAGACTCGTGGCCCGGTGGCAGTGAAGACGGCCATTGCACCGCTTTGACAGGGAACAAGGGAACTCGCTGATGAAAATATCATTCGTTTCTTTCTGAATGCTTCAAACCACTTTCTGGGCAGTCTAGTACTTCTCGTAAGGACTTGAAGGTCAAGTCTATCGTTCAGACGTCGGGGAAGATAACCCCAATAAATGGCATCAAGTGACATACACATATATCGTACACAGACATCGGGTTGCAGACAAAGGCCCTGTAGACACCTAAACGCCCACGCTCGTAGAAGTTCATTGTCCTACCCATCAAACAGTGCAATTGGACGAGAACGCTTCCCCGCTGCTGTTCATTGTCATCATCATCATCCTCAGGGGTACAGATATCCCTTCTCGAAATAGTTTCCATACATGTCCACCACCCCTGTTCGGCCTTTGGGCGTCGCATTTCTGATCACCTTGATCTCTCCCTTCCAGTGTCCTTCGATGAACTTCATGTCGAGGTCGTTAATCTCACCATGAATTGAGTTGCCGGAAGGAGTTTGATTCCCTTGGTTTGCTGGCGCATTTCCATTCACATGGGCGTGTGCATAAGCGAGCGAGCCTGGTCCGGCACCATGGTCAAAGCCATACCCGTACCCTCTCGGTGCCGATGACGAGCGTCCATTGCTTTGGTTGGTCAGGCTATTCGATCTTCCTGCGCCACCGCCTCCACGACTCATGCGATACCGCGCCAATTCATCTTCGTATGCCTTCTTTCGCTCCTTTCGCCACGCAGCGACTTCCGCAATAACATCGACTTTCGGTTCCTCCTCCTCCTGCTGGACGGGGTTGGAAGTCGGGGGAAGCATCGAATCTCTTGACTGTGGGCGCAACCGGCCGTTCATAAACATAGGCGACACTGGTGCGCCTTGCATCTCGGTCAAGAAACTCCGTACGGTCCCATTCCGCTGAGACTCATTCGAGCTTCTCCGATTCCGACCCAATGGCAAATTCCTCGGGCTTCTTAGTGTCCCAGTGGAACCGCCGTAGTTCATCATGAATGGAGACAGTGTACCATACCCGTGGAGGCTTCCGTGCGGGCTGCTCGAACCACTGTCTGTTGGATTATCCTCGGGGCCCAGCAAAATCTTATCATCAAAATGCGCAGTTGGGAAATACTTCTCTGGATCATGCTGATAAATCCCACACTCGGCCTGCTCTTCGCCTTCTTCTCCGAAGAAGCTGAAGTCGTTCTCAGCGGCGGACCAAAGATTCTCGCTATCACGATCACCTGTCGAGGATTTGCTCATGCTGATGCGCTGACGAGAATGCTGCCATCTGCGCTGCTCGTTCGCATTCTGATTCGTGGGATCCTCCATCTCGAGAATGATTGTGCGAAGAGCAAAGAGCGACCGTGCATGTTCCAATTCGGCGATATGGCGCGCCCGACCGGGTGGGAGAGAATAGTCCGTCCTCGCGAGGAGGCGAGCAAGTGCGGCTTCATCGGCGCAAGCGGAAACGAAGGCCTTGAGTGCAGGGATCACAGGGGAAGATTTCGGCACTGTGATAGGCACATCGGTGAGGATCAAGGTTCTCAGGTTGGGAAGCACTGCGGGATGAAGACTGGTCAGGTTTTGCACCGTCACCTTAGGGACATCTGAACCCGAGTGGGCCATCTTAAAAGACAATCCTGGAGGTCTCTTGGCTAGCAGTGCTTCTATCCGAGCCTGCCGGTGGTGCAGTGCTGCTGGAGTTATTGAGAGAGATGCATTCGGTTGTGGCATCGGCGCCGCTGTGGGCGCTGGGGTCGGGCTCTCTGCCTTGACTGGAGCGGACGTTGGCGCAGGCTTAGTCTTTGGTGTAGCTGGCGCTACCAATGGTTGAAAGGTCATGTTATTCGGGTGAGGCGTCATGGGAGACACTGGAGAGAGAATCGATCTCGTGGTACTGTGCGTCCCTGTCTCGTCAGAAACCTCCGAGTCAGCGACCGTAGCACGATCTTCGTTCTCCTGATCGTTCGCGGCACCATTGACTACCTCTGGAGCAAAAGGACCTTCGCCTCTGATCGGACTGTGATTTTCGATGACAGGGCTGGATACCTCTGGCTTCTCCCCAATTGGAGGGCTGAGGGCAAAATATATTACATCGCCGATCAGTTCCGCTCGTGGTGGTGCCGGGGTGGCATCTAGTTCGAAAATTTGATCGGGGACCGGCATCTCTACCGCGTAATGGGCAGGAGCCGGAGCCTCTATTATTTGCCTCTCTTGAGCAGGGAGCTCTGCAGCAAGCGGCTCAGACCCTGCAAGTTCGACCGAAGATGCCTTTGGCTTAACCACCGCCGCGCCCGGGTCGAACTTGGCCGTGACCAACGTATGGTCAACGCGAAGATAAGTCAGATTCTTGCTGGCGGACCTTGCCAGCACCGGGATAAGCTTCTCAGCACCTGGGAAGCGGACTTCATCAATATAGCCTGTTGGGGAAGAAAGCGACTGGGTCCTGGCAATGGTCTTGACCGCGTCGACTGAACCTCCATCGAGAATGTGGAGGCGTTCCGACTTCAGGAGGCTGGATAGGCCTTCGACAGATAGCCGATTGCCTGAAATGTAGAGATGGGTCAGGCCCCGATGAGGAATGTCCTCAAAAGCCAGTCTTCCGGTGAGGGGCCTGGTAAGTTGTTTGAGCAACTCGTGGTCGAGTTCTTCGCTCCGGAGCGTATCTAGACTGAAGAAGTCTGGCCCAGGTGCCATGCCGACCGGCCAATCTTCTACGTTGAGATGTCTTGATTGTGCAGCATCCGCAGGGAGAAAGCATGCTTGCATCAATGATCGCACGGCCATGTCGGTCAAAAGGTTGTCTCGGAGGTCGAGCAAACGGACGCGAATCCCAATCGCATTGGCCAGGACCTCGGCCTCTCCATCTTTAAGACCAACCCCCCGCAACTTCAGAACCTGAAGATCTGGCAGATATGACAGCGCTATTAGAACCGCAGCGTCTCGTGCGGGCGATGTGTAGGACAGGTCAAGGTAAACCAAACTCGGAAATCTCGGGAGCGCATTCGCAAGTGAGGAAGACGTCGTGTTTGGCTCACTGCAGGCCAGCAGTAATTTCAGTCCGTATGTAGGGAATATGTCTGCTTCTTCAGTCGATAATCTTCTGCCGGCGCTTGAGTTTCTCAGGGCATTCAGGCTGTGATGATCAAAGAACGGCAGCTTCGTGACAACGAGACTTTGGAGGTTGGGAAGGAATTCGAGGACGTCGCGCAACCAGGTAGGATTTGGACCGCCATAGATCTCGCTAAGAGCAGGCGGAAGATGTAGCGTATGAGTGAGACTTCTCACACTTAGTCTGGCTTTGCGCAAGGTTCGCTTGAAACGGGTGAGGGCGACGTAGACGGCGTCGTTCTCAATGCCAAAGTGGGAAGCAGGATCGCCCCAAAGGAATGGCACGAAGATAGAGTACCACTTCCGCGACACCAGGCATGCTGAGCACAGATCGCTGGAGGAGATCCAGGGCGCAATAATGGTCCATGCCTCGCGACTGACTGCGCTTTCGTAGGATGGAGGAACATCGGGTTTCATGGCGGCGGAGAAGCGGTTTCAGTGCGTGTCATTGTGGGTAACGCACCGCGCAGGATAGAAGGCTTCGAAGACGAAAAATGGGCAACAGGCAGAGATACACCTGGGTATATACCAAGAATACCAAGAATTTGGAAGAAGCGGCGCCAGGATCGTGAACGCAGTCTGAATGGGTGTCGAGAGACAGGACGAATGACGGTCCCGGCGCCGGTACGTCGCACCGTCGCATCATCGTGGCAATGAGGTGCCTTGGTCGGGGACGTTGCGGCACGTGCAGGATTTCTAGAAGGCATCCAGGCATGGAGGGGGCCTGAGCATGCCTAGAAATAGACTAGCCCACTGCAAGTGCGGGAGAGGTCCAAGGGTCAGTTGGGGCACCAATGACGCCCGACAGGTGCCTCGGATGACTCTATCCAGGCCCAAACTTGGGGGGAGGGGGCACATCATTGCCAACCCCCAAGTCACAGGCACATCATTAGCCTTGGGTCATTTCCCTGCCGATCCATCTTGAGGGCTTCGGCTTTGACGGCTGTCTACACAGTTACTGGAGCCTTTATTCGCGCATGATTCTGCGACATTTGCGAATACGATCATAGCGAGGCAATGAGAGCCGATCGTCACGACAACAGACGTTGAACCGCAACTTTTCATTTTCCTACATTATTTGCAGGCCCAGACCAATATTCGAGTGCGTCTATCGAGCACCTTTCCAGCCTCGTCCAAACAAATCCATGTCATGCTGTACAAGAAGAGCGCCCTGTTGCGCTTCGGCCGCCAACCGAGTGGGAAAAATCAACAAGGGGCTCCCATGACTCCCTGGGTATCAATATCATTCGTTTACATCACATAGAGGAGGTCAGTGTCTGCAAATCCAAAGTCAGTTAAGAGTGCGACGGAGAGGTGATGAATGGGGACTTACTCAGTGGGTGAGAACAGCTCAACTGAGGCTTCTGGGTGTACTTTGTAGCCAATTCGTCGCGAATGCTGTTCAGCAGTTGGACGTAGCTCTGGTGGGGATTCTTCTTCAGAGACGTCACAAAAGCCCAGCTCATGGCTCCCGTGGCTTCGCCTCCAATATTCGCATCCTGACTAGTTTGTTCGTCTTTGCTGCCAGACCACATGATCACGTCGGCAGGGCTAGTCTTGGTCTGCTTGTTCCGTTCGTACGTGGCGTTTCCATTGGCAGCCCTCTTGAACAACCCCATCGCCGATGAGGCCATGCCGCTCAAGTCGCCACGAGCATAGGACGAAACAATCGACAAAAGGCCTTGACCGGCTTCCTTGGCCAAGTTGGGCTCTTTGAGAACTCCTTGAGTCGAGTAGATATATGGAAGATCGAGGGCAGACCCGGAATGACACGAGTCGAAAATGGCGGTGAGCCGGACGCCAGGCTGTAATGGTTTGACCATAATACGATGCATTTCGTCATCCACAATATGGCCTGCCGTCCGGAAATCCACAGGATAGATTACCTCGTCGTAGCCGTCTTCTTCGTCTCCGTCCAGATCGGGGGTCTGGCCGCCGTGACCGCTATAGTGAAAGAACAGAGAGTCATTGGGCCGAGCATCTTTGACCAGCCAGTGCATGGCTCGGAGAATGTTGGCTTTGGTAGGCTGTGACATTGGGTTCTGTTGATCGTCGGTCAAGATCACCATGTCTTCTCTGGCATACCCAAAGTTCTGGTTCAAATAGGTGGACATATTCTTGACATCGTTGATGCATCCTCGGAGTTGACCCCTCTGACCAAAGTAGTTGATGCCTATCAGCAGTGCCTTGCGTTTTCCTGTGCAGTTGGAGTACTGGAAGCTATATCCAGCAGGGGCTCCGTGGCCGAACTGTTGTGGTGCCGTGGGAGGTGGAGGAGGGGCTTGCTGGTTGCCTTGCGCGAAAGAATTGTTTGCATAAGAAGGCATGCCTGGTCGTGGGCCTGTACAAGGTAAGCAATGTGGTTTCACGCTGGAACTTGAACCTAGTATACCTGGATATCCGTTTGGCTGAGGAGGAGGAGATCCATACCCGCCATACCCGCCTTGTTGTGGTGGAGGAGGGTTGTTGTAGCCGTAGGGAGCCACCTGCGGCGGAGGTTGACCATAACCACCGGGAGCTCCGTACCCTTGGGGAGGATATGGTTGTGGTGAGTGTGATTGAGGAGGATATCCTTGGGAATAGCCTTGGGGAGGATATGGTTGTGGTGAGTGTGATTGAGGAGGGTAGCCGTAGCCACCGTGCTGTTGCGCACCGTAACCGCCAGAGCCAGGATAGAAAGACATGGCTGCTGACGAGCTCGATAGGTGAGAAGGCGAAAATGTCAGGTCGTCGTATGGATGTCGATCGTGGTTTGGAAGGTTTCTTTGCAGATGGAAGAATACGGTTGAGGGTCGAGGAGGATGTGTTTTGAGGCGGTTTGTAAGACGAATTTGAGGTTCGAGATCGAATTGGGCGACGCCCGGTGGTCGGGGACTCGTCCTAGTCTATCGAAAAGGTGGAGCCGGGGGGGGGGGTTGACGTGTGTTCGTATTAGCCGAGTCAAACACGCGAGGAGGGTCCCCAAGGTCACCAGGGTCAACCAAGAGATTACGGAGTACAAGATGTCGCTGATGTAGACAAAGTGTGGAGGATGATGATGGATCAAAGGTTTGCTGAAGGTGGCAGTGTGGTTGATGAGCTCGAAGTTTCGATGGTGCTTCTCGCCCTGCGCTCCCACTACTGACTCTGCCCTTCTTTCCCTTGTTCCTGGTTGCTCGTTGTCATCACCACCAACACCCACCAGAAGATGCGCGAACTAGCTGACGAATGTTATGGCTTAGGTCCCTTTCACTCCTGCTGAACCCGGCTCGCTGGCCAGTGGCCACACCCACTCTCTGCGGCCTCGGTTAGTGGGGATTTGGGCTTCTCGCGCAGTTTTCGACGAGTCCAGCCCTCGCCGTCCTCCTTCCACCTACCACTTAGCATCAGCCACCCGATCGAGAAGGCGTTATTATCCACACGAACGTGAATGATTCCTGAAACAGCCTGCATCCGCCGAAAGCTATCCCTGGGCCCCTGCAGCCAACAATGGCAAATCAATGTGTCCAGGAAGTTTTGATGGCCCAAGATAACATTGCAAGCACCACAAAGATGGAAAGTTGGCGAAACGCAATGCTTGAGAACAATCTTTCATGCCTGCTGGAGCGGAGACACATTTGGCCAGTACACTAAGGAGAGGCTTCATTTGGTATCCTCCATTCGATCCTCGTGTGTCCATGGAATAGAACTTTCCACATGGCAGTTCAGTGACGAAGGCTCTCGCTCATGGTCGAACAGTGGTCCACGTGGTGCACATCTTCCCTTACACGAGGTCTATCCGCAGTCCAACTCTTCCCTAGATGCAGCATAGCAAACACTTAGGGGACAATCATCATCGGCTACTGCTCAGAGCTGTTTTTCCTGCATTTGAGATCAGCTCGCCACAAACGCTGATCTGGCACACTTTTGCTTGATTGGCTATACACATCCAGGGCTGAGTGGGATGGAGGTCAGCTTCTATGCAGCTCCCATCAATCATGAAGCTTTGGGGACCTGCAATACGAGCTTCGATTCAATTCAAGCCTTGGCCGTTTCCTCTGATCCCCAAAGCACGCACGGAACAGATGCAGCTCGGCTGCATTGGGAAGCTGCAGCCCTCACCGATCATATCCCCGCACACTTTGGTGTACCCGGTTCAAAGGAACGCCCAATGAGGCGGTGTCCGTTTCCAGCTCTACCCAATGCCATTCTACTCGGGTTCTTGTTCGGGCTTTGCCAACCTCCAAAGGCACGGGAGATGAGGCCATCACCTCGATGGGATCGGCGTCCCCGCGAAGATCATGAATGCTTAGCCACAGTCTCCGTATGTAAGGTTCGACTTGTGGCTGGTGAAAGAATCTACTCAGCTCAACACGTGAGGCGCAAGTTGCCTTTCCTGGATGTTCCAGCTTGACAAGCAACAATCTTGCTCATGGAATGGAGCTTTGCGAGATTAGGGCAGCGGAACACCCTCTCTTCTCGCCGGCCAAGTGGACCAAGGGGCAGAGGGTGCCGATACGATCAGTGGACAAAAGTACAGGGGGCCCCCTTATATATTGCTTAGTGAAGTGGCTTACAGAAGCGAGTGAATTTTTCCGGCGCCTCGCGAATGGTTCCGGCGCCATGGTGGATGGGAGGTAAGCTCGGTACATACCGTGATCTCGAGGGACTTGGCCCCTGGCCTTTGTGTCCTAATACTTTTATCTATTCACGAGGCTGAGGGTCCGGTGCAGCAAGCCGTCTCGAAGTCCCTTCGCGTAACCAACTACTCTATGTCCTGACACGTCAATCACTCGCCGACCCGACATCTTCTTCAGCCAATGCCTTCAGCTAAACATGCTGAGCGCCGGTCGGTCGAGGGCACTTTCGTATCTCAGTCTTGCAGCACTTGGTTTTCCGCATGTGTTTCCATTGCGCTGGAGAAGAGTAACATGTGCTGCCGCCAGCACTGAAACAGGCAGAAGTAGTAGAAACCGAGATTATCATCACCTCGAAAGTGGTTGTTTTGAAATCTGTTTCGTGATGGCAATACGTCGTTCCCAAGTGCCGAGAGAAGTCGGATATTCAGTGGTATCATGCGTGGACTCCTTTTTCATTCCTCATAGATACTCATGTCCCTGCGCCGCAGGTCCGTATGCGTGGACCATGTTTGCATGTCCGCTCAGAGGGAAGCCGATGAAACTGTGAACTCCCTATGTCCAAACGCAGCCGTGTCTAGACTTGGAATTCTTCACCTCCTCGGCATCCCCCTGCCTCTCCCTCTTAATGCTCGCTGTGCGGCACCAGGTGGCAACCCTCTCGCCGGCGCTTGCGGACCTTGACTCTCCTCGTTCTTGATTGTCTCGTCGACGCTCAGGATCAGGCATGCTGCCTCCACAGCTGCGGAGACGGCATTCACCTTGACCAGAGCAGGTTCCCAGACGAAGGCGTCCATGTTATTCCGCACTCCTTCGTGGTCGAAGTCCACGCCTGCCCAGGTGTTTCCTTTTCTGTGTTCCACCCGCAGTCGATTGAGGATGTCGGTGGCGTCGAAACCTGCGTTGTCACACAGCTGTCGTGGTATGCACTCCAAGGCCTTTGCGAATGCCTTTACCACCGCCTGTTGCTTGTGGGGCACATTCTTGTCCGCAAATCGGTGCAGGTACCCTGAAATTTCCATCTCGGTGGCGCCACCACCAGCGACGATGGTATGATTCTTCAGAGCCCGCTTGACAATCATGATAGCATCGTGCAGCGACCGCTCAACTTCGGCAATGAACTGCTCGGCTCCACCTCTCAGAATCAACGTACACGTCTTGGCTTCTGGACAATGGCTGAACAGGTTATACCGCTCGCCACCAATTTGGCGCTCCTCGAATAGTCCACACGTCCCCAAATGCGCCGGCAGGATGTCACTGCAGGTGCTTTGTGTGACAGCTCCAGTTGCCTGACACACGCGCTCCAAATCGTCAGAGGCGACACGGCCCGCACAAAAGATATCCCTGTCGGCGAAGTACTGAGTCGCCAGATCTCCGATTGGCAGCTTCGACAACACCACCTTCGCACCCGTCTTGTATAATGCCTCCATCTTGTCATAAATGATCTGCCACTCGGCATCCACAATCGCCTGGTATTCCGATACCTGATCGATCCGTACCTCTGCATTGTCCTTCTCTGCCTTCAGCTCGAGTTCGACGTTCAGACATACGATCTTAGGGTTCTTGAAAGATTTAGGTTGTTGTTCAAAGCCGGCGTAGGAGAAGGTCTTCTTGAAGGCCACACCGTCGACAAATAGGGAGTCTTCCAATGCGCCGCCAGTGATTTTCTTGATGCCGATAAGTTTCTCGTTCAGGTCCTCTTGATCGAGGCTGAGGACTGCGTCGACGACCACTGAGTTTTCCCATTGTTAGCAAGCCTAAATACTGCCGACCGCTGTGTTGGAGATGTAGGGTAAAACTTACTTTTGGTGAAGAAACCCGAATTCCGGTGAATGAGTTTACTGCTCATCGCCGTGGCTGCCAGTTTTCGGAGTGTCTCTCTCTTGTTGGCACCGTCATCCACACTCACGGCGATCTCTTTGATCTTGTTTATCGCCATCGCACTTGCCCTCCTCAGTCCCTTGACAATGGTCTGCGTAGATACTCCTTGCTCAACCAACTCTTTCACTTCCTTCAATATTTCTCCCGCCAGCACAACGACGGAGGTAGTTCCATCGCCCACTTCTGCATCTTGACTCCGCGCTATGTCCGTTAAGATCCTGGCAGCAGGGTGCACTATGTCAAGCAGGCGCATCACTGTTGCCCCGTCATTTGTGATTGTCTGTTTGCCGTTGGCATCGACGAGGAGTAAGTCGCCTCCATAGGGTCCAAGGGTACTTTTGATAGTGTTTTGCACAGCGAGACAGGCATTTATGTTGGAAATCACCTGGGGCTTGCCTTGAGAGGCGTCGGTGCCTGGATGCCACGAGTGGTGTGAGTAATTGTATGGAACAAATGGTGTAGAGTGTCAGTGGTTGGAAAGGGATTTTCTGACCTTCTTTGAGCACGATGATCGTGGGCGTCTGTCCACCGAAAGCTGCCATCCTTAGTCCTACAACTGTCTCGAGGGAGTTTCACAATATATCGAGCACTCCCCCACGAGATGTTTTCTGGAGGGAACTTTTTGAATTTCATGATCGACGGAGCATTAAGTTCCGATGTGCAGTTTCTACGGTGGATCATTTGGGATATCCGGGACACTTTTCAAGCTCCAACTGCCTTGCTGCCTCGCTGCTTCATCCAACTTTGTCAGAGTGTGGAAGGTTGATTGATTGCCCTGGAGCCCCTCAGTGCGAAAGGCTTGATTGATTGCACTTGAGCCTGGGGGCTCCAGGGCAAGACTATATACGTTGTAAATACAAGAGATTGGCAATACTAGTCACGTGATTAGTACTCATGTGATACTAATCACGTGGCCTTCTAACAGACTTCTCCGCTCATATCCCCTATTCTTAATCATTCTATCAAGCGCCACTCTGAGCCCGCATCTTCCTGTGGTGATCAGATGCAACTGACTATGAGTCCTCTAAGAATGGATACCTTCTAGAGCCCGCATCATGCTCCCTTGAGTCCGAGCTCGAGTTCACAGCCACGGCACATCACCTTTTTGCATCCATATCTCTTGGTACTGTCTGTCTAACCGAAGTCTTGAAAGTATCGAGAGGATCCAGCGCGCTCGAGCATGGAGGAAAAGCTTGTCTCAACACCCTTGAGACGACTATGCTTAAAGGCAAGGCGAGCTTCCATTCAGAAAAGGGATGCATATATCACCCGAGTAAGTTGTGGCTTGCGCGTGGCAGTCCTAGCGAAACAGCTAGACCTCCTGAGACTCCAATGGGAAAAGCGCGTCGTGCAGTGGCTGAACCCAATCGTACATGTGGTATCTCTGTCGACGTTCCATTTTCCACATGGCTATCATGTCAGCCTGAAAACGACATGGCTTCATTTTCTGCCCCAAAAGGGAAGCTGTGTTGGCGCCTATGTTTCGATACAGCCAGCCGCAACCACCGCCACTTTATCGGGATTTCTGCTGGTGATGTGAAAAGGTAAGAGGGTTGTGTCGTTGGAGGCAAGGATTAAAGCAATTGACTGTCCTTGCCCTATTTTCCCCAGTTCTTGTTCTTTTTGGCGGGCCTCTCATTGTGCATTGTTTGCACTGAAATCCACTCCCATCAATGGTCCATTTTCCCTGCAGGGTTTCTCTCTCGTGTATGAAGTACCGGCAAACGGCAATCTGTCATCATGCCCATCATGCCGGTTAAAGAAACAGGATTTGTGCAGATGAAAGAGCTCAACAATTCCAACGCGTCGTTACCGAACTCCCGGCAAAGCCCATCGATACCCACAGCTTGGCCATCCGATCCAAAGCCATTAGCCAACAATCTATTCAACGAGATCCTGCTGGATTTGTACGACGTGGGCCTCTGTCTTATTCCTATCGCCCTCATGGTCAAGATTGGCCTGTGTCTTTTGGCCGAGAGGTGGGATAGCCCTAACAGCGGCTACTTCATAGACGAAGCCAGCATGCTGACTACCTATCTGATTCGTTTCAACGACCAGCTCGCAACGGCCTTCACCATTGTCTTCGTCTTGATCTTCACAACCTTTCTGAAACGATTCGCGTTATGGAGGGCGCAGAAAGGAGAGTACGTGGCGAGGCTCGAGCAGTACCAGGCGAGCATGTCCCTGATCAGCACACTGCGCTCGATACTGTTTTTACGCGCATTCGACTCCATCAGTGTCGGCCTCATCATCCTGTGGTCCTTTTACTATCTTGGGAGTCAGGCTAGCAAGGAGGAGTACAGATACCAAGCGTCAGGCCCTTACTCGAACCGCACTGTCGCCTATCGCAGTTTTTCCGCTCCATCAGCATTCCAGAACGCGAGCTATTCAAGCTATTCACCGTCCTTTTTTGAATATTTGAACCTACAATATGGCGTCTATATAACCTCCGGCCTATCTTCTCAGGATAACTTCCAATCTCCAAATCCATGTGACTATACCGGTGCAGCTCTTGTCCCTTACCCTACAGGATATCCGTAAGTCTTACGGCGCGTTGTCAAGATTACACTGGACCCCTCTCTTTCCGTTCATAGACTCCTGTGACCTTTACATACGCTGGCTGATTATTCCTTCTGGAATTTAGCTACTCACTTGGCCAAAGGACGACAACCTGGTGGGATGTTTCCAAGTCATCGGAAAACGAATATACTTCAACTGCCGGCCACTATGTTTTCCCTGTATTGGCAGAAGATCAATTTTCATCATATGTTGGCGACTACGATCTCGAAACATCCTTTTTGCAGTCCGAATGTTCTAATTGGAAGTTTCTGCATCCGTCGCAATTCCCCAATGGCACAATCCTCGCCATGAACATGAGCGACTCGGCAGCAGTCCACCGAGCCCAAAATTTCACCAGTCCTCGAACTTTCACCGTTTCTGCGCAGCACAATTCGTCTGTGGTCGTGCAATGCTCTTGCACCGTGATCCAGATACATGTCGAGCTCAAGGTACACTGCAACGGTGTCACTTGCAGTGTTCGGAAAATGCGAGACTCTCTCAGGCAGCAGTAAGTGGTCCTCCCTTACATTCTTGACGGAAAGAAGAGCCTGCGAAGGAGGCCTCCTAGAGCGGATCGGGGCCATACATACTAACTGCTGACACGCGAATAAAAGCCCGCCGGAGAACTCGACACCATTTGATGATGATGTCTTTGCAGAGCGGTTCTTTCACAACCTTGTCTCAATCAACCAAATAAACACTCTGGCTGCGCTCAATTGGGAGGAAGTTGACGATTGTTTCCAAGACAACAACCAGAAACCCCTGCCCACATTTGCCGGCGTTGTTAGTGAACTCGACTTTTACGACGTAGCTGGTCTCGTCGGTCTCGGTGTCAGCCAGGTCCTAAATACATATTATTTTGTCTCTCAACTGCAAAAGGACGACCCGCAATTTTTACCCGTCGTTCTGGACGGCATAGACTCTATCAAGGCCGACCCTCGCTTCGCAGTCACTCATATGATGGGCGGCATATACAACCCGAAATACGCTACGAACAAAGCTTGGATTGCGGTCGATTTCGTCTCCCAGACAGTCCTGTTGGTCGCCGCTATTGCAGCGTTCTGGCTGCGCAAGGTACGTTGCCTGATCATGACCCTCAACCCAATGGGACCATTGTGAAGACGACCTTACTGATTCTTTGTTTTGGGGAAACCGTCAGAACACCATCGCGCCCGACATCTTTGGGTATGTAAGCAGTTTGACGCGCGACAATCCGCACATCGACCTGCCCGGCGGAGGCACGACGCTCGGCGGGCTGGAGAGGGCGAGGCTCCTCCGAAACGTCAAGGTCAGGATCGCCGACGTCTCGCAAGACGGACAAGTGGGCCACGTCGGACTGGTGACCGAGACCCGGGAGGCCAACTTCCTCAGCCCCACGAAGGTGTACGTTTGAGCCCGACGTTCTGTGAGGTGTTGTGAAGAGTCAGGCCAGGGACATGAATAATGGATATTATGGACTGGGGGACCTTTTTGTTATTCCTTCTTCTGGACGTCACACGAGAGATTCGGTCCGTCTTTGCTACCAGTGATCGACCGCCCTATTTCTCTTGAGCAAATATACACTATGACACATGGTGAAAGCGCCGAAGTCTCGGCCGCGCTCCGCGTCCCCTTACAACCGGGCCAGTCAAAGTATAAACTCGGAGCAGAACAACGATTTTTGAACCAGAACCCAGGGGCACACGGGGGGGACGTTACACGGCCCTTCTAAGATCAGTTCCTCTTCGCCATTCTTCGACTTCAACTTCAACCCTAGATAGGTATGCTCCGACTCGAGCGATTCCGTGCACCCTCAGCCATCTCCCTCGCGTCGTCAATGGGCTGTATACATCCCGATCCCCCCGCCGCATCAGCAGTTGCGTGCATGGCGATATCGAGCAGTACAGGTGGAACAGTCTTCTTGGGTCGTGTGATGTGTGATGTGTGTTGTATATGTACTGTTATTGCGCTGGCGTGTCGCGAACAAAGTCCGAGGACCCAGGGGCAGAAATGGATGAGCAGTCAAAATGAGCAGACCATTCTATGATGAGGGCTGGGAACATAGATGGTATGCAAATTATCTGTATCTGTGTATATATGTGTGTATGTGTGTATATTCCAGCTAAGAACAGCGAGGGCATGAGAAGGAAGTGTTCACCGAAAGATGGTTCCAAGTCCCTAGCTCCAACTCACTTCAAACAAGTGTCGCGGAACACTCCGGCCTATTATAGATGGATAGTGAGATTATTCAATTATGTCCATGAGATGATGGCTGATTAATACTTGTACGGAGTCCCCCATCATCCTTTTGGCCCCGAGGGTTGTTTTTCACGGGGATTTGCGTCTAACAATTAACCGTGAACCCATCTCAGGGTCTCTTCCGTGAGTTATTACATATCTACTGTAGGTACGCAGCGTGAGATTCCAGGTTCACACCATTCAAATTCACATTCACGTTCGCGTTCTCCAATAGAATGGACATTCCCATCCATGCATGCCATTATATATGCGCGTCCACCGTGTGGGTGGCTCGGGAGAGTGTCCGCTTGTACCCTTTTCCTGCGCAAACGTGTACGCTTCTCCTGCCAGCAAAAGAGAGGGTAAACAAAGGGCAGAAAGAGTCAGCGATTTGGGACATCCACGACCACCACGCTTCAATCCCCTCTGTTTCACTATTCGAGACCCTCGGGCCTGAGCGGCTTGGGCTGGTGGACCTGGACGATCTCGGGGCTGCGCACGGTGGGCATCTCGTGGCTCTGCGTGCGGATCGGGTCCGGCGGCGGCGGGTAGAAGGGCATCATGGGGCCTGCCATCGCCGGTCCCCCTTGCGCTGGGTACGCGTACACCCCCTGCTGCTGCTGCTGCTGGGGGTGGTGGCCGGGAGGTATCGCCACGGGGTAATACTGCGTCGGCGGCTGCTGGCCGGGCATCGGGGCCGTTGCCGCGTAGTAATAATTCGGATACTCCGGGTGCGGGAGCAACGGCGGCGGCGGCGGCGTGCTGTACTGCGACGAGTGCTGCTGGTCGCTGGGCGAGCCGACGCGGCTGGTGGTCGAGCCCGGCGAGCCCACCGTCGTCGAGTGCTTCTCGTTGATCACGTAGTGCCCCTGCGGCGAGGTGGGACTGAAAGGCTGCGCGGCGCCGGGGATGGGTGTCGTCGCTGCTGCTGCTGCTGCTGTTGTAGCTGCCGCTTGGTTGGTGCCACTCTGCTCCTTGTTCTTCCGGTGCCTCCGCACGCAGAACCACGCGAGCGCGAGCGCGAGCACCAAGCCAGCAGCGCCACCGACGGCGCCGCCCACGATCGCTCCAATGTCGGTCTTCTTGCCCGGCGGGTGCGAAGGGGTCGGCCTTGGGGGCGGAACGGTCGTCGTCGCTGCGGGCAGGGCGCGCGTCGGCGTGCGCGAGGCGAAGACAGCCTTCTCGCCGAAATAGACCGACAGTCTATCGTCGCTCCAGCCGGTCGATGGTGCCTTGTTGATGGCTCCGCCCTCGGGTCTGTCCCACCATGCGAAACAGACGTCAGTTTCGTATCTTGCTGTCTGTCACGTCGGGGATAGAGAACACCGCCCATGACGCCAACGGGGAAAGAGAAGACTTACGTGCCGCCTGCAACTTGCAAGATCGCTGGGGGAACAAAGTAGTCTGTAAGATTGGGCAGGTACGGATACCATTTGGCGTTGGTGCTGTCGTACTGGCCCAGATTCAGGTTATGCTGGCCTTGGATTGCGGGCACGTCGCAGGCCGTGGTGTTGGTAAAGTTGCCCCCCATGACGATCATCTGGCCTCTGTCAATGACGTTACAGGTGAGCAGGCCATGCGGCGAGCCGGGGCCTGGTTGGTCGGGATACCATTTGACCCATTCGAAGGTAGGCATGGTCAGGATGTAGACGTCGTCGAAGCCCTGGAACCCCTTTCAGAAAACGGCACCTCAAAGCGTGGAAACATCCGCGGGGGTGCTTACTGTTGTATTTTCTCCAAACCCGAATCCGCCATAGAGGTAACTGTGCAGAAATCAGTGTGTTTAGGCCAAGTTCGATGAAGACTTGAGACGGATCGCAGGACTCACATGTTGTAGGAGGACTGGTCATCCGCCCAGGTAGCACCACCACAGAATTTACGACGCATCTCCGGAACGGTCCCGGTGGCAGTCTGGGTATACCACTTTGCGTCTGAAATGTCGTAGATCATGATGGTGTCCATGGGCGCCGGGACCTCAGTTTCATTGCCGTACGGGAAGGTAACGCCCCCAAAATATACAAGCAACCCCGACATGGATGCGGGAATGTACACCATGATCCCCTCGGCTCGGCCGATATTATCGTACCCGGTATTGTTGGTGAGACTGTTTTGATCCATGTCGTAGATGATGAGGTTGCTCGTGGCCATCGGCGGCCCCGTCCACAGCGGGTTCGTCAGGTTGTTGAGATAGCCGCCGTAGTAGAAGCCCATGCCAATCTCACTGCTGGCCACGCCGGCGCCATACGACACCCTCTGGATCGGCGCAGTCGAACCCAGGTTCGGGGACGACAGATTCCACTGGTTCAGGACCACGTCGTAACCCCAGAGCTGGAAAGCGGACGGCGCCGCCGAGAACTCGCCGCCGTACAGCCAAAAGACCTTGTTGACTTCATCTTGCCACAGTGTGCCTCCCGCAACGTCCGGAACCGACGAGTTCTTGGTCAGGTTGGCATATTCCGGCGGCATGTCTTGATATGACTGGTCCAGGTCGCAATAGAGGAGGCCTTCGTCTGCGAACCAACCACCGTCAGCATGGGAGACTCGCAACAGACGATGAGAGTTCGGCAGGTAATACTCATTGTGGGTATGGGATTCTGCGAAATGGGATTTGCATAGAGCCAGCCTCCATCGATGTATAGCTTTCGATCAATCACCGCAGTCTGGTGGCCATATCTCCGGCAGAAGTTCCTGAGCGGATCTGCAGGCGCCTGGGCCACCGTCTGTGCCGTCAACAGAGCAAGCAACAAAAGGAGTGAAGAGGCTAGCGTCGCCATATCGTGGGAAGCAATAGCCAACACGCGCACCCCTCAGCAGCAAAAATCCAATGTGGTCTTGTCGTGCCGTTGGACCGTTATAGAGGGAGAGATTGAAAAGAGCGATGGTACTTGAGGGCTAAGGGTCTCGGGTGCCGGGGGGCACAGTTCGCCCTCGCGCTGGGATCAAAGGGCCAAATCCTCTGGTCCCCTGTGCTGGCCAGTTTTATACGAGATTGGCGCGAGATAGCAAGGCGGGCATTGGTCGAATTCCTTCTGGCGGCAACATGCAGCTTCATGCTTGAGGATAGATCAAGTGGGGTGATTTTCTTCTCTGTGTTTTCCAGTCATGGCGCGGGTCTTTAACCAGATACGAGTGCGGGCTTCGATATTCGCTAGATAGCAAGCGGTGAAAGGCCCAAAGCCTGGCTGGTGACACAGGGCGCTGGTCGTGTTTCTGTTTGTCCCGGCTGACCCAGCCTTTCTTCAGCCTTATTGCTGTCAAAGGATTGGACACGCACGTCCTCTGGTCCGGCCTGTGTCCCCGGACATGGACAGGGACCTGTACGACGTCGAGCCTGCATGAAATAGTCTCGGATATCAGTCGAACAGAGCGAAGCTAGCCAAGGCAGTGGTTGAGAATTGCTGGTGAAGCTTGCGAGGACATCCCTGAGCCATCTGGCTACTGGGCATTTAGGACGCACAGTCTCTCCTCCAGCACGGGGCTCGTTATTGGACACACTTCCAAGGGGCCATGCCCATGTCTTGGAGAGCCACAAAGCCGTTGGCGTGGAATCTTCGGTCCGATGCTCACTACCAGGAAATAATGACAGTCAAGACGCCACGTCGGTAAAAGCCTCAATAGCTGTGCAGTCACGTGTTACAGGGGGTCAGCCTTACCAGCTCAATCAGCGCCGAAATTGCGAGGCAGGGAAGCCAGTGAGTCCCCCTGTCAAAGAACAATTCGTAGCTGATGTCGAGAAGCTTGGGAGACAAACAGACGGCATGACTCTCGCACTTATGCTTGCCACATTGCGCCAAAAACCGCCCATCACGAATCACTACGAGTCTACGACCCGGCTCAAGAAGTCGACCGAGGAGCATCGTCATCTGTACCACCCTCTGAGCATTGGACTCTGACTATTGAGTTGCTTCTCCCCTTCTCCTAGAGCTGCAATATTTTATCTGGCCACTGGCAAATATTGCTCAAGATTTGCCTGCATACCTGCCTCTCTGCCTGTCAGGCGTCAGTCCTCGTATGCCGCACTCCAGCCTTGACCCGCGGTCGAGTGTCTGCCTTGGACGAGGAACAAAGTGTGGTGGGTTCGTTCATTATCGCCAAATTCTTCCCGGCCCAATCGCGGCCCCCGGTCCTCGAAGCCCTTGGGTTTCTCGAAAACGGAGAGCACAAGAGGTGAACAAGTAGTTCTCGTCTAGAAGACCCGAAGGTCCAGTTGGGTTTGAAAGCCCTTTTGCTTTTCTTTTTCGCTTAATGACGCCTTGGACACCGTCTTTGTCCGGGTTTGGGTATAGGCCCGCCTCGTATTATCATCCAAGTGGTGTGCGTGTTTTTCTTTTCAGCTGAAGACAGGGACAGCATCTCGTGTCACGGGGCGTTCGCTTACGGCTTGGGATCATTGGATCCCAAGCCAGCACATTGCAGCAGCCAACTCCAGGCCCGCACGCCCGCCCTCGAGGGCCTTCTTCCTTTTTGTTCTGGACGTAAACGAGGTGCGGTGCAGATTCCAGTCAAGCCAGCTTTCGCGTCGGGTCGCAGAGGGAGGCAAGAGACTACCCTTTTGATCAATGCGTGGGCTGGCACCTCGTATCTCGTGCATTTTCTCTACTGCACATAGCCTCTTCGAGAATTACCTTTCCGAAGGGTGCTGATGCAGCAGCTGCAACTGACCCCAAAATCTGCAAAGGTTCCGTGATCCTACAATTACAGTCCGCCCTTTTGAAGCTCGACATCTTCGTCCTAGCCTCCCCCAATCAATATTGCTTCGCGGCGAAATACTCATACCGCCCTGCCAGTTTCGCTCTCCACGTGCGTCCCCAGATGATCAGTGGTACACAGGTTAACGCCACGGCGATCCCAAGACAGCCCAGCAAAACGAACATGTTGTACACGCCCCTATTTTGTCGTTAGCACCCAGTACATGTTTGTGGGAGGATGTAAATTTGTGGAAACTCGATCATAAGGGTTTGGGGAAATTTCAGGGACACTTACATATTGGTCATCCAGGGCGTGATTGCGAAGACGAGGGCCGTGGAAATGATGTTACGCACAAAGACCACGGATGTCAGCGCGTCACCCAGGATCTGCGAGGGCAGTTAGTAAGTTGCTGAGAACTCTGTGCCATCAAGAGCAAGAAAGGGTATCCCCAAAGGGAGGTGCTATGCGCCTGCTCGACTTACATATTGGTAGCAGTCCTGACAGTATGTCAGAGAGATGTCACCACATCCTCCGATTGCGGCGCCGATGAACCCAGCCCCGACAGCGTTGACGGGCCATGCCATTCCCTTGAAGTGAGCATGTCAGTTCCACGTGCACCCAATTTCAGACCACTCTGGAGATTCCTACCTTGGAGATGGTCAACCCATACATAAACAGTCCGATTGGCATGCAAAAGCCCGGGACCAAGAACAGCCAGAGTCGAGTTTCGGGCTCGTAGATGCCGCCTCGCCGTTTTGCAATCTGCAGAATGAAGTAGTCATTGAGAGGGCCACCGAAAAGAGAGCCCAGAATGGCGCCGATGGCCGGGGGCAAGTTCATGTTGCCCACTCCGATCGGACTGAAATTGTACGGTGGGAACGGGTACAGCGTCGCCTGCGTCACGGCCAGGATCGCCAACATGGCAATACAGAACCCATACTGCAGCGCCGTGAACATGACCGCGGGAAACGTGACCAGGATCTGGAAAGGTTGGTAGAAGTGCATCCACAGGCTGCGTCGTTCGGTGGTTGTCTGCTTCTCGAGTGACCACAGCGAATGCCGTTTCCAGTACGAGTTCATGGGGATCGAGGTGTCGATGTCAACGAGACGGCGACGTTCATTGTTGGCCGCGTCGGTGGAATCAACAGAAATCGAGCCGAGGGCGTTGCCTTTGCTGGTGCTGTGCACCTTGGTGAGGTCGTCCTGCTGTTCGATCGAGGTCGAGATGACAACTTCCCGCCCGGTCAACACCAGTGGAGTGTATTTGGTCTCTTCGAGGAAGAAAACCATAATCAAAGTCACCACCGCCATGAAGATGGTGCAATACCAGAAAACCCATCGCCAATCCTGTGACACGGCGACATACCCAGCGGCAACCGGACCCAGATAGTTTCCGATGATGACAACGACGAGGTAAATCCCGTTCATGGTGCCTCGCTGATGCACGAAGAAGAGGTCCGAAACCTATCGTAGGAGTGTCAGTACGGATGGTCGGCAAGAACTCACATCCAGAGGCATTGGAAATCAGAAGAGAACGTACAGTGACCTGGAAGATTGCTTCATTCACAGCCCCGGCAAGACCAGAAATGGCATTTGACCCGATCATATCTCCCACTGTAAACATCTTCGCTTGCCACACAGCGGCGGCAAGCATGACCAATGCGGTGGCAATGTAGACTGGCCGTCGTCCGATCCTCAGGGCGATGGGCACAAAGATGATGCATCCGACGGACAGGGTCGCCATGTTTGTCGCGTAGCCGTCGTTCAGGACAGCATAGCTCATCCCAAGCTCGGTGTTGAAGTCTTGCCAGAGGGGCACTGCGACGCAGAGGCTGGAGAGGAAAGATATCAGTCCCTGCGAAATGCTGCACGTTCGGGACCAACCAGACTTACATGGCAAACACCATCAATGCATAGAAGCATAGGATGGTCATATGCAGCGACTTGCGAAATGCCGACCAGTTCTGTAGCAGTTGTGAGGACGCATTCTACCGTCACAGAGAAATAGAGACGCACCAGTGGCTGATTGGGATCCGCATTTGGCTGAGGTGCCAACAGGATCTTCTGTCCTGTCCTGTCCTCGATCCTCTGCGTTCCCGGCGGGAGTCTCTCGTAAGTCATTGTGTCGGTATTGCAGGCTGCCCGTAATGTTGGAAGATTCGTCTCAAGATGAAGCGCGACGATGCCGATGGACTCGAGGGAAGGGGAGAGCCATCCTTTAGTAGACCTCTCGGATAGCCCCCCATGGTGGAAAAGACCCTTATCAACTCACCGGTATCTTGGAGCGTTGCCACTGCTTCGACACCATGGTCGACAAGCTTTGGCCAGGTCCAGGTTTGACTCTGTCAATATGCGGAGAAGGGCAGATCATCCCGTAGTCGAGCTGATGTCCGACGGGCTTGACGCTGAAAGCCGCCGCAACATATCGAATCAGATCCGTTTGCGCCGTCCTAGTGCGGGCTGGATGCAACGAGGCCAAGGCGCCAGGTCAAACGGTGCGCTGGTTGGGACTGCCTCTTTTGGTTGTCTGGATAGGCACTATATTGATATGTCGGTGGTGGGAGAGGAGTTGGGTCGACGACAGACTCGGGTTCTGAAGTGTATTGGCGCCCTCTATGTCTCCAGCAGCCCAAGGAACCGTTTGAGAGCCCCTTCTGGACTCATCTTGTCGAGTCTCTCCCTGGTGCATCCGAACTCGTCCCTCGGGAACCATTTACTAACCTCGCGTTCGCGTCCCATCACAATGTGTGCGAGAGCCTTTCCGGCGAGCCAGCAATGAACCATGCCGTAACCATCCCATCCTGCAGCAATCCATTCGCCACCAATTCCCTGATCGCACTCGGCCCGACCAGACATGAATTCTCGAACACGATCAACCAGGGGCAACCCATCGCCGGTGAATCCCATAATCCCAGTCCATTTCTTGTCAATCTTTGCGCCCGTTCCGTGAGCGAACGCTCTGGGCGGGACTGTCTCCAGATGCTCTAGGCATTGCGCGCTCAGCTGACTATCGTCGGCGTTTCCCAAGTCCTCATCCTTCTCCGGGCCGCCTTGGAAAAACCCTCCACCGAGGTACAGTGAACCATCCTCGCCAGGAGATTGCGTGATGTAGTCGAAACCTCTCGCCCACATTGTGCTCCACGACCTCGAAGCACCAAGCCGTGGGAACTCTGCAGGGACCGACTGAACCGTCATCTGCCCTCTCAGGGGCCAGAGTTTGCCCTTCAAAAAGGGCAGCAAATGTGCGGCGTACGCATTTGTGCAATGGATAACGTGTTTTGCTGATATCGTTCCCCGCGATGTGTGCACTTCGTAAGGGCGAATCTGGGATTGGCTCCGGCGTACCTCGTCTGCGATCGTGTGCGTTTCGAGACTGACCTGGCCGCTCGCAAGCAGCTTTGACAGTACGCAACCAAGAAAGCGATATGGCCATGCTGCTCCTGAAGGGCCCTTGATGCATCCATAGGCATTGACAATGCCGAATTTCTTGGACTAGGTGAGCAAAAGGAAATTCTCTCGGAGGATTCCTGGCACCTTCAGTTCTTCCTCCCCCTCATGCACACTCCATTTCTCGCGATGTTCCGGAAAGTCTTCAAGCCATGCCTCTAACTTGACCTTGGCCGACTCCCAACTTTCCTTGTCGAAAACAGCACTTACTCCTTCCACACGTCGCACCAAGCCGACCTTGCCGGCTTCACCTAGTGCGGCAGCCTCATTGACAAAAGCATCCAAGTGGGCAAGGCGGAATTTCGTGATCTTCATTGCGCTTTCCTTGCCCAGTGTTTGGTTGAGAGTGTAGTAGTCGGCCCATGGAACGGCTTTGATATGCCCACCATTGCGACCCGTTGCTCCCGATATCGCTGACCTGGCCTCGAGGATGGTAATTTTCTGCGAGGGCTGCAGCCGGAGCAGATGCTGAGCCACGCTTATGCCAGCAATCCCAGAGCCGATGATAACGACATCGGATTCCTGGGGTAGGCTTTCCGACTGTTCATCAGCAAAAGAAAGACGAGGGTCTTGCCAAAATGACTCAGTCGGCTTTTCGACGGGCGCCCCAGGGTCTCGGTTTAGCCTGGAGGCCAATTTGTGCAGAAGAGAGGGTACAGTTGTTTCCGCCATATCAGAAACACGCAGAAGCCGAGTCGACACACACTAGACAAGCCGAGAAAGTCAGTCGAAGCAGTACACAGACAGGCTTGTTGGATGTTCTTGTACCCGATTAGCGGCGAATCTCACTCAGGCACGAAGTAGCCTTTGAAATAAACGATCTCCCGCGTGTTGGAGCATCCGCTACCAAGATGTCCTTTGAGGGCCGCGAAGGCAGGCTGACAAATGGCGATCCGGCTCGAGAATAAGCCCTGCTATCCGGCAAGTAGTGGCTGAAAGAGAAACTCCGGGGTGTCACCACCAGGCGTGGCGCAAAGTTGGATGATTGGAGGGCGCAAAGATGGTTGATTGGCCCCCCGGATTTTGTATCTGCTAAAGTCAAAGGCGGACAAGAGCGTGGGACAGAAATGCTTCAGATAACATAATCGCAAAACAACCGGTCGCCAGTGCCGAGTATTTAGAAGTCGAGCAAAACGGATACATATTGCCGGGGACTGTGCAGTTGTCGCTGTCCAGCCATTCCACCGAGCGACTCGAGATAACTTATCGAGGCTCATCCCACCGACAAGGAACAGAGGTATAGATCAGAAGCAATACCCTCAAGTTGGCACCTATACACTGACGCCGAGACAGTACAGAAGCCATCCACCAATATCAACCCCACGATATGGGCTCAATCAGCGCCATGGTTGAACAGGACGTTCAGCCGTCAGACTGGCAGACAAAGGTCGCTCAAAAGCGACAGCAGTGTCGTGAAGCCATTCCACGGGAGTGGCAGCTGTCCCCCGAGATCTCCAAAATGCTGGCTTTCCCGCTGGATAAGAACCCAAACAGGCTCTTTGACATGGACATAGTCAAGAAGTCAGGCATCCTGTCCGAGCGTGAAATATCAATCACCGAAGACTACACGGTGCCGGAGCTGCTAGCCAAGCTTGCCTCTGGGGAGTCCACTTCTGTCGAAGTTACAACTGCATTCTCGAAAAGGGCTGCAATCGCCCAACAACTGACATCATGTCTGACGGAGACATTCTTCGAGCTGGCACTCCAACGGGCAAAGTATGTCGATCAATGCAGGAGTGAGGGAAAGGTGCTTGGGCCCTTGCACGGCCTTCCCATCAGCCTCAAGGACTCCTTCCAGGTAGCCGGCACCGAGGCTTCAATCGGTTTCGTCTCGTTCCTAGGGAAGAAATCCGAACAGAATTCGCCAATCGTCGACATTCTGCTCAGCTTGGGTGCCGTACCCTATGTGAAAACGAACATCCCTCAGACGCTGATGACGGCGGACTCTGACAACAATGTCTTTGGCCGAGTCTTAAACCCTCACAATACATCTCTAGGCGCCGGAGGTTCCAGTGGGGGAGAGGGAGCCTTGATTGCTTTTCGAGGATCCCCTCTTGGTATCGGAACTGATGTTGGTGGTTCAATCCGCATTCCGGCATTGTGTTGTGGTACCTATGGCTTCAAACCAACATCTTCCCGGGTTCCGTATGGGGGCCAAGCGACACCCGGTTTGCCAGGGTGGAAGCCCATCCTGGCCTGCGCAGGACCTCTAGCGAGCGACTTTGAAGCCTTGGAGATTTTGACCAAAGCAATCATAGACGCAGTGCCCGCCACGTTTGACTCAACCGCCATTGACGTCCCCTGGCGCCGGCTCGAACAAGATGCTGGAGCCAAGCTCAGGATCGGAGTTCTGGCTGAAGACCCTCTTTATCCACTCCATCCACCAGTGAAGCGAGCGCTTGCTGAAGCTGCTAAGAAATTGGAAGACCAAGGTCATCAAGTGATTCAGCTAAGCCCAGAGCAAGGCCATGTGGCTGATTCCACTGAGGTGGCATGCGAGCTATTCACGCTCGAGACAGAGACACCACGAGGACATATCCTTGCAAGCGGAGAGCCACCGGTGCCCTCCGTGGCGGCGGGACATCGACCGGCCAATTTTGGAAGCTACAAGTGTGTTCCGGATATTGGCAAGTTGGAAAAGCTGCAGAAATATGCAGCTTTGACCGTCAAGCGTCAGGAGCTCTCCGAGGACTGGCGGAAGATATGGTCGGAAATGAAACTGGATGCGGTCATTAGCCCCCCTGCCCAAAACACTGCTGTGCCTCACGACACATATGGTTGGCCACCATACACCGTTCTCCTCAACCTACTTGACGTAAGTCCTCTTCGCCGCCTCAGTCACGAGATATCAGCTGACGTGCCCAGTACCCGGCTTGTATATTGCCCTTTTCGAAATCGTTGCAGGAACAGGATTCTGAGCCGCTCCAAATCCAGCCAGGACAAGCTGGCCCTCATTGTAAGTGGAAACCACGCCGACCACACTTCTTCGCTGATGCAGTCGTCCAGATGATCCAGGGACACAGCATGGAGCCCCGTGCTCAATCCAGATATTCACGAGTCGTATGCGCGACGAGGAGTGCATCAGAGCAGCTCGCATCATTGAAAAATGCCTGAGGTGACGAGCCCGGTAGAACAACAGTTCATGTTGCATCTGCGAAGTCGGGAGATACCATCGTACTAGCCATTCTCTGCTACTAGGAAGCCTGCTCCTAAACCATCCTTTTGGACGAGCGCGATGAGTCCGTCGTACTCAACTTCCTCGCCGGCAGCCCCTGTATCGGCCGAGGCCTTTGTAAGTATGCTGGGAAGTTGCCATATTTTCTTCAATGCGCCAGCGGTGCGCTTCACATAGCCTGAATATGAGACATGCCAGATTTGCACAAGTGTCGCCTGAATGAGACATCGCAGTTCTAATCGCTGCAGGGCGCCAGGATTGCTACCATGAGTGTGTTGCGCTTCAGATGTGTTCGTCGGACATGCTGCACAACCGAGAATGAGCAGGGGCCAGCAGATGAATTGTCCGCAAGGCAAAGTTGCATCGTACATCTCCAACAATGCCGCCGCTCTAGGAAGATGGGCCTGGATCTGTGAGGACTGGTTGCTAAGTCCCTCTGGGTTGAGGACCTTGGCGACAAATATTTGCGCCGCAATGTAATAGAGCTTTGCCGCGATCTCGGAGTTGGTGAGATTGACTGGGACAGTGGACTCTGAAGATGGCACGATGTCAGAAATAACCAGCGGATAGTCTTGTGCCAGGCCCTCCAGTTCGGTTAGACACTGTGTGGCTAGTCCATAGAGCTCACACTGGTTGAAAGGAATCTGCCTGCTCAACCATGTGATCTGGTAGATTTGAACGAACAACGGTGGGGGTGTCCGACCAAGTACAGGGAGAATGAATGGTTCAATGCACTTGTCTCTTTTCGCTGACTCCAATGCTTCCATATACTTAATGATAGTCTGGCACGGGAATGATCTGCAGGTAGGGTCGATGTCCTTCTCGAATATTAACCTCGTAGAGAAATGATAAAGGACGGAGTCGAGGAGAGTAGAATGCAGGATTGAAAGCTCGGAAATGTCAAGACGGGGAATCTTCGTCACTCGATCTTCCAGTATCTTGGCTATGGCGCGATAATGTGTCAGGCTCGCACTGCACGACGAAGAGTAGAAGTCCTGATTTAACGTCAGTATCAGAGAACCGCGAGAACTTCGGAGAGTCGCCTCCCTCAAAAACGCCGAGGAACAGTGAAGCTGCAAGGAATGCGTCTTCTTCGGGAGGGATTCGGCCCCTCGTTGGCTGAAGCGCTTGCTGGAGTCCTTTCAGAGCGCTTTGAGTGTACAGCATCGCGTCCTCTTTGGGGAGCAAAGAAGCAAAGGAAGCGTGAAGCGCTGCTGGAGCCAGTGCGGAATGCATCACCCAAGGCTTGTCAAACCCGATTGCGAATATCAAAGAAACGTCTCGAAACTCAGAGGTGGCTTCAGGTGAAGTGAGCAGCCTCATGTACTGTGTTGAACAATAATGGAAGACGTTCCAGTCGCGCTCAGTCCTCAGCCCCTGCGGCATGTAGCTTAAAGACCTATTGAGCGTCGGGACAGCTGCTGACACATCTACCGGCTTTTCTGGCGCAAGATCGTTTTGATTGTCCAGGGATGAAGTAGGTGGAGTCCGCGAAGCCGTTGTCGGACTTGAGAGCCCCCCATATGTGCACTGGATAGCGAGTCTCCTACAAGCACCACAAATCGGGCGTGCTTCGTCACATTTTTTCCGTCTCGTCTGTTCACATCAATTTAATCAATGCGATGAAGTCAAATTGAGATCGATCGGTACATGAGAGGGGGGAGGAGGTTGGGTTCAAGAGTGACAGCGTAGGGGGTGACATATCAAGGGATGTGGCTCCTGGGAGTACCTACTCTACACGTATAGCAGCCAGTCTTGGTTCTTAGTCGAGGAGGCGGCCTTGCGGGCCGTTTGAGCATACCAGCATCCATGATAGGATCTCGTTGTGAGGATGAGTTGGATCGAAGCATTTTGGTGAAGTGGCGGATGACAAATGGATTCTTCAAGCTATAGAATTATTTTTGTCTGACGAAACAAATAAGGGCATCCAGGGCTCCAGGTGCTTGTCAGACCGTGCATATATCTTTGATAGCTTGGCGTCGTGCCTCCGTCAGCACAGCAATTCTAGAGTTATAGAAATAGAGTGAACCGCACACGCTTGTTACATTTATACTGGATTCGTCAAAAGACACAGACCCCCTTTGAACGAGTAGTCAGCTAATATTGGGTTCTTTTTGTCTATCGCCACCCTAATCTATGGCCCAAAACCCTTCGCCCCAACTCATTGCCGAATGCGTGCGCATCTATCCCCACAGACTGTACTCCACCTACATATTGCTGTCATCTAACTCGTTCCCATAAGAGTATGCCAGCACCCAGATCATTTGTCTATATCGACCGCATGCATTTCTCATCAAGACGTACCCCGATCCGATCAAACCTAAACACCAGTCTCCGCATTTTACTCCTCAAGTTTGAATTGCTCTTCAAGCTTGAATTGTGGCTCGTTCGGCGGGTCGATATAGTCCATCTGCAATACGTGTTGCATGGGTTGCATACTATTCAGCCCGGTGCTTGCACCGCCCTCGTCCATGACATGGTCGTGTCCCAAGATTGGCGGATTGGGGTCCCGAATGAAATGGTGGTCCGAGGTTGCGTGATTGAAATCGCGCGGATCGTGGGCAGTCTGCAAATGGGATGGGTCCGTGAAAGTGGGTAGTCCGGGGGGAACATATGTATGATTGTTGGGGTCGTAGTTGACATCAAGTTGAGCTTGTATCTGTTCCATGATCCGTGGGTCAATGGCCATCTCGTCGTACGCATGAAGGTGACCATCCGGGTCGTTGACAAGATGATCATGGTCGTTGGACAAATCCATGGGTTGCTGTATCGACGCGAAATTGTGATCAGATAGGTGATCGGATATGTGATCGGATATATGATCGGATATGTGATTTGTTGCGATTTCCTGATCCTGCGACGGCAGGTCTTGCACCTCGTCCGTGGATTGTGCTGACTGTACTGGCTGCGATATTTGTCCTGGTGCCGCCGGCGTTGATGGTACTGTTGAAGGTGGTACTGCTTGTGATGGCGATAGGTCAGGGGGAGTCTCATCAATGGTCCTACTCCGGCCAGGTCGATTCTCCAAGCGTAATATTGGAGGTTTATTGAAACCTTTGCATTCAGGACAGTTTTTGATGACATGGCTCACAGTTTCTTTGATCCGGATCCAGTGATACTGGGTCGCTATGATGGCGGTGGTCTTGTTGATGCCTGCATGAGCCTGGAGATGGATCTTTTGGGCGATGTCGTACTGTGCTTGGGGGTCAGAGATGACCTCTTTTTCCTTCAAAAACAACCGCTCCAGGCCTCCGTCGTCATCGGCGACTAGTTTATAGTGAGTCGCTGCACTCCTTAGTCGACTTTTCTCCGATCTATCGGCTCCTTCCGGATATTTATCATGTTTGAGGTAATACCTTATCTTGTCAAAACGTTCTTCAGAGAGGTCATTCTCGCCCTCTCCTGTCAGGTCCTTGCCATAGATGATCGCATCAACAGGTTCTTCCGAGGATTTTAGATAGCCGCAACCGGGGACTCTTCCGATCCTCCTGAAGCCAAGCGAGTCCCATATCCTTGTTGAAGCAGTGTTGGTTTCGTAGACCAAGTTGAAAACCGAGTAGGTATACCCCTGGGAGACATCAGCTTTCTATGCCCTCATCCGGGCTCGTGAACCTACCAGCTGAGGTGCCCAATCCAGATAGCATTGCCCCATCGACTTTCCAACGCCCTTGTTACGAGCCGCAGGAGTGACTAGAAACCCACCATTGCAGACATGGCTGCTTCGACCAGGATAATTGGGCTTGATGTAAAAGCTGCCTAAGCACTTTTTGTTCCAGTCCACACCCTCCCGATCCATGGCGGATACGTCTTCAATGCCTCCAATGTTACCGAGGATCATGACAGCACCAAAATTACCAAACCAATAGGGCCCAAAGACATCCAGAGGTAGCGGATCGATCATCGGATACGTGTCCCCACCCAGAATTTCCTTATTGAGCTGCTCCGAAAGATATGCGAGTAGTCTCTTTGGGACAGCACGAGGAGAGAAGAACGGTATGAGCGTGGCAACGGTGACACGGTCGCGAAGCGTGACAGGCCTGGGAAAAATCGATGAAGGTATCTGGGGATTGATGGCGGTCGGGTACGGATCCGGTCCAGACGCCCGATAGACTACAGGGGATTCTGGGTCCTCCAACAGGGCCGGCATCTTCAACCATCCACCGCGGAAAAGCCGAGAGAATTGTAGCAATCTGTCAGACGCGGTACCAAGGGGTCAGCGACGATCAAGGAGCGGCGGTCTTTGGATACGGATGTCGTTGAAGGATAGTGAAAAGGTAAAAGTTGGACGTCGGGGAAGGGCGATCGTCCAATTTTGTCGCTAGCTCACGGCACGTGACATGGACTTGGCAAGCTAATCCATTTCTGGCAAGCCGCCGACCCGAAGAGAGCAGACCACATACTTTTATATACTTGTATTGTGGCATTCTGACCAGGCTGAAGTAAAGAGGAAAATGTAGATTATGGATTAAACACTAATCGTAATGGAGTCCCTGGCGACCACCGCGGTAGGGGCCTCCTTATTACTGCCTTCAAATTGCGATGTTGTCTGATTTCCCCGTATGGTCTTTCGCCCAAACGTACTGTGGTCCGTTTCCGTATACTCGGCATGTCGTAGAGATTCAATGTCCTCAAATATCAAGCAAAAGGATGCGCTTCGACGAAGTGTGTAACACCAAAAGAACTGTGTCAACAGTGTATATCAACTGTCAAATGACCCAGGGCCCAAGCTGCGATTTTCTTCGGAGTGCTCGGGGCAGTCGGGCATCGACCTTAGTGGCTGAAAGTGTCTTCCTTTGGACTGATTTAGGTTTTCTGGAAGACGCTGGCCAGCCTCGGTAGGAGGTGGAATGGCGCTGTTGGCGACAGGATTGACATATGACACGATTGGGAGATAGCCTGCGTCCTGATGACCCGACATCGCTGGTTCATGGATCGATCCAGAACTTGTCGGAGGCTCGAGTTGTGTCTGGGTTTCTGTCTCCAGTGATGTTTCCCGGACTGGAACGCGCTGGATTGGTCCTTTTGAGGAATGGACAGTGGCGCGCAGCCGCATTGTGGGCGTCTGAAAGGATGGACTTGAGTATTCCCGGAAATGGAAAAATCTCACTGGCTCCGTAGCAATTCCCGAGTCTGAATGTCTTTCTTGATTGGCCAGTTCGTCCCTAAGGCAAGATCTCGTCGGTACGCAAGGCATCAGAGAGGTGCTCAGAAAAATAAAACGGGTCGATGACCAAACAGGTAATGCATCATTTCATAAATTCTTTCATGCTCCAACGTTTGGAGCCTGACATGTGTGCAGGGACGCCCACATACATGGGCTCGTCTCCTTTTTCGATTGCAGGCAAAGCTGAAAGTTCCGGATTGTCCGCACGGTTTTTCGACGAATTTGAGACTGGCATGTCATAGGACCTGCCGCTCCCGGATTCCGACCCACTGCCAACTGCTGTTGTGTTCGTGGAATATGGATGGCCCTTGCCGGCAGATAGGCCGAGAGCATCGCGTCTTGGCCCTGTTGTCTCATATGGACGACCCGCTCGGAACATGTCCTTTTCGTCGGCGCCATTTAGATCGGTTTTGTTCCTCGCATGCTCGTTGCGACGCCGCGAATAGCGCTGGCCAAGCAAAAACGACAGAAGAGCTAACAGGATGACTCCCAGGGCGACGCCAACACCAATCCCGGCTTTCGCACCTGTGGAGAGTCCTTTCGACGTGGATGAAGAGTGTGAGGCTTGGGCCGAAGCATTGGTTCCGGTTGGCGATGGACTAGATGAAATGGATAAGCTTTGTATGGAAGTTGACGTTGTGGACCTGGCACTCGAGGTCGCCAAAGCGCTGGTATCGCCAACCGCAGAAGTCGTCGACAACGCGCCTAATGCAGATGTAGTTGTCGATGTAGGTGTTTCAGATGTGGATGTCGCCGTATCTGGGGGGACACTCGGAGCAGTTGTCTATTGAGCTCTAGTCAGAATTTTGATACAAGAAAATGGACGAAGGCATCATCAACTAGCGGATTATCTCATAAAATGCTACTATGAGAAACGGGATGCAAGGTATAGAATGGCACAAGGCTTACCGTTGCGACTGGATCTGGCCCCAGGATTGTCGAATAACCGACGGTATTGACGACCACTTGACTTGTAGTCAAAGTGATGGTGGAGATAATCGTACTGGTAATCGAACCGGCTATTGCTCCAGTTGATATTATCGTTGATGTCTGGCCATCGATCGTGGTGGTGATAGTCAGGGCATCTGGTGTCGCGTCGGTAGCCGGAACGACTGAGTATATTGTCACCAAAGATGGTATAACCGTCGGTATCGTTACGGTTGACAGAATAGGATCCGTTGCTATGGGCACTGAAGGTGATGCAACACAGAAGCAAAGAAAAATATTCAATGCCAGCGGATAAAGCACTCTCCGATGGTCCATTCTTGTGCCCATGGCACCGCAAAGGCCAGACGAGTGTTTGTGCAAGTTTCAGAAGAGAGTCGCGAAGGCAGGGGGGGGATAGGGCGAGACTTGAGTTAGAAAAACAGATGCCTCGTGGTGCTGACGAAATTTCAGGGACCAACCTTGTCAGGCTCGTCTGCCGTGGGGGATTTGCGAGAGTAGTTGCCGAGAAGGCCAGAGTCCTGCGGGCGAGCCGGTGTCATCTTCCTGTTGCGGACCTTGTGGCTTCATGCTAAAAGATCGCTGGGAGTCATTCTCACGAGAATAGGCGAGGAATGGATAAGGGGTTAGCAGAAGGCTGAGAAACAAGCCATGTCATTGGCTGGACGCGAAGTCGACGTTTTCCCCTTTTGGGACAGTGGAAATTGGCCTCATCCGCGTCGCTCAGGTGGTTCGCGCAGCCTCCGACATGGCTTCCCGGGGTTGATGGTCATTCAGCACGCGTGTCAGCGCGTCTTGAAGGCATCAATTGGTCAGAGCCGAGGCAAGGACAATCTCGAACCCTTTGTACGGTGAAATCGTTTCCCTGCTTCGCAACCTTGCGGCCTACTCCACGAGTCTGGCGGGAATATAAGACCATTCGAAAGTAGGGTAAGAAGAAAGGAGTACAAATACAAGGAGGATGCAGGGACCACGGAAAGGCACTCGGATTTAAACCCCGACAGAAGCCAGGTGCTGGGGCTGATGCTCCATATCGTACTCGGTACATTGATGTGGCTACATGCAGCCTTGCATGAATCCTGGCAAAGTATGTCCTTTATGCCCGGGCACAGTCGACCGCTTCGATACATCCCTGCCCGCGCTGCCTTTCCTCGTTCGCAAGGAACCGCATCCCGGTCATCGCGGCCATGCTAGTGTATAGGTAGCGTCAGGAAGGGCCATTTGCCCGTCCTTCCTAGGTACCATCACAGACGTGGTTCCACTTTTGCAGAGCTGCACCCTTTTTATTTGGACTGACAAAACCCGGGCTGCGACTGGGATGTTGATGAATACTTGTAGGCTCCCGTCCAGTGGAACCACAATGACCACAACGTGGGTTCCGGGCACCTCGTCTCTCTATTGTCCTGCGCGACATCCCCACTGAGCCGGTGGTTTCCTGAATGGACCAAGGATCATCGCTTCCTCAGCAACCCAAAACCTGCATTTTCGATCGCACATAGATGGGGATTGTCCCGTTCATTTATGGATTCGCGTGTCGGCGGCTCCCTTACGTTCTCAGTTGGACTCGTTCAAGAGTCTTTTCGACGACGGGTAAGATATCGCCCATTTGATTTGCATCTCGTAGCACTGCGGTCACATCATCCCTCCTGTTCGCCAATTCATCGCGAACCTTGTCATACGCTTCCTCCTTTGCGATGTATTCTCTGATTGCCTCCTTCTTCCCGAAGTCGATGTATAGCCGGGTATCGCGCAGTCTGACCAACACATTGTCCAGCCTCATGAAGAACCGGCAGAGGAGGAGTAGGCGCCCAGGCATGACGCGGATCTTGCACGACAGCATGGCAATGCCATTATCAGCAAGCTCGTCCTCGTACAGGATCACGTCATCGAAGAACAGAATGGGATCTGGTCGTCTTAATAGCTCGAGAGGGATGGCTTCAGTGGCGGTATGGAAATCGGGGCTCCCCTCCGCAAGATCACCTTTATAGTCAGTGGTATAGGACCAGTCGAATGGTTTGATAACTTCTTTGATGTCATGCGCGTCTTCTCTGCTTTGTTGCCATTCTCGGGAGTAGGCGACCTTCAGCCGCCTCTCCCCTGTCTTGTCAACTCGATCTAGTGCCCCAAAGGCATCAAATTTGATTCCCCAGTGCGAGGGTGCGTGTTCAATAGCCACGAAGTTATCGCCAAAGATCATTTCAGGTGGAGCTATCCCCAGCTTGTTCGTCATCTCTTCGATAGGGCCGGCCTTCAAGATGGGCAACTTCTGGGTCGTGATGCGGAACCCTTCGATTGAGAACGACCGTGGTGGAGCAGCAGAGGGCGAGGGAAACGTTGTGTTGAAGCCATCAGGTGGCCGATGACCGTTGACTGCCATGGTGACTGCGTCAATTGCGACGTCACCTGGAGCCCTGCCAAAGACCCCTTGAAAGAGGTGGATGTCCGAATGGGAAAAGTGATTTGGTCTTCGGTGTCGAGCAAAGTGCGATGAGAGCAAATCGCAGAAACGTCTTGGGTGCCTTTGTGACCCAGCGCGGGGAAGCGAGGGCTACGAGGGCGCAAGGCACGGTTGCCCCGGCCGACGATCAGTGTTTATGCCAAGACCTTGTCTATCTGCGATAGATGACCGAGTCGCCGAAACGCACCGACTGCTCTTACAATACCCAACTACGCCCGGCAGTAATCGTCTTGGAGATCGAGATATCGTTGTTCCTTTGTCTGTTCCTTCATCTCTCGCCACGAATATTCCTTCGAAATGGCCACCAAAACTTTAGAATCCCGCTTCGAGCACCTCAGCGTCAACGACGAAAATGAAGCACCCACTGCAACACTTCTCAAATCAAAGGTAGCTTGCTTTGTTGATAACCCTTCCTGTTTACACATGCCCCATTCTAATTCTACCACAACAGAGCGCGGGCCCAGGAGTATTACCAACCGTTTCCTCAACTCAACCCCGGACAAATCTTGTCAAATATCCCCTCCAAGCCACTACGGAATCGAAACAGAACACTGCGTCAATCGCAACAATAACAACCACAACAACTGTGCCAACCCATCCCCCTTCGCCAGTGCGGGTAGCCCTTCAAGCAGCCCGTGAGTCGGACGAGAGCGATGACTCTATACGTAGTAGATCTACCCCGAAATATTTCTTCGATCACCCACAAGCACCTAAACAATTCCATCTTGGAATGTTTGAGATTGGAAAGCCGCTCGGGAAGGGAAAATTCGGTCGAGTGTATCTTGCACGGGAGAGATCATCCGGGTTCGTCTGCGCCCTGAAGGTCCTTCACAAATCCGAGTTGCAACAAGGCAAAGTGGAGAAGCAAGTCCGACGAGAAATCGAAATTCAGTCCAACTTAAGACACCCAAATATCTTGAGGCTCTTTGGCCATTTCCACGACAGTAAGCGAGTATTCCTGATCCTCGAGTTCGCAGGCAAGGGTGAGCTATATAAGCATCTGCGCAAGGAAGGTCGTTTCCCCGAATGGAAAGCAGCGCAGTATATTGCTCAGATGGCCGCCGCACTCAAGTATCTGCACAAAAAGCATGTCATGCACAGAGATATCAAGCCCGAAAATATTTTGGTGGGCATCCACGGAGAGATCAAGATTTCAGACTTTGGCTGGTCGGTACACGCTCCAAACAACCGGAGGCAAACGATGTGCGGCACATTGGATTATCTGCCTCCGGAGATGCTTAAGCCAGGGAGCTCCGACAATTTCTACAACGAAAAGGTCGATTTATGGAGTTTGGGTGTTTTGACATACGAGTTCCTGGTTGGAGAAGCGCCTTTTGAGGACACAGCGGTCATGACACAGCGAAGGATTGCCCGATGCGACATGACGGTTCCCAGTTTCGTCAGTCCTGAGGCCAAGGACCTCATTATGCGAGTGAGTGAATACCACTCATCTGAGCATTCCTGGAGAATTGCTAACAGGGTATTATAGCTTCTGGTCCTTGACCCCGAGAAGCGGATTCCGCTTGATGATGTCCTCCGGCACCCTTGGGTCGTCAAGCACTGTGTGACAAAGGGTGGCGAACGGGGTTTCCAGAGAGCATCCGGGAGCAGCAAAGATCGAGACTCGAGCTCTGATTCCTGATCTTCATCGGCAGGACTTGAAGATGCTTGACACATGATTGGGGATGAAGTATCCAACGGCTCGCAAGGGCGTCCGTTTGGAGACGGAAATGAGCGACTTTTTATTGACGAAATATCCATGCGGCGAGTGAAGGGGAATGGGGGACTGGCATTGGGCTAGCTCTTCTTTGAAAGAGGTTTCTTTGGGATGTGTGGCTGGCGAGAGGTGTGTATATTCACGGAAATGGGTTGGTGGATGAGACTTCTTGACTTGGCCGTACTGTTTTACTGATGCTTTTCCATTGCATATCCGTGCATGTTTGACAATGAACGGCAATGTTTTCGATGTCTGCAGCTCGCGCTCATAGAACTCGCCGTATATCATACGGCGGATGTTTCACGCACACAAGCGCAAAAATGACAAAATGCCATGACGAAACCGCAAATCACGCCCATGACTTTTCATCTGTTGTACCATATGCCATACTCGGAATTGTGTGTAAATCCGACTATAGAGATATACATTTCTACTGGATTTTGTCTCCGTTTGATGCGGATTTGGGCCTCGATTCTTGTGGTTGTCGGCCAAGTGGATGCAAACGACATTGATACGGACTTCTCCTATGAAAACCACCTGATTTCCTGGCGTGACTCTTACGGACTGGTTCTGGCATCTTATAACAGGAAACTATTCGGCTGAAACTCGAACTCAAACACTGTTTTCCGCTTGATCAAGGACTTCACAATGGGGGACGCTGGGGGCGCAGAAAGAGGCATTCGCATTGCCATCGACGTGAGTTAACCGACTTACTAATGCACCTCCCAAGTATCTGACTTGATACAGCGAGGAGGCACGTTCACGGACTGTGTTGGGAATCCGGGAACGGGGCGGATGGAAGATGATATTATCATCAAACTGCTGTCGGAGGACCCCTCAAACTACGACGATGCACCTCTGGAAGGGATTCGCAGGCTCATGTCAAAATTCACAGGCCGAGAGATTCCCCGTGGTGAGCCACTTGACACAAGCAAGATAGAGAGCATTCGCATGGGCACGACTGTTGCTACCAACGCACTACTGGAGCGAAAGGGAGAGAAAATGGCCATGGTCGTTACCAAGGGCTTTAAAGACTGCCTGGAGATTGGAAACCAGTCCCGCCCGAAGATTTTCGATCTGGCCATTCGACGACCCGATGTGCTTTATCAGAGCGTAGTCGAGATTGATGAAAGAGTGACGTTGGAAGACTACGCGGAGGATCCTGAGCGGCGCAAGACGAAAGCTGAATCCAGTCACGAGAACTACAAAAGCAGTGATCTTGTCCAAGGCTTGTCCGGGGAGGCAGTTAGGATCTTACGGAGGCCCGAGGAAGATAAAATCAAGCAGCAGCTCAAAGAACTCTTCGACCAAGGCTTCCGAAGCATCGCGGTATGCTTGATGCATGGCTACACGTTTCCCGACCACGAAGCATTGGTCGGCAAGCTTGCCCGTGATACTGGTTTTGAGCACGTAAGTCTAAGCCATGAACTCATGCCCATGATCAAGTTGGTCCCACGGGCGACATCAGCCTGCGCAGATGCCTACCTCACACCGGCCATTAGAAAATACATTTCTGGCTTTCAAGCCGGCTTTGAAGGTGGATTGGGCACAGAGAGCGTGAAGAAGGAAGAAGGTGACAGAGGCGCAAGGTGTGAATTCATGCAGTCAGATGGAGGTCTCGTGGACGTGGATCAGTTCTCAGGCTTGCGGGCAATTTTGTCAGGGCCGGCAGGCGGTGTCGTCGGATATGCGTTGACATCGTACGACCCAGAGACCAAAATCCCCGTCATCGGATTCGATATGGGCGGTACGAGCACAGACGTCAGTCGATATGGCGCAGGCCGATATGAGCATGTGTTCGAGACCACCACGGCAGGGGTCACCATTCAGTCCCCTCAGCTCGACATAAACACCGTGGCTGCAGGTGGCGGATCCCGCTTGTTCTTCAGAAATGGCCTGTTTGTCGTTGGGCCAGAATCTGCTGGTGCACATCCCGGCCCAGCATGCTACAGAAAGGGCGGTCCGCTCACTGTCACCGACGCAAATCTCTTCCTCGGTCGACTGCTCCCGGACTTCTTCCCCAAGATTTTCGGCAAAAATGAAGACGAAGGGCTCGATCCAGAAGCCAGTAGGAAGCTCTTCAAAGAGCTGACAGACGAGATCAACAGCAAGACAAACAAGAACATGTCAGCCGATGAGGTGGCCTACGGATTCATCAAGATTGCCAATGAGACCATGACGAGGCCTATTCGATCACTGACTGAGGCGAGGGGCCACGATACTTCACAACATCGACTCGCGACGTTCGGCGGCGCAGGAGGCCAACACGCTGTAGCAATCGCCGAATCCCTGGGCATCAGGCAGATCCTCGTCCATCGATACTCTTCCGTCCTCTCCGCCTACGGGATGGCGCTTGCCGACGTGGTGGACGAAAATCAAGTCCCCGAATCACACGTTTGGGACATGAAAAAGGGCACCCCGCGCGACGAGTTGAAGGCAAAGATGAACGACCTCAAAGAACGGTCCCGCAAGCACTTAAAGGATCAAGGATTCGGGGACGACTCGATCGAGTACGAAGAATACCTCAACATGCGATACCGCGGCACTGAATCTGCGTTAATGGTAATCAAACCCAACCCGGATGAAGCAAAGGAACTCTACGGTGGCGACGACTGGGCCTTTGGTGACGCGTTCGTACGCCAACACGAGCAGGAATTCGGCTTCACCCTCCCAGACCGAGACATCATCGTGGACGACGTGCGCGTGCGGGGCATAGGGAAGTCCTTCCGGGGCATGTCCAAAACGGCAGACCAGCAACTCAAGGAAATCAAACCAAAGGATGTGGCCGAAGACAAGGCATACACGACATCTGAAGTCTACTTTGAAGGCGGCCGTGTTCCCACAAAGATCTACAAACTCGAAGATCTCGAAGTGGGCACGCGCATCCCTGGTCCCGCCATCATCGCGGATGGGACGCAGACAATCATCATCGACCCCAAGGCATCGGCCCTGATAATTAAGACACATGTGGTGATCAACATTGGCGAAGAAGGCACGGCGAAAAGGGTCAACACGAAGGAAGTCGACCCGATTTTGCTCTCGATCTTCGCGCACCGCTTCATGGCGATTGCAGAACAGATGGGTCGCGCGCTGCAAAAGACCTCTGTGAGCACGAACGTCAAAGAACGGCTGGACTACTCCTGTGCCCTCTTCGACGCCGAGGGCGGTCTCGTCGCGAATGCTCCTCACCTGCCGGTCCACCTCGGGAGCATGTCGACCTGCGTGCGCACACAGGCGGAGATCTGGAAGGGCAAATTGAAAAGGGGGGATGTCATCGTTTCCAACCACCCGGAGTACGGGGGCACGCATCTCCCCGACATCACGGTCGTCACGCCCGCCTTTTCCGGCGACAAGATCATCTTCTACGTCGCCTCGCGCGCCCACCACGCCGACATAGGCGGCATCTTACCCGGCAGCATGCCTCCGCACTCCCGCGAACTGTACCAAGAAGGCGCGGCCATCAAGTCCGAGAAACTCGTCTCGCAGGGCAAGTTCGACGAGAAGCGAATCACCGAGCTTCTCTACGATGAGCCGGCCCAGTACCCCGAGTGCAGCGGCACGCGGTGCCTGGCAGACAACATCAACGACCTCAAGGCGCAGATCGCCGCCAATCAGAAGGGGATCAACCTCATCAGTGCGCTGATAGAGGACTACGGCGAGGACGTGGTGCAGTTCTACATGCAGAACATCCAGGACAACGCCGAGAGATCGGTGCGGGAGTTGTTGAAGGAAGTGCACAAGAGGTTTGAAGGCCAGCACCTTCAGGCGGTAGATTACATGGACGACGGCAGCCCCATTTGCCTGAAGATAAAGATCGATGCCGACAAAGGAGAGGCCCTGTTTGATTTTGAGGGCACCGGCCCTGAGGTATACGGAAACATCAACGCGCCCGAGGCGGTGACTTACTCGGCAATCATTTACTGCTTGAGATGTCTTATCGACCAGGACATCCCCTTGAACCAGGGGTGTCTGAAGCCTGTGGACGTGCGCATCCCGCCTGGCTGTTTTCTCTCTCCGAGCGAGAAGGCCGCCGTGGTGGGTGGTAACGTCTTGACCAGTCAGCGGGTCACGGATGTCGTGTTCAAGTGCTTCGAAGCATGTGCAGCAAGTCAAGGAGACTGCAACAACTTGACGTTTGGCTTTGGTGGAAATATGAAGGGTGGAACGGAGAAGAAGGGATTTGGATATTACGAGACCATTGCGGGTGGAAGTGGCGCGGGTAAGGACTGGGAGGGAACAAGCGGTGTCCACACACATATGACGAACACAAGAATTACAGATGCGGAGGTCTTTGAACGGAGATATCCTGTCATCCTAAGGGAGTTCAGTCTCAGGGCTGGCAGTGGTGGCGTGGGTCAGCACAAAGGTGGAGATGGCGTGATACGAGACATCGAGTTCCGCATCCCTGTGCAAGTCAGTATCTTGAGTGAGCGGAGAGTGTACCATCCCTATGGGTTGCATGGTGGAGGTGACGCTCAATGTGGCAAGAATATCTGGGTCAGGAAGATCAAGAAAGGGGAGAGCAAAGGTCTAGGTGGTGAACATGAAGGGCAGCGAAGAGAATCAGGGGACGACGATGAGTATGTGGAGAGGTATATCAACCTCGGAGCCAAAAACACTGCTAGCATGCAGCCTGGCGAGAGGATCATTGTGGTAAGTCTCATTTGTACCGATCCGCCACGGAGATTAAGGGCACAGCGCTGACTGATTCTTCTCCCTAGATGACACCTGGCGGCGGCGGTTATGGCAAGCCGGGCGAAGAGTCCCAAGTCCAGCTGAAAGAGGACTATGAGAAGCATTGGAAAAAGGGAAGCCTTGCTTCCCGGCTTGCGGAATGGGAATCCAGCTCTTGAGAGCTTTGATTGCCGAGGCCAGAAAGCTACTGTCGATGCCTGTCATGTCAGTCAGACGCCTCGCTAGGAGTGATCGATACATACCATAAACCTCGTTCATGTAAAATGTTGATGTGCTTAATCGTCCGGCGGTCCCATGGACTGTACTTGATCACTGAAGCCCGTCATGGACCGGTCGATTCTCGTCTTAAGATGTGTGGGCGCAGTCGTGTGGTATCAGGTGATCGCCTCACTCATCTTCATCACTCGTGGCCTCAATATTAGGTTTTCTGTCCATCTCTTCATCTCCGTCTGCGCCTTCTTCGTCGCTTTCGTCATCTCCAGCAGGTGCGTTTCCGTCGTAGTCTGGTCGAGGTATCTTTTCGCCTTGTGACTTGAGCACGTTTTCGATTTGAGGCATGATTTCAATGAGAGCTGAATATTGTTCAATGCTCATTGAGATGCCCTGCGAATCATGGATCAGCACCCTCACAAATCAAACATGCACGTCACATATACCTTCTTTCCTGGCAGCCACTGGTTGTCCTTCTCATAATACTCTCTGATGTTGACCAGCTTCTTGCCCTTGAACTCGGAGAGGGTGACCCGCCTCGCCTTGGAGATCTCCCAGTATGTATTTCCATCTGAATCCACTTGTGGCTTGGAGGATGGGACGAAAGCACTCCCTGAGGCACCTTTCCCACGTTTGGTGGTGGATACATCCAGGTCGCTGTCGTCGCCGGCTGCGGACTTTCTCTTCTTGGACGGGAGGGGCATATCGCTGCCGTGGGACAGAGAGGTGATGTACGCGTTGTGAAGGTGTTCAAAGGTGTATGGATGGGAGGGATTCTTGAGGTGATCTTTCCTGGGTGTTGTGGACGAGGATGTTCTGTTCTTCCGTGTCTTCTCCATCCTGTCCAAGGGCAACGCGATCTCTGATCTGGGCGCGTCGAGGCGGTCGCTGGCAATTACTCGATTTGATTTGTCTCGCGCCAGTCGCAACTCGGAAAGGTCGACCGAGTTGGAGCGACGTCATATCTGGAAAAGGCTTAGCGCGCTAGTCACATGCAACGCAGCCAATGAGCGACGGCCACCCCGCCCCTCCTTCGCCATCGAAGGGTCGACATCTTTCGTCAATTACTTTTTGACGCAGCACCTCTCATTATCAGACTCACTCAACAACCTACACACTCTTTCTACCAAGTCTGATCCTATAATTCAGCTCGCTGCACAACCAAACACACCATACACACTCGCCTACCAACCATCACCATGTCCCGACGAGCTCTCCTTTCGGTTCCTCGTGCAATGCGCACCTCGGTCCAAACCTCCGCTGTCCGACCGAGTCTCGCCTCCCCGTCATCGCTCAGACCCGCCGCCGCCGTCTCGCAGCAGCGACGAAGTTATCACGAGAAGGTCCTTGATCATTACTCAAACCCAAGAAATGTCGGCTCGATGGACAAATCTGCGGTGGATGTTGGGACAGGTACGTCGACTTGGGGAAAATGTTCACAAACACACGGTCCGGAGCTCGGCCACTCCGCGGAGGAGAGCGAGCTTCGGTCGAAACCCCATAACGCACACAACTTTAGCTGACATATCCATCACTATCCAGGCCTTGTTGGAGCGCCTGCTTGCGGCGATGTGATGAAACTGCAAATTAAGGTCGATCCCAACACTCAAACCATCAGCGATGTGAAGTTCAAGACCTTCGGGTGCGGCTCCGCGATCGCCTCCTCGTCCTATCTCACCGAGCTTGTGCGCGGCATGACACTAGAACAAGCAGGGAAGATCCGCAACACAGAGATTGCAAAAGAACTGTGCCTGCCGCCAGTCAAATTACACTGCTCAATGCTCGCCGAGGATGCTATCAAGAGCGCCATCGGCGACTATTATAAGAAAAGTAGGTCCACTTCTTCTCAAAAGACACGTCGGATAGAAATCGCTGACTTTGTTGTCTATTAGACCCCAAGGCTAAGGCGACGGACTTGGGTTCCGCCTCGGCGGCGATGCCCAAGATTGAAATTGAACGAGTCACTGCGACAACCGACACGGGTGCCAGTGCGACGGCGTGAGAAAGGATGAGATCGGAGAGTTGAAAATCCTGCAAGAGGACCAGCCAGTGGCAGGACAAAATTGTGTCAATAGGCGGATACCCTTCTTTCTTCGCAGACAAACGGCAGGAGTATAGGTCGGTTTGCAAATTGAAAGGCTGATTCAATCAAACTACTAGATTAGTTCCAAGTTTGCTGTTCGGTGTGTATCGCCTCACCCCTCTCGGTGGTTAGGGGACTGGACCTCTGCAGGTCATGCAGGGCCTCTTTCATGTTGGAGGGAAGAGCATTGCGATCGTGGTATGGTATAGCTGAGCTTTTGGATGCACCCTGGGTAGAATCCAGCAGCGTGCCCCCAATGCTACACGGGAAGCTCTGCGTACAGGACACAAAGGGGCGCGTGGGCGAGAACAGCAACAAGGAGATCTTTCGCTTGTCGCTACTCATCTCAGTGTTAGCCAAATCATATATCCCACGGACTCTGTGCTCTTTGCCACGCTGACATTTCCTTCGAGCCGGCCTAGCCTGGATCTTGCTTGGGATGAAGACGTCTCGTTGCCCACATTCCCCAGTGCACATGTCGTGAACATACAACACTGGCCCTCGGACAACCTAATTGCTGGCGTTGATAAGAGCATTCACGGTGCTTAGGATGACCTAGGTACATTGACCGATGCCCGATACCTCGTACATATCGAGCTATACACCTGGCTCATTGGGTACATACGCATTTAACCAGTGGGGCTCATATGAGCAACCCGTCGCCCGTTGTCTCTGCCCACATCTTCCTACCTAATAGTGCAAAGGAAGACTTCGGTCCTCGTGCCTAGGCGTTCGGGACGGTCTTATACACTGCATGCCTGACGCTATCAAGATCATTCCACCCCTCGACAGCAGCCAAAGGCCCATTTTATAGACGCAGACGTGCCCACAACTCAGCGTGCTGGCGTTCTCCCCACAGTGCGTGTATCTATTGTTGAGAAATCTTGAGAAGATGTGGAAATAGGAGAGATGTTTTCTCTACCCGGTGACCACACACATACACACACTCTCTCTATATATGTATATATCTATATGTCTACTCCGCCCGCGGAGATATATCATAGAGGAGGATTTCGGGGCTCGTCTCACGACGTGAACAGCCACTTTACCACGGCACTTCGTCACCCGTGTATGTATAGAATTTCCCTGTATCCGAGTCCTTCAGTCCATGCAGGGTCTTCAGCATTCCCTGGAATTAGTTTTCGATCGTTAGCATCCACAATACCTCTTGTCTTTCCTATCTATCAGAAGAGCGAGAAAACGGGGGCATGACAACTTACTCCAATGCTGACGTCGGGCTCCAAGATCGCGCCCTCGCCGCCCATTCGCGTCTTGACCCACCCTATGCAAAGGGTGAGGTGGTCAGCCTTTTGCTCTACCGCTTTGTGGTCGGGGTGAACCAGGATGAGAACCGCAGTTGGCAAACGTACCGGGATCCATGCAGATGGCCTTGATGCCGCGGTCTTTCAACTGCTCGCTCTGATGCACCGTCAACATGTTCACCGCGGCCTTGGAGATGGAGTATGTCGTGCACTTTGGTCTGTAGCATAGACGGGTCAATCATTCTTTTTTTTCTTCTCCCTCGTAGAAGAACACGCAGGATCGGGTGTCCATTGGTCAAAGAAAAAGGGGATGGGCGGGTAAAAAGACAAGCCGCAGGCCTTACAGTTTCTTCCCACAGCTGCCCAGGCCACTGGTCATGTTCATCACCACGCTGCCCTGGCCCAGATACGGCAGCAGGACCTTGACCGTCTCGGCCGGGCCCATGACGTTGACGTCGATGTGGTTCCGCAGACTCTCGGCCGTCATGTCCAGGCTGCTCTGCTCCGGGGTGGCGTTGATGCCCGCGTTGTTGAGGAGATAGTCGATCTGCTTGCTGCCGCCGCCGCTGCCGGCCAGGGGCTGCTTGACGGCGTCGCCAAAGGCGCGGATCGACTGCAGGTCGCCGGTGTTGCACTCCAGGATGTGCACCGTGCCCGCGGCCGTCGAGGCGAGCTGCTTGAGGTCGTCCAGCTCGCCTTGCAGACTGCGCACGGCGGCGATGACGGTGTTGGCGCTGTCCGAGGAGATTTGGCGCACGAATTCGAGACCGAGGCCTCGGTTTGCCCCCGTCAGAACGTACGTCGGCATGGTGCGATGCGAGGTTGATCGAAACAATAAGTCTTGCTGGCGTGTGCCGAAGCCGGACAGGGTCAAGGACTTGAGCGCATGGTGCGCGAGGGACATATAGTCATATCTAAAATATGCAACATGTCACAGCAATCATCCCAATTAGCCTATTATGTCCTTGTTCTGGTTCCAATCTTGACCTCACCGTGAACCCACCCCCGTCTATTCACCCGCCTTTTAACCTGGCCGATACTTACGGCTTTCCTGGGGTTGCGGCATCGCTGATTCTATGTCAGCCTGGGATTGACGAGGCTTGAGCAGATTCGGTGATGCAGACACTCCAAAGAGCTTCCATCTGCCAAGTGATCATCTTCAGTCCATTTACACGCCTATAGAGTTCAATGTCACGTACTGAAAAGGAGAGGAAGGAGAAGACGCAGTCTGGTCCAGGCCGCCCGATGTGTTCAAGGTCATTGTAAGCGGAAAGGGTGGCTCAGCCTCATGCAGTCCTCAGCCTCTCTCTGAGCATCTCGTATCGAATGGACAATCATAAGGCAGATTATTATGTGTTACATGGATTCTTCTTCATGAAGTAACTGCCGCTCAGAAGTGGCTGCGCATAAATCCCCGTCTTCTAGGAAATGCAGCCATCGCTTTCGAGCTCGGTTATCTGTCTTGAAGTGGGCGAAGATCAACTTACCCGGTCCATTGTGTCCATCGTAACCACCTACAAGCTACTGGACGTGGAGCGCTGAGGAAGTGCGTACACAGCCTCAAACAATCAGACGAATGCTCGATCCCAAATGCAATGCTAGACTTCCTCCATCATGTCCTCATCAATGTCTTCATCAGCTGCTGCCCTCCCACTGCCCTTTCCAGCTTGTTTGTCATCTCTGACTTTCTTGAGCTTCTTGAGGTAGTCGATGTACTCTTTGGAGACTTCCATGCGATGCTCGGTGTCTTGAACATGTTTGAGGAGGACTTGGAGCTCTCGTGTCTGCGCGGCGAGTGCCGACTCAACTTGTGCCTCTGGCCGTGTGGCAGCCGATGTAGGCAAGAACCGCAGGGTCTGGGCACCACCAGGACCGTCTGTGATTACCGCGCTGAGGTCGCCGTTCAGAATCAACATGTCAACATATGCTTTCGTCTCGGCCAGATTTGACGGATCTGGCGAGGTCCATTTTGCGACTTCTGCTATTGAGAGCGCTGCGAAGGTTCTGCTCAGTCTCTGGACTGCAAACTTTCGGAAAGCTTGAAAGACCTCGACCGCGAGACCATAGTTTCCGTCGTCCTGCCAAATTTGATTGCCTGCCTCGATTTCTGCACGCAATAATTCGATGCTGGAACCTTTGAAAACCTCGGCAACAGCTTCGTACGGTCTGGCAAGCGCTCGAATATTCCTGATGGCATTCTGACCAACAGATTTGGGTATGGGAGGAGTGGCGCCTGTCAGCAATAGGCCAACAAACAGCCATTTCTTGTATGCGTCCACCATAATAATGCTGGCGACGTTCTGAACAGTGGGTGCGGTAAAGGCAGCCTCGAGGAAAAACATAGCATCCTTGTATCTTCTCACAGCCATGTAGCACATGCCTCCCATCAGATAGTATTCCAGATATGTCCGACTTGTGACTGGTAGACTGAGACCTGTGGCTGGGCTCAGGAAATTCCATGGCTGATCCGAACCCGAGCAAAGACATCTATTTGTGCGGGGGTCCGGCCTGGAGGAAGGAATGTGATAGATCGGATGGTCTAGAATACGAACAGCTTCAGCATATGCTTGCGACAGAAGACACAGGCGGAGGAATGTGCGGTGTGTGGAGGTCAGGGTAGAAGAGCTGCTGTCGAGTCTGAGAATGACATGGTGAAGCAGTGAGACAGCAGGGACATAATTCGCGGTCTGCTCTGCCCCCAGAGCAACGCAGTCGACGATTCGTAGGAATTGAACGCCGCAATATCGCGCCTGAACAGGGTCGAATTCGAGGAGAAGCTGAGCGATGTAGGGCCATAAGGCACCTTCAGGGAGGGCGGTTGAGGGTAGTTGCTTCGGAGGCGCCTTTCCGCTGGCTGCAGATGCTTCGATGCCGGCCACAAGGACGTAGGTGTAGAGGATAGTGTGATTAGAGGGCGAGATCGCCTGCAATATGGTCAACTTCACGTCAAGCCTGCTTGGAATGGACCTACATCAAGATCATCTTTCGCAGGTGCTATTTCATTCGGAGAAAGCTTGCTCAGTTTGTTTACGAACGCCTTTGCGGTTTTGTCATAGCGATCTTCTTCTTGAGGGATTGGGATTGAAACGAGAGCAGTGCTCTCCGCTAGAAGCTTGTCCATGGCTAGCGATGAACGCCGTGAGTGGGCTGCGAAGGTTTGCTCACGGATCTGCCATGTGCGAGAGTGAGAAGCGAAGTCAACTCGGCGATTGTGACTTTATTTGGGGGGTTAGAGTTGCCGCAGGCCTATGGAGTGCCAGGCTGGAGATCTCTTGCAAATTTGGCCAAAGGTAGACCGCACAGGTATGAATGTAGGAGGGGTGGGTGAGCGCAGGCTGAACAATGGCGTGTTGGTGGGTTGTCTTCCCCAGAAGTGCGGGATGCACTGTCCCGATCTCAGCCTTATCTAGCCTTGGCATCACAGCCTCGTCGACCACTCCATATCACGCCTTTCACTAGTCTATTACGATGACCCTCCAAGGGTACAGGATACGAGCAGCTGAATGGGGAAGAAACGGAGATTCTAATGCCAAGGGAGATATCCTAAGTCCCATACACTCTATATTGACTGTCGAGCCCCTCTTTCCCAGATATTCTTGGTTTCTCGATGTCAGTAGTAGACCGAGCTCAGTACCCCGTTGGGATCAAAATCATTTCTTCTCTCAGATCAGGGACCTTCAAAGCTCGCAGCCCATTTGAGAGTTGTCTTTTCTCAGCAGGGTCTATGGACAGCAATACCTCTCATGAATGGCCAACCCACAGTATTCGACACGTTTGGACTCCAAGTGGAGGAACCGAAGTCGCTGAAAGAGATGAAGTGACAATTATAGAATTGTGTATCTATTTTCTGGACGAGGACGATTCGCGTGATTGATGCATCATCTCCTTGATACACCAAAAGATTGGGTGAATGCTAACGCTGGCATTTAGCTGTTGCTATTACGCCGGATCCCCGGCGTTGCGGTCTCGTGCTTCAACAGCTTGGTTGGCATTCAACCAAGAGCTCGGTGGAGATTGTGCTCATAGAATTGGAGAAGACTCGCACAGATGACCCATTCATTTGCTCATTGATCGTACCATGATCGTGGGACATTGCTATCCTGAAGTCGTGTGAAGTGAAAGTAATGCAGCCTTGCTTGTCACCTACGCGTTGGTGAGCTACCACCCGACCCAGTCACAACTTCAACGTCTTCAAAATCCATATCCCAAGCATCTATTTCTGCCCACTTGCTTTTCCCTGTGGGTATTAGCTTGCTCTGTACTCTGCTATCTCCTTCAGCGAATTGTTCTCGCGTCTCACTTAGGCTACTCGTGTCCTCGACTCGATCGTGACCCGGATGGCTAGGTTTTCCGTCTTGATTAAAGTAGTTTTCCTTGTCTTGCCAATGAGCCGTATCTCGGTTTCCGTGGAGGGAGCCACCATACTGCTTCGGCGGTCCTGCCTGGGATTCTGCGTTGATATTCGATGACAAGTTTGTAGAATGCTGTGACGGAGACTTAGCTTCGCGGTTCGAAGTAGATGGCCTCAATATAGGCGAAGTAGTAGTGATGAGGTGGTTCGTACTTGATTTTGGCCTTGATTTTGATGACGCAGCAACAGTGTCCCGCCTTTCAGCTTTCCCCGATTTAACCTTGGTCCGCGTGTGGCCTGCCTTGGTCAAAGGTCCTTTCCGTCGTGATTTCTTTGCCTTCTTCGAGGGAAGGAAATTCGACACGTCTTGCTCGGAGGCTTCGGATTCTGAAAGATCGAGATCGGCTGGAATGTCGAAGTTTTCACGGGTTTGTTTTCGCTCCCGATCGGTCCTTCGCCTCTTGGTGGGCATCATGTGAGTTTGGAGCTCCTTCGTGGTCATGACTGGAGCTAGCTTCGTAGGATGCTTTGTTGGTTTTGTGGATGATGAAGTTGTCCTCTTTACAGGGGATGGTGCAGGAGAGGAACTGCTCTGTGGGAGGGCCATGATATCATCTTCGTCACGAACATTCTCGCGGTGCCTTCGCCCTGACTCACGCAAACTGGACAGCGGTACAGCTGGAAGCAAGGACTCCGGGGTAGTTTCCGATGTATGCATGATCTTTAAGGGTGACGTCGCTGGCTTTTGCACGGATTCCATCTCAGCTGACTTAAGAGGATTGGAGGAGCCATATTTGCGTTTCCGTGATGATGACAAGAGCATAGGTGAAGCTGGAACAGGGGTTGTAATTTTGTCCGATAGTTTAGAGACGCCGAACGGTGTAGACTCGTCATCGGGTAGAAAATCTTCTTCCTCGCCTAGGTCAAAACTCGACGAATCCTGATCCAGGTTTTGCAGAATGCTAGGCTGCCGTCGTCTGGGCTTCAAGGTACCGAGAATGGAATCTTCCCTTGCCGAAGTCGGCTGTGTGGCACGCTGAACAGAAGCCGGAGCTTTCATAGCCGGTGATATAGTTGTGGCAGGTACCTTGTTCGTGTGCGTCGCATTTTTCAAGATTCCATTCGTGGTGGGAGACCTAGGCTTGGGCTGGTGTAGCTGCTTGTTGACCTGGCTGGAGCCCGCATCTTTTCGCGTCTCCTGGTGATCGGTCGCAACAATCTCCCTCGTCGCTTGGGACATGTTTTTCCTCCTTTGGGCTCTGGTAGGGTAGTTCCCCGGCTTGTCACCAGCAGCCACTGCACCAGAAGCGTAAATCTCCTGCCTTGGAACATTTCTGCCTCTCCTCCCATTGCCTTTGACAACGAGCCTATCGCTGTCATCGCTATCGTTCGGTCGAGGGCCGATTGGTTTATGCGCCAGCTTCTTCTCTAATTCCAGTTTAGCCGGGCTACTGTTGTTTTTTTTTGCGCCGCGTGGAATCGGGCCATTTCGGTTGAGCTGATTGCGACGAAGGGGAGCGCGAGGCATGGCTTGACGAGCGCCGTACAGGCAAGCTGCGGGCACAGCTGTCTATTGTTGTCACGTAGGGCTTTCACACACGCGCCTCAGTCAACAACATTCATAGAGGGAGAGCGAGGGTATGGCGCATTGCACAACAATGCGGGCGGTGGGCATAATTTGTGCGACGCGATCCTGCGATGGCGGGCGTGTTGTTGATGAGGTCACTTGGCGGGCTTTGAACCCACCGAGCTACTTGGAGCCGAGCGAAGTCACGTGCGAGATCAGCGCGCTGCTTCAAAAGCCACAACATCGTCTTTCATTCTTCTTCTTCTCTACACTTGGTTTCATGCCAATCACACCCCAACGGACACTTCGCCTGTTCAGAAGCTGTCTCCTCTATATTCAAGTATGGAATCCCCGCGGGCAAGTAACATAGGACGAAGACGACACTGCACAGCTACAGAGACCATATGGACTGCAAACCGCGTCTAGAGCCATTCCCTTTGGATCGTCACAATACCGTTGATCCTCATGTAATGGGCAACTCTGACGCCTGATGTACCGTGACTCAGCAGCACAGTTGGCTTGGTCGATTGAGGTAGGCGCAAAACCTGCTTGCTGGATAGCGGTACCCTGTGCATGTTGTGCCTGACGATCAATCTGTGTTAAATGATTACTATGGCTATCCCCCTTCTCAGTGAATCTACCTTAGCAAGGAGACGCCTCTGCTTCTAGTCTCTTCAATGACGATGTCCACCGCCAGTTGCCCCTTCGCTTCCCTCGAATCCGTTGCTACACCACCTAAGGTCCCCGATACGAGGTACTCAAGATTCAGATGTCGGGCTCTTCAAATCACTGATCACTTACAAACGAACGGAAAGACAGCTTGACAATATCCCTCCCCCTACGCTGCTTGAGGCGCAAGTACGAATTGATTAATACTTGCAAACTATCCGTTGGGCTGTCCAGCCAATCATACCAAGAGAAACGGAATGACTAAAGCACCGGTTCCAATCAGCAGTACGAGAATCCGGCTTGATTACAACTGCTTCCGTTTCTAGCCACTGACTTCATAGAGGGAGTTGCAATTGCGCACGTAGCAAAATATTGAGAGCGATGAAGTCTGGGAAGTATATTAAGTGAGTTTGTCTTCTCCAGTCCCTGGAATTCCCCTGTGGTCGATCCAAACATTCAGACACAAAATTCAAATTCAAATACTTCCTCTCCACAATGGCAACCAAACTTGCTGCGTTCCTCGAAGGCAATGCTAAGTTCGCTACGAAATATGTGCAGCCTCCCCCACTCCTGAAGATGCGAGACATGTGGGCACAGAAAGGCCAGAAAGGAACAGTCATCTGTACGTTGTCTCTAGACGCGAGCGACAAATGTATACTGACGCGCTCAAGTATCTTGCAGTGATCCAAGGGTCATTCCCGAACAATTCATGGGGTTGGGGCCCGAAAGACCGGCGGCCATCATCCGGAACGCAGGTGGGAGAGCAATGGATGCGATACGAACATTGCAAGTGCTCAATACCATCACTCCTCTCGATCTGATTATAGTCGTTCATCATACTGGTGAGTTTACTTGACTTTCTAGCCCTGATCTCCACTCACTGGTTAACGGCAGATTGCGGCACGACTCATGTCCCGGACAATGAAGTGCGGGAAAGAATCAAGCAAATTTCATCCCTTCCTGCTGAAGCTATTGACGCCATGGATTTTGGAGAGATCAAGGAGTATGTCGAACCTATCTAGTACCAGTGTCGGGAAGTTGCTAATGTGCCCGCTGTAGCTTAGAAGCCAGTATCTTGGAAGATGTGGCTATGATCAAGGACGATCCGACATATGGGGGAAATGCTCCAGCAGTGGTCGGATTACTGTATGAGATTGAAACTGGCAAGTTAAGCCAGGTGGAATGAGGATCGTGTCGTAGACCGTGTATTCAAGTTTGGATCAGTTGTATCTACCCTCAAGTTCATCAATTGCCATTATCTGTTTCTTGCCCCGATCGCCCGGTCTCTGGTTGGCTTTCTATATTCTGGTCCTTTGTACCTACAACCCGATCTGTGGGGTGCAACGGACCCGGACGATGATGGTCCCAAAGCACGGCTGAAGATACCCCCAGATGTATTCTCTAGGATCTGTTGTTGTTTTGAGGAGCAAATTCGCTTCTTCCTCTAGGCAGCAGCAGGAGTCACTGGGACTATACTTGTATATACAACTAGACCAGTCATCTTGGACTATGGTCTTGACTAGTGACTATTGGGTATAGTCCTGACATGGCAGCTTGAGTGAGGCTGAAACAATCATCTTCAACCGACAGTGTTCTTTCCCTCGTCGCAGACACAACATTCATCTGAATTCCAGAAATAGCATGGACTTCCTTCCACTGCCAGATGGCGTCGAGTCGCATTTGCCCGTCCCCGACCTCGGCGGCCCAGACTTCGACAATCAAGGATTCTTAGGCTATGAGGAGCGTCAAGGCTGGGACATCGATGCCCTACTCCGAGGAAAGATCGCGGCTGCTCGCAAAGACTGGGAGAGCTATTATGCGTCGGCTTCACTGCAAGGTAGTAGACTTGCCGGCATATCAAGCACGCGGGAGAAGATTCTCGCCTGTGTGGGTTCGTTTCTTCAGACCTGGATATTCTTCGGGATCTGGCAGGAAGCATTGAGCAGAACGGTGTCGAGACAAGAGACATCTGTGGAAGCGCCCGGTGCAAATACAGCAGAAAACCGCACAGGCGGTCCAGATCGGTATCTCACGGCGGGAGGTCTCTTCAGAGAATTCATGCGCAGACGCGACGAGTTGAACAACGATTCGATTTGGGCGAGCAGGCTGGACCGCTGTTTACAAGAGGCGAAATGGATACTGCAGAAGCTCGATCGAGTCTCGGATAAAGCTGCGATGCAATTCATGCCGCTTCCGGTGTGCCTTGCTCTATCTATCTTGGTCGAAACGCTGGATAGGTACCGCACGATCTGGCTCGAGGACGACGAGGATGTTACCCACTATTCACCCGTCTCGGTGCCGTGCCAGCTGCTGGAGAGAAAACTTATATCTGAGGATGGCTGGTGTCCCAGTATTGTGCATCGCGTGGGCTCAAGCCTCGGCCTTCAAGGCCTGTACTTTGCCAGCCTTCTGCCTACCTTGAAGGATGGGTTTGGCCATGAGAACTGTACTTCGAGGTATGCCTGTATCGCCTCCAACATCGATACAGGTAAGTACCAGACTCAACACGTGGCCGAGCACTGCGATTGCACAAGGATTGGGTGTGACCACCTGCAGCCGGATTGTCCTTGTCAACACCAGGTAATACCGAACACTGACTTGGTGGCGGCCTTCGAAAACGAGCAGTTTCCAATTGTGGAATTCCAGAACGGCCAGACCAACACAGTGAGCTTCAAGCCAGGCATGCGGTATGTTGCAATCTCCCACGTCTGGTCTGATGGCAGGGGGAATCCCTTGCAGAATTCCTTACCCGTGTGCCAACTTCGCTCGATCCAACACTATGTAACAACCCTGACGGAGAGTCAAAGCTCGCTCTTCTGGATAGACACCCTGTGCGTACCGGTGAAGGAACCCTTAAGGCACCTGGCTATTCTGCGCATGGCAAAGGTCTACTCGTCAGCCAGTCAAGTCCTGGTTTTGTCTGGAGAACTTCTCTCCCACAACCTTCCATCTTGTCCCGACCAAACCTTGTTTTCCATATATTGCTGCAAGTGGATGTTACGACTTTGGACGATGCAGGAAGCCTCGTTGGCGGAGGATCTCAAGTTCCAGTTTGCTGATACCGTGATTCCATACACTCCAAGGGAGCATGTCTTGAGGGTCATGGCCTCATATGGTGGCACCGGCCCCGTCTCTATGCTGCTCGGATTATACGCCGCGATCGCCATTGATCAGGCCAAACTGTCCCTTCAAGCCATCACTCATGAAAAATACCCATTTCTGAGCTTTTTGGCAGCCCTCCAGTTTCGATCCACATCGCGGCCGATGGACGTTACAGTGTGCGCATCAATCCTACTAGGCTCCGGCTTGGGCGCGGTTCTTGACGCGCCGGATGATGTGAAGATGCAGACTTTCTGGAAAAACCGAGGGAACTTGCCTGCGAGTGTCCTATGGATGCTTGGGCCTCGTCTGAAGGCTGACGGTTTTCGATGGGCTCCCAGCAATTTGCTCCATCCAGCGACAAGGCTCCTCACCCCGTCAGCAGATTATCCACCGGCCAAACCAACAGATGATGGGCTCCTTGTTGATGGCATCGAGGCAACCCTGTTAACAGATATGGCGCTTCCTACAATCGAAAAGACGCATGTACGGTATCGACTACCTGATTCGTCGCGGAAATACGTCTTTTTCAAAGACCAGGAACACGACAACTGGGCTGACGTGGCGGAGTTTTGGAACGGTCGCTGCGCTTTATTCCTGGCTGAGGACCCCACAAGCCGATCAGAAACTTTTGCTGCGTTAACGATGCCCATGGCCGACCTAGGCCAGGAGGGTGGCCTGGAAGACGAGGATAACCCAGTGCGGGCGCGTTACGTCGCGGGGCTTATTGTTTGTACGGAGGAATCTTGGTATGAGAGGTTTATACCTCGGGGGATCAACGACTTTGGCCAAGCCAAATCCTTCTTGAATTCCAAGGGGAGTGACTTCCTGGACATATCTGAGTCAGTCTATGTCAAGGCCTCACAACGGTGGTGCATCTTCTGAGTGAAGATGTGGTGATGAGTCCAAGGGGCCCAGCCTTGTCACTCAGCCTTGGACGGAGGCAGTTATCTTAGGGCGGCATCGTCCCTGTTCCCCCTGAAAATGATCTTTCTCACCTCCAACTCGTCTGCACTCTCTACCTTGGCCTTGATCAATCACATATTCCTTTGGGATAACTCCTACTGCATAGATGCTTCCTTATCTAATTAGATTCGTGGGGCGAGTCAGTGCTTTACGAAGATCAAGAGACACCCGGTATCGCAGAAGGGTTGTGCAGACACCGTGATATTACCAACTGATTCAGTGCTTATGTCAAGCATGGCTGCTGACGGTATTGGCCTTCAACCCGACTTCTACCAAGCCGCATATCAGGGACATAACATTCATTCATCTTAACCTGCAGAGACTTCAATACTCAACAACTTTTATCTTAGCTTTCAAAGAGTTGGGCGAACACCAAATGAACGTGAAAGGTAGGCCTGATCTCTCTGAAACTACAGTGCTGGCTGTACATCATCTACCTTTTTCCAGCCCGCTGCTTCTTCCTCACTTTCGAATAGTTCGCCTGCTCTGGGTTCATGGCGACTTGATAACGTACGAGGTCCTCCCCCCGCCAGCAGTCTCGATCAAGACACCGCCATAGCTACCCTGGCCGGTGAAACACTGAGCCAGCAGCTTCTGAAAGTCGCTCACCACCTCACCACAGCTAGGTGGAGTCGCCACCATATTCAAGGTGTTCTGGAAGATGATGGTTCCTGACGGGTCATCGACCGACACCCCCTCGAATGGGTTGAGCGATATGGGCGCGCTCGGGTTCGACTGGCAGATCAGGCGATCGAACTCGTTGACGAGGTCGTTGGCTTGCTGGGTGGTCACCAACCCGCTCCCTGGCTCGAAGCAGGTGATTTGATCCGTGTCGTCCGAGGATTGGGGGGCAGCGGCCGGGTTCGGGTAGGAAGCCGCAAGACCCAAAGCTGGGAGAAGGAGGAGAGCTGGGAGGAGCTTCTTGAAGATTGACATGATGGCAGAGGCTTCCGACAGAATGAGAGACTGCGGAATTTTGGAACGAGTGCTGAGATGAGAATGAATGAATTGCTGGCTTGCGGGAACGAAGGTGAGTTTTGTGTGTATTTGGCACTGTTTATATATGTGATACTCAACGACTCCATACTCATGGTTACCCATTTCATTGTGTCAAAGCCATATACCAAGTCACAGCCTGCCATTGGACGCTTTTGAGAGCCTCGTGGACAAGGCAGACCTCACGTCAGCCACTCACGAGTCTTGGTGGTGCACCTCCATCTCCTACAGGCGGGGAACCAGCGGTTTGGCTGACTTTGTCGAGTCCAGAGCCAGCTTGGAGCCGCACGAAACCTGTGCATATCCACGTTGACCAGTGCCGAACGCGGTGCTTTGTTATATTTAGCCTTGGGCGTTTGAGTGATTTGGAGGGAGAAGAAAGAAACATCGACTTCCTCGCCGCCATGTCTGAGATGTTTCAAAACACCGCGGCTAGTGGCCGAAAGTATGTTGGCTCTCCCTTTGCCCATTCGTCGTCCTGGGTCCTTTGTGAACTGCCGCGACGCCCTTTCCGGACAGGGTCTCACGAGCTTCCATTGTCTTGAAAAGGCACGAATGTTCCGAGTGTGGTGTTTCGCTCAGCAAGCTTTTGCTGTTGCTGAATTCACCAGTCCGTAATGCCAGCCACTTTCCAAGCATTTCCCCCCTGGGGATTGTCGTTCACGTCCATGCACTCTGGGAATCGTGATGGGACTTTGACCAGCTCTGCATTGCCAAACATACACCTTCGACCTCACAGGATGCTCTCTGACTGACCATTTGTTCGGACTGGGCCTCAGTTGCGGAGGATTCAGGCAATGGCTGACAGCTACTTGCCCGCAGAGAAGAACACTTCTCCATTTCAAGATGTGTCATCGAGACGGAACAACAGCTGAGTGCTTTGATCAGAATCTCCTAAGCACGGGATCCTGGGGCTTTGGCCGTTTCCCGTCCGTTTTCCATAATTGCGTCTTTCTTTCACTGCTGTGTTTTGTTGGCGAGACTTCTGGTAGTTCCCAGGAGAAGGGGGTGAGAGGCTGCCATCATGTCGTTGGCATCTATCGAGGACGAACTTTGCGCACTCGGCTGGTTTCTGCTCTGCATGCTCTGCATGCTATGGTGCTCCTGAGCTGATATGCAGTCTCCTCGTTGGAGAATTGTTCCCCACCCGCAAGGCTGGGGTCCTGCGTCGTATGTACATATATGTGGGAACCTACATGTCCGCTCTGTACCCCTTCCACCTCTCTTTGCAAGCTGTGGCTGCTGCCCGCGTGGTGAGTGGAAGGGAGATGGTGTTTTGGTTCCTACAGCGAGCCTGATGTAACATCTCCCCATATGCATACAACATGAGCTCTCTGTCTTTGCGCCCTACTACAAGCGTACTCGGATCCGGTGTCTCTCATTGGATGCATCGCAAGACGTTCTTCCAGGCAGACGCCATTCAAATGGAACGCTCGACTGGGGAAACGACTCGCCTCTTCTCCGCAATATTGAGAAAGCCCGGATGCACTCCTGATGTAGGAAGGGCGCCACAAACCAGGTTTTGGGAAGTCCCTCGTCCGCATAGAGAACACTTTTCTCTTCCTGGTATTCAGGCAAGGCACAGCCAAGGTGTCTAGAGTTGACTCTCGACCAAAGAGGCAGAGAAAAGGGCAGTAAGAGGGAACGGGATCGAGGCCCCTTGACTGTATCTCCATTCCAGGCCCGACAAAAGATAATTCACCCCTCGCCTCATTGTCCATCCTCAACTGGACACCATCGCCAACCACCAGGTCCTGTTCTGGGGTGTGGAAAGATAAAACAGGATGGCGATTGAAACGACTACAAGCGCAGCCGAACGCAAGCACCTCTCGCCGGCGTCAGGAACCCGCACCGCGCTCCTCCTGATCGACATCCAACGCGGCCTGAACACCCACAACGGCTACTTCGGGACCGAGCGCTCGACGCCCGACTTTGAAGAGAACATCACCTCCCTCCTGGCCGCGTGCAGGGGGTACAACGCCGGCACGACCAAGCCCCAAGAACCCAACAATGCTCCTTCTCCAGGTCAAAACGCATCCACCGACGGCGCTGAAGGCAACAACCCACTAAAACCCCCCTACGCGATAGACATCGTGCATGTGTACCACAAATCCACGAACCCGCTGTCGCCGCTGCACGTGTCGGGCACGGCGCAGAAGGACGGGATCCTGTTCATGCCGTGCGCGGAACCGGCGGCGGTGTCGTCGGGCGACAACAGCGACAACGGCAGTAGCACCTCGCCAACGACCGTTGAGCGCGTGCTCGCCAAGTCGACAAACACGGCCTTCGGCAACCCAGAGCTGGCGAGCATCCTGGAACGCGGGCGCATCGAGCAGCTCGTCGTCGCGGGGATCGCGACGGATCACTGCGTGACGACGAGCGTGCGGTGGGCAAAGGACCTGGGCGTCGTCAAAAAGAGGCCCGGTCTTCTTCGAGGCGAGGATGCCGCCGCCGCCGCCGGCGCAGAGGGCAAGGGGGATCCTCAGGGCGAACGAGAAGGGATGAAGAAGGGTGAGGCAGGCAAGATCGTCGTCCTCGGCGATGCCACCGCGTGCTTCAACAAAGGGGGGTTTGACGCCGAGACGGTGCACAAGGTCCATCTCGCCAGCCTCGAGGGCGAGTTCGCCCGGGTCATGACCACAAGGGACGTTCTGGACCAGCTGCTCGGATGAGGATATCGCTCTCCTGCCGTTGCGCCTTGCAAACCGCCTTGTGGTTAGGAAGGGAAGAGGACGACAAGAGGTCTGGAGAGATGACATGAGCGAATGCCACCTTCATTAGTCATTGTCTATTGCCCACGGCGAGTGTGTCTCGCGCATACTATACAACACTTTTAATACAGCCACCGCTGGGTGGATCATTTCATATCATCCTCCTGACCGCTATATCCAGCCATTGGATCTGCAGTGGCCATGAGGATCGCCTCTGTACTCGTGCGAAACGGCCATTTCTCATAAGCCAACCCAATCTCCACAAACATGTCCATTGGCAAGACTCTCACTCGCAACGTGGTCAGATCATACCACCCTCCCTTGGTGGGATCATGAATCCCCGGAATGGTCTTGACAAAGTCATTCAAGCCTTCATGAACCAAACCCCTCAACGCTTCAGCAACGCTCTTGGAGAAGTATAGGGAGAGTGTCGCGACAATGTAGCGGAAGCATACCATCTTGTCGTAAGTGTCGACTTTGGAGAGCAAATCTGCTCGTGGGACCACATCCAGTAAGGCCATTTGCCGATACGAAGCGTCAAATTCGGTATCGTGTACGATCAACGGGTGAGCTTCCCGCCGATTCCAGGCCAAAATGGGTGGTGACATATCCCAAGCTCTGCAGTCGTCGATGGCCTTTTCTGCGAAGATCCTGTTCGTGCGATTCAAGGCCTTGAGGTTCTCCTTGATGGCTTCGGCGCGATTCTGGAACGATCGTTCCGTGTCCGGATCAAGGGGGCTGTTCTTAGCGTTAAATATAGCAGATTTCCATTCCGATATCAATTGTCTTTCCTGGTTAACCACTTCGACTGCTTTCATATGCGTCTTGTGTGTGGTGTTTGCCCGCCGCAAAAGCTCTCCCCATTCCTTCTGAGGCGGTGTTTTGAGTCCGAGCTTGCGTATCGATTGCCCTGAAGCATAGCGCCGATACCAATGGGGATACTTTTGCTTTATGTGGCTGTCTAATTCGAGCAATCTCGGCACCCACTCCGCGTCGGAGGTGAAGTCTGCTTTTCGCAAGTTTCGAGGAGTAGGCTCGATACTGAGCAACTCACGTGGCGGGGGGGTGTCGAGCCTGGATTTGGGTATCTTGTATCCCGATGCACCTTTGGTTTTAGCATCTATGGCCGCAAGCTCTTCCAACTCAAGATCAGGCCACTTCCTATAGCGTGTCGATTTGGCCTCTGCCGACGCACCAGCAACCTCGGTAATGTCTGTGGTTGCTTCCAGCATGACGGTCTGCTTGTGGCGTGCGTGGACGGTGCGAGGGATATAAGAATCCTTTTCGTGATCAGGAATCCATGCCAATACTCTAATCAGACCATAACGAAAGAAACCAGACCGAGGATTTGAAAGAAGCGACAGGTAGAGCTCGTCGAAGAATTTTCTGCTCAGAGATCCCATATAACCGCCAATGCTGATCTTCCCACCAGAGAGGTTGACCGTCATCAGCAAGGATCTGTTATATTCAGGGACCTTTCCCACAGAGCCAGCCTTTTCCACGTCATATTGGTTCAATAGTTGTTTCCCAGGGTCAAACACGTCTTCAAGAATGGTAGCGTGTCGATATGCTGAGCCATGACTCTTCAACAAGGGCTGGAGATACTCCGTGTACCTTTCCAGATCAGACTCGACAAGTACGTGTCGTCGAGGTTGGAGGACATGGTGCAGACTCTTGGACCAAAGTCCTCGTCCGGGGTTGATATCGATGATGTCGCAGGTGTTTGGAGCAGGAAGGCTGGTACGGAGTCGGTTGAGGATATCGTCTATAGGATGTTAGGAAAGATGAAGCGACCACAACTGTCAACAGCTTACCACACAGGCGTTGGCTGGTTATCTCATAACGGCCAGAGCCACGACTCAGAGTCTTCTTAGCAACCGTTGAAGCGCAACGTGCAAAGGAGCGTAGGACCATGCGCAGAAAAGAAGCGAGGGGAGCAGAGGCCTTAGTGGTCGGAAACGAGGAAAAGGATGGAAGGGAGGAAGCAGTATCGCCAGCAACTACCTATGTGAGAAGTGATGATACCATTGCAAGAGATAGCTTGTGCAAGATGGTGTGCAAGATGGTGTGCAAAGAAGCGGAAATGGAGACCGTTTGAAGGCCATTGGCGAGTTGCGCTGCCAGGTTTTGGGGGCTCGTTCCAAGGGTCTCGATGGAGGGCAACAGGGATGACCCTTTCACCTAACCCGGCAGCTGTAGCCCGATGAAGCGCCCAATCGGTGGCCGACGCGGCGACTGCTTCCCACACTACCTCGCCCTGACACTTGCAACCCGGCCACCCCAGATGCCTCTTGGGTGACTTGGGTGCCACTCTGCCCCCCATTACGCCTCCCCCGCACCGCTACATTCCCATTCATCAGTCAAAGGCACATTCAAAGAGTTTCGTCATGGCTCCTTGCACAGCACCACGCTATCTCAACCCCAGTGCCCTTGTCTCTGCCCACACGACACGCTTATATTAAAGCATATTTGGAAGATCTCCAGATCCCCAACTCAATCATACTGCATTGTTGATTCCCTGACCCAATTCTCCTGGCACTGACTTCAACTACCGCTATGGAGCCTCAAGAACTGGCACGCCCTGTTGCCGAGTCCGTTGGCGAGCTCTCCCATCAACAGCGGTTCTTCAACTTCTTCCAGCATGAAATAACTGGTACACTGCGTTCTCTACGCTGCCAAAGAGACCCTGGCTGACGAAAGGAACTGTACGACAGCTCTTCAAGATGAGATGGACCGTCTCGCAGAAACTGCCCTCATAGGCGGCGAGCGCTCTGATGCTATGGACCATTGTCTTGCCGGCATCACGCGACTATCTGGCGAAGTCAAGGACGCCTCGGGCTACATCCCCCCCTACGATCAGAGAACCTATGGCGAGGCCATCAAGGCTCTGCAAGAGAAGCTGGAAGAAACACGCAAATCCCACGCTCCTAAACCCAAATTCTCCTTCAAGTCGAAATCCCCCTCTGCCCTGTCCCTCAGCGATGCTGCAGAGCTGGCGGCAGAGAAACGTCGAGCCGTACCAGGCTATCTATCGCCCTCCCCTAATGCCTCGTTTGTCAATACTCCCAGCTACATCAACACCCCTGCCAACGAGAGGGCACATGACGAGCAGGATTCATTACACGAGGAAAATGAGCAACCCAGACAAGAAGGCAAACCCGCTGGCACGACCAACACCGAAACAAAGGCACAATCACCGCCAGCAGACCCTGCCCAAGAAAGTGACCGCCCGTCCCTGTCCACAACGACAACGTCAACCTCTATCTCAAATCAATCCGGCACACACATCATCTTGCCCTCGTCAGCCCCAAATACGCGAACACCCTGCTCGCTCTCAAAGCTCAGTGGGTGTGTGGTCGATCTATCCGTACCCACGACCGCCACAGCACCCTTTGCGAGCATTACTATCACCTCCGTCTCATCATCCCTGGTACTTTGCGGTTCAGTCTCTGGTCCTGCGCACATCACAGGCGTCAAGAGCAGCGTGCTTGTGCTCAAATGTCGCCAATTCCGTATGCACGACTGTGAGAACGTGGATGTCTACTTGCATTGCACAAGTCGACCGATCATTGAGAATTGTAAGGGCATAAGGTTCGCTGTATTGCCGAAGTTCCACGTACGTTTCGTCCTCTCGAGCCTTGATTTGGCTCCCCCTCCGTCGTCTTCGCTATGCTGTTGCTAACTGAGTCGGAACAGAGTGACCTCATCTCTACATCCCAAGAAGATCCCTCCGCCGTGCCCAACCAATGGAACCAGATCGATGACTTCAAGTGGCTTTCTCCCGATAAGCCGAGTCCGAATTGGTCCTTGCTGCCAGCTGAAGACAGTGTGCCAGACGAGACGTGGAGAGAGATCGTCCCCGGTGGACCTGGTTGGAGCGTGGGTGATATACTGAAGGCCGTGGGCGTCGGCAGCACTGCAAGCGGCGCAGCAAATGGTAGTTAAGACGGGGACATAAGAGGCCACGATACGGGGGAAAGAAGCGAGGAGTTCTGGCGACATTAGACCACCTTATGATGGACGATAAACGAAATTGCACGGATGAGCCTAAGACGGAAGGAGATGGGCTGGAGAGAACAGACAGCTCTGACGACCTTACTACGAGCGACGACGACCAGCGACCGACACGAGGATACACGATTAAAGGAGTACGGAGCCTGGCAGTACCAATACCTCCCCCAAAACCACTATGAGAAAACACACATCTTTCACATTGGGAGCTGACTGGCTGCTGATCAGGCTATCACAATATCAGGCTGCTCACATCATACACGACTTATCAACTCGGCTATTCAATTTAAACATGGCGCGATCCTCTCGACATACCGACACCGCGGCTAGAGGGGGAAGAAAGAGGGGCAAATTGTAAGGAGGGAAACAGAAGTTCAGAGCAGGCGAACGAGATCAATCAGGATACTGTACAGAAGAAAACAAAGAGAGAAAAGATAATATAGCATCCCCGAGTATACGTCCTTTACCGCGCTGGCGAGTCTCCCGCCGCTTTACTCCCGCGAGCGACTATTTAGTCTACTCGCTTCCTCGTCCGCCCTCTTCTACTCTCTTCTGCTTCCTCCCTCTCTTTCGCGCTCCGATTCCACTCCCTTCTGCTCTCTCACGGCTCTGACCTGCTCTGACCCTACTCTCTCGTGCTCCCTCACGTACTACTGAGGCCCCCGTTCGGGCTCTAGTCTCGTATGCGCTAACGTGGCGTATATTCAGCCTTTTGGTAACTTTAACCGATCACGTCTGTGATGGCCCGTTTCAGCGTTGATGAAAGGTGGGATCCCCAAGAGGAGGCCCTACTACACTGCTGGATAGGGTCAACTGAATCCCCCAGTTCTAGGGGACAATGCTTCTCTTCCTCTTTTCCTTTCACTGTCCTCTTTTCCTTTCCTCTTCTTGGTCCTAATATGGTTCCCTCGTCCTCCTTCTACCTCGTGTGATTCACTGGTTCTTGTCCGGTCTTCTTGACCGGACCATACTGGCGTTTCGTCGTCCTTGAATCCACCGTCCCCGGTCGCGGTCTTTACCTTTCCCCTCGGCGCTTGTCTTTCCTCGAGCTCCTGCTACACTCCTCCGGCGCTCACTGGCCCTGCTCGCTGTTTCCCAATGCCGAAGAGAAAGAAGACGGTGGCGGATGTCTTCGATGAAGCGGAGGAGAACGAAACTTTATATGACCCTCCGTGACGGTTTAGTTTTAGAATCTACAGCCTAAAACTAGGAACCCGCCTATGAGGAAGGTAAAAGTCATCTCTCGTATTCTGTATACTTTACCAAAGATGAATCACCTACTTTCTTTCTTTTTTCTTTCTTTTTTTTTTTGTCTCAACGACTATTTACTTTGAAAATTGAATTCTCGCCCTCTTGATATTTGTAATGCATCGCCCCGATCTTATTCTGTCTATGGCTGTATCAGAGGCGACTTCTCTAAATCCTCGTGGATATTCCCTTCCAGGTCGATTTGATGATCGTCATCACCCAGCAAACCAAGGTAATACGATGGATCTCGACCGTCAAATTCTCGCGTCGCAAATCCGTTACCTAGAAATTTAAACATATTTAGAGAATTTATCTATTCAATTTAATAGTCCTCGAAACGCGGATTAGCCATTAGATCTATATATACTAATCTCGAGGTTGGGAATATGGGCACTAGTCCGTCGATTTTGCCCTGTTTGAACCACGAACTATATGGCTGTTGCGAAAGAAGTATTAGTGATGTGGGTATCTTAATCAAATTAATATGTGTAACTTACCCTAGTATATGTTATTCGCTTGAGGAATAACTATGTATGTTCTCGAAGCTGCTCTACAATCTACGGCTTTGGCGTCACTCTCTTGATTCGATCCATCTGCATCTTCTGTATGCATTGAATGATATTGCCAGTAAGCAACTCGATAATAGGTAGGAAAGATCCGTGACCGTTCGGTCCATATGACCCGCTCATCGTCCAGTAATTCAGCACTTTACGAAGTCAGTATGATGCCTCGTCTGATTGAACGGACTCGCGTACTGTTCGGCACCCCGATCGACAGATACGAGACGGCCTCTGTGGCCCACATCTTGGAAATAGAGTGACCGTTTGCTTCGACCGGAAACATGGGGATCCAGCTGGTGTTGAATCTAGAGGCATGTCGTTAGTTTATCGGCCTTTCGTGGTGACCATAACCTGGGCTTCAATTACCCCGTCGCACATATTATTATGTCTACATCATACTGCTCTCCCTCGCTATCCACAAATCCAGTTGCGTTGATTTCCTGCATAGGCGAAGTGAAGACCTTGACATTATCTTGAATAAGCGACTCAAGGAAGCCATTTTCCGGCTATGGAAAGACGAAAGTCAGCTTATGAGCGGTATACGTCTCCCGAGAAACTTACCGTCGGTCTTCTACTACAACCCGCCCCAAAGTTCTTAGGAGCAATTGCGTTGAGTAAAGTTGGATTAGTTGGACTGAGCTTCTTCGTCATCTCCTCCCTTGCAAACTAAGATAATCCGTTAGTATAGTCCATCAACCTAAATAGATCACTCACCTCTTTAGCAGCCTCTGCTTCTGGGGTTCCATTTAAGATAAGCTTAAAGCGGATATTGAGCTCTAATTCAATCATCTTAGAATATTTTGGGAATAGTTCGGGATTATCGACAGATGCTTTCTGCTGTTCAGGAGTATCTAATTTATAGTCAGCTACGATACTTATTCTCCGATGCTGCCATATCGAGGACGACTTATAATAGAAGTTTGCGCCGTCCAGGCCTGCAAACCTCTGGGCGAACCCAGCCGTGATCCATATCGGTGTCCTTATCTAGCTATACAGCTAACCCACCTACGACGCGATTTTGGAAATGATCTGAATTCCACTGCTGCCAATGCTGACTACAGCGACGCGCTTACCTTTCAGATCCAGTGACGTGCGGTAATTGGCACTATGCATAAGAGGACCTTAGAATGCGTATAGGCCCTTGATGTCTAGCCAATTCCAATTGCTGTCGCCAAATCGATTAGTATTTCAAACCTCTTTACGGATCGGGAGGAAACCAGGTACTTGAGAATTCCCCCGCCGTTCATAAGCACATTACATCGATCCACGAATGCCGAGCCGTCCGGTCGTCGTACATGGACTTCCCACTCTCCATCTTTAGGCTGCCAATATACGCCTACCATAGTGTACTTGAGTTTAACGTACTTGATCAAGCCGTACTTGTCGACGATATGCTTAAAGGACTGCTAGATCTCGGACGCCTCGGAGTAATATTGCGACCAGTATAGATTTCGCTCCCAGGTGAATTGATATGCCGCTGAAGGGATGTCGTACGCGCAACCGGGATATCTTTATCAGGCCGAGACCATCAGCTTGAGCACGATGCCATACAATGTAGGGCACAACCATATGATCCAAATCCCAACAATATACCTGCACAGAGGGCAATATATACCGATTCTCCAGCCACGTCCCTCCAACATCATTATTCTTATAAATCTGCAACTCAACCCCAGGACACCGATCCTCAAGGAACTTGGAGAACGTAATGCCCGACGCGCCCGCGCCGATATGGATGACACGGAACTTGCGTGTCGAATCGTAAGGCTGCTCCAGAGTACGGTATCCTCGAGCGTTTCCCGCCACCCAGCCCATTTCGTTGAACGCTTCGCCGTCCTTCGAAGGTGCCATGGCTTTGCAGATGTATGGTTGGGTAGTTGCGTGAGCGAGGGAAGAGAAGACACGGCGAATGAGAGTTGGGGGAATGGGCAATAGATATGGCGATCGCTTGATAGGCGAGGGACACCTGTCTGTCGTGAATCCGATCAAAATTTTCCGAAACTAATCAAACAAGGCCCCTAATGGAGAGAGGAAAGCTCAAGGTCGATTACTGGCTGATGATCATCCACCTGTCGATGATTGATAACTTCAGACCGAGCTCTACCTGAGCCTCGACTGATACCTCCTACATTACTTTGATTCTCCAACAACCATGGCCGAATCGGGAATCTATGCGAAAAAAGTGCTACTCTAACCTAATCGGGAAGGTTAGCCAGGTAGATTTTTCACGCCGGCACGTCAAACTGCCGCGCGCGCGTCCCCACTAGATAGATAATCAATCAATCAAGTTGGTCCCACAAAAAGCCTATGCGGTCGGAGTTCGTCAGGGTGCCGAATGGTGATGAGGATGTACCTAATCAGCCATAACTCAGCTGGCTTGCGGATGGAGGCGCCGTGTGCTGAGCCGGAATGCGCAGGTTGCCCGTGTTGCCGAAGGTGTCCCTGGGTGCCCTGACTTGCGCCCGACGCCAAAAGATCGTGGAGTTGCGCATGTTGCCGGTTGACCAGTCTCTTTTCGGACGCGCTAACAGCAATTCAAGGTTAATATAGAGTCTAGATCGTGCTTGATGCGACGTCTGACGTTCAAGGTTAGTTCTATTCGTAGTCAGAAGTAATCTAACTAGTACAAAAGGGTGTTTCGGTCCGAATCACCAGTTGTTCAGGTGTCGGTTCGGGTCAATACCGAAGCTTGTATGGAGGCAGTCCAGAGACTGTTGCTCACGGTTCGGAGACTTGTATAGAAAGGGAACTTCCCACCTAATCTCAAGGCGTATCTTCGTGACTAGTCATCATCTTCTCTGAATCTCGCGCAATCGTCATGGCAATCCTATCCTCCCAAAGCAAAGACATCGGTCTTGAATCCGTTCACGAAGAATACACCGCCCAAGGACAACCTGAAAAAGCAGGCCGGGAAAGACTGTCGAACGAGATCGACCTGCTCGCCAATAACCTCGAGTATGTTGATGAGGAGCATCAGCCAAAGTTTCATTTGCGGACGTACGTTGTTCTGCTGGCCTTGTGCCTGCAGAGCTTTTGCCAGCTTTGGTCACTCTTGGGGCCAACCTCGGCGGTAAGTCAGCTGCTTCTGGTCCTGAATAGTGCAATTGAACACCTCAAATCCCTATGATTTGACTGTTGATGACGATTTCCTCCTCTTTCCAGCTCAGCACCATTCTTGCGCAGCTCCCAGGTGGCCCTGCGAACCAGGCATGGGTCGTCACCGCTCTCGTCATTCCTCAAGGTGTATTCTGCAATATCGCCTCACAGTACTCCGACTTGTTTCAAGCACGCAAGAATCTATTGGTGGGGTGCACTACATTCGCTTTCATTGGATCCGCCATCGCACCTGGCGCTCAAACAGTCGGTCGACTCATTGCCGCTCAGACACTGATCGGAGTGGCCTATGTGTGTGTTCCCCTGACTTTTGCCGTGCCGAGTGAGATTTTGCCCATGAAATGGCGCCCAAGTATGTCTCCCTTTGAGGTGGAAATGGAAACCCCACGGTTGCTCTTCACCATCACTAACCCTTCCTCGCAGTGGCACAAGCCTTGTTACAAGCTACGGGAGCATTTGGCATGATTGCAGCTCCCCTCTCGATCGGAGCTTTGACCAAACGCGACCTGAACAATGGTTGGCGAAACTTTTATGTAAGAAATACCCCTGACAATGTGATTCAGCTGTTACGCAAAAGGAACCAAACTCACCCAAGTGGTAGTGGATTTCAACCGGCCTTTGGGGCGCTTCGGCCCTTTTTCTCTTCCTCGGGTATCGGCCTCCCAAACGACACACCCGCCTGGATCATCTCAGTGCATGGCACAAGTTCCGACAAATGGACCTCCTGGGAGCCCTTTTGCTCGGATCCGGTCTGTGCTTGCTTTTGACCGGCGTCAACATGGGTGGCAGTGTCTACCCCTGGACATCTGCGACGGTTCTGTCGACCATGCTCGTTGGCATTGCATTGCTCATCCTCTTTGGAGTGTGGGAATGGAAAGGCACTAAGACGGGCATCATGCACCATGAGCTTTTCACGCACAGCCGAAGTCTGAGCACCTTTTGCATCTGCGTTGCCCTCGTATTTTCTGAAGGTGTCTTGGTTTACGCCTTTATTGTTTTCTATCCGCTTCTGTGAGTCTCTTTCTCTCTCTCTCTGTTCTGTCTGAATCTCAGACGAGACGGGTGCGAATTTGACTGACGTCAAGTATCACGGTAGAACAAAAGTGGTCTTCGAGACAGACATCCTCAAAGCCGCCGCCCGTGTGATAATCTACTATGCTTCTGCTGGTATTGGCACGATTATTTTTGGCATCATATGTGTCAAACTTCGTTCGATCCGGGAGTCACTGGTCATAGGATTCGGATCGGCCTTGATCGGCCTGATCGGCATGGCGACAGTCCAACCAGGACAAAACGCGAAACCCATGGTGTTTGCTGCGTTTGGTGGGCTAGGCACCGCGGCCGTATTGACTCAAGGCATTGCGGGCGTTCAGATGGCCTCGCAACATTCACATCTTTCGGCGGCGACCGCCGTGGCGACGGTCGCGCGAGCTATCTCGGGAACAGTCTTCACCTCCATTTACACGTCCGTGGTGACGCAGAAACTGGCCAACTATCTCCCGACGTACATAACGAAAGCTGCCGTCGCGGCAGGTCTTCCCGCCGCCTCGATACCCCTGTTTGTCCGCGGCCTCGCTGCAGACGAGATCGAGGCTTTGGCTCGCGTTGCTGGAGTGACTCCATCAATCATCGCGGCTGGCATTGCTGCTCTTAAAGAAGCATACGCTGATGCCATCAGATGCACGTTCATTATCGCAGCACCTTTCGTGCTCGTGTCAATGATCGGCTGTTGGTGGCTTGGTGACATCAAGCAAATCATGACTTACCACGTTGATGCTCCAGTTGAGAGACTGCAACCGAAAGATGGACATCGGCAAGGTGAAGGGGCTGGAGCCGCTTAAGTTGGTTTTTGCGGTCATAAAGAGGGGGGTTCTCGCATCGTTGAACTGCTTTGCTTCTGACGCGCAGTAATGATCAAGCTTGAACCGAGTTGAAGAGTTGTTTATTTTCAGGACTTGGATTATTATTGTCCATCACAAGCTGCCTACCTTGATCCGTGTATCTATACAGTTACCAAGCTCAGCACTCTTGACCCCCCAAAGCTATATCGCACTTTTCATCCTTACCATACGATAAGAGTTCAGGTTTGAAAGCAAGTTCAACCGAGTTCCTTGAATACTCTTTGTCGACTTTTTCACGTCGTAGATGTGATGAGAAATTTAACAAGCCGCTGTTTTCATTTACGAATTCAGACGAAAGACACCAAAGATACAATGGAAGTTTCTTGTCAAGCGAATCTTGCTGCCATGGAAGTGGCATTCACATCGGTATCGCTCTCTTACACAACCACTTGGCCAGGAACTCGGTCTGCGTCCCGACGTTGCGCTCAAAGTTCGGTCCTCCATACCCATCAAAATGTCCTCCGGGAATGAGGTGTAGTTCCTTCGGTTCTCGTGCGCGCGAATACGCCTCCAACGCAAGATCGGTCGGCGTCAAGGTATCATTTTCGGCGACGGTCATCAGGAGCGGTGTTGGTGATATTCGATGAATTTGCGCCGTGGGGTCGTTCACACTCATGAGCTCGACACTAAGCAACGAGTGAGCTGGCCGTCGTCACGAAAAGACACTTTTTAACTGTGGTTTACCTCTTGACTGTCACTTGATTGACCCACTCTGGTGGCACTTGACCCAGCTCAATCATAAAGTGGTAGCAATCCCACTTGGGGAGGGCGACCATTGCTAGGGGATCTTTGGCCGCAATTGGTATGTATGTTGGCTCCTTGCCAGCCATACGGCTCAGGCGTTCTGTCCAGACGCTCAATGTTAGCGGTGCCCTGGGTACCTGAGAATTTTGAATCTGATAAATACCATTTTGGAACATTTTCGCCCATTCCGGCAAAGAGTCGCTGCTCATCAGTCGGCGATATGTTTCTGGTCCGGTGGTAAAGGGTCTGAAGGCTCGTGGTGAGCAGTTTCTCCTTTTTCTCCTTGACAGGGTATGATAGGGAGCATTTTACATTTGCGCCAGCACCGCTTTCACTCTCTTATCCACAGCAGCGACTTCTAGCACAACACCGCCAGAGTAGCTGTATTTTTCAGCGACGCGTCAGCGTTGATCTCGATGAACCTTGTCAATCCTGAGAGACCTACGAAGTACCCCTATTCGATGAGAATCAGAAACAGCATATTCACGCCGTGAATCCGATAATATAAACGTACCATATCCCAACTTTGTCCGCATCGATCTCATCCAGACTTTGAGCGTAAGTCACTGCATCAGAATAATCGTTCTTTTGCAACGAAGGGACAATCTCATATCGCGGCTCGCCGTCGCTGGCACCAAAGGACCGATGGTCGAAAACGAGACAGGCCAATGCCAGGTGCGACGTGAAGTGGTTGGCGAAGAGTTCCAGTTCCATCTCCTTGACTGCCGACCAGCCGTGGGCCATGATAAGACAGGCCAACTTGCCACTGTGGTTTTCGGGGGTGAACAGCCATCCTCGGAGCGTGACGCCGTCGTCAGTCTGGAAGTGGATGTCTTTCCGGGGCATTTTTGGTCCAGTTGACTTTGTGAGAAGAAAAATCACAGCAACCAGCAGCACTTCAGAGCAAGCAGAAGACCGAGACTCTGGTTCCCATGAACTTGGGTCTAATCCATGATAAATTTACGTAGCAAGTCTGCAAACAGGTTTGCCCGGCGTCACACGGAGATCCGGGGTGACTCTGTCTGTCGTGTACGTCCGACGTCCGATTCGGGACGGCTGAGCGCCACCCGGTTGGTGTAGGCATCATCTCGACGAATCAAATATTATTAATGTATTCGGTGCTATCATGAAGCTCGAAACCACGCTGGTATTTATGAGCGAAAGCCGGCATTGCGGTCTCATTACACGCCCTCGGATCTTGAGACCAGCTGCTGTGGTGACGGTCAGGCAACAAGCGTTCTCTGAAGGGCAGACATCGACCTTTGTCTTGTCCAGCATGTCGAAAGTCCTCGTGGTGGGCTGTGGCATCATCGGCCCGACCATGGCCATTATGTTGAGGCAAAGGGGTTACGAAGTCACTATTGTGGAAAGAATTCAACGACCGGAAAATGCAGCAGGTGTTGCACTTGCTCTGCAGCCGAATGGGCAAGCATCTTCCTCTCCCGTGGGTAGAGAACTTGGCTGACGTGTCCGTGCAGGTTGAAGGTTCTAGATACCATCGGGCTGGCCAACATTGGAGAACCCGTACTCAACATTTGGGACTACAACGCGGATGGGGAGTACCTGGGAGGTCTTGATATCTCCTATACGAAAGAGCAGTATGGCTTTTGGCCCGCTTTCGTACGGAGAGGTGTGTTGCTGCAAACACTGAAGGCGGAGGCGGTGCGGCTGGGTGTGCAGATTCATGAAGACTGGGAGTTGCACGAGATAGACGACCTGGCAAACGGCGTCGTTGCGACGGCGAAAGACGGTCGAAAGATTGCCACATCCTTTGTGGTGGCCTGCGACGGTCTTCACTCAACTACCCGAAAGATAATCAATCAGAAACATGGCATCTCTGAACCTCCCGCGAATGCGACTGGACAATTATCGGTAGGTACCCCGTTGGGATCATGTCGAGTGCGCACTAACTGGTGGAGCTGAGTGGTATTGCTCCGACTCCCAAGAGCTTAGCACCACAAACAGTCTCTGCTTGGATGGGAGAGTCCAGATTGGTCGTAGCCTTTGAAGTTTCCCGCACGCACTCGGGCTGGACGATGATTCTTAGCACCGGCTCCGAGAAGGCCACCTGGCGCCAGGTGGACAAGCTAGAAGAGACCCGGGCGGAACTTTTGGACGCGGTCGAGAGTTGGCCCGACGCGGTCAGAGACCTCCTAAAGTCGACCGAGTTCATTCTCCGATTCGGGCATTTTGATCGTCCCCCACGTGCCCCGGAGCATTGGTACCATGGGAGATGCGTTCTGCTGGGCGACGCAGCACATCCATCAAGCCCGCATCGTGGACAAGGGGCTAACCAGGGACTGGAGGATTGCTGGGTGCTCAATCAATTACTCCCGGGCGCCAACAAGGAGCTGAGCACCGCGGAATTGGCCACGGCCTTTGCGTCGTATGCTGAAAAACGTCAGGCGAGGACGGCAGTCACTGTTCAGGCGGCGAGGGGCCAAGGGACGGAGCGTGTCGCCGCGGGCAAGGAGGCCGGCCTGCTCAGGGACAAGATGACCCGGGAACGGTGGGCTGATCAAGAAGCGGCGCGAGCAACGTACCATGACTTGTGGAAAGAGCCATATTGATGCAGATTCTCGCAATTCGTTCAAACCCTAAGAACTCTGAAATCACCGATTGGATTTATAAGCCTAGAATCTCAGACTCTTCTTTTGGAATATGAGCCACGATATAATTATGCATCTTTGGTGAAAAGGTCGGGCCGGACGACCAATGGGGTGAGCCTCGACCCGGTCCCGGTCTTGAGGGATACTGACGCCGTCGGCCTCGATCATGCTGGTCTAATAATATTCAATGGGTTAAATGAGACACGGGTCTCGCAACGCTCAATTCGCTCGTATGGAAATAAGACTTTCTGGCCAGTTGCGGCGGCTATCTTGCTTTGACCATTCGGACAATCATCTCTCTCTTCGCTTCGAGCGCGGTGACAGCCAGAAAAGCTTCACCATCCAAGGCCTACAAGGTCTAAACCTCTGCTGATCGCGATCGCGAGAATGTCGGGTCAATTGCGATACGTTCAAAGGCTCGCGGGAGCTTCAGTTCTTATCATTGGTGGCTCGTCCGGTAATCTTGTTCCATCTCGACCCGTCGACGCCGCATTTCTTCATCACGTCTCCAGGTGGCTGACCACGCGTTCTTGGGTACAGGTGTTGGGTTTGGTGTAGCTGAAGCCAGTATCGAGCATGGCATGACCGTGCACATCTCGTCTTCGGATACATCAAGGATTGCGGCCAAAGTCGATCAGTTGAAGAGATCCTATCCTGCGGCCCGTGTGAGTGGACACGTGTGCGATCTCGGCACAATCGATACATTGGAGGTCAATGTGAAGAAACTGTTTGGATCGGTGGGCAACGTCGACCATATCGTCTACACCGCTGGTGACGCGCTTGCCGGAGTTGACATCAGGCAGCTCGACGTGGCGACCATCACGAAGCTGGGCACCGTCAGATTCTACGCGCCTTTGCTTGTGGCCAAATATGCGCTTCAACATCTCACCCCGACGCCTTCCAGCAGCATCACACTGACCACCGGGGCCGTGGCGGCGCGACCAATCCCAGATTGGTCTGTTCTCGGTGCGTTTGCGGCGGGTCTACATGGCATGGTGAGAGGTCTCGCGTTGGACCTGAAGCCGATCAGAGTCAACTTGGTCTCCCTGGGGGCTGTTGACACGGAATTCTGGAAAATGCCCGCGGAAGACAAACAAAAGATCTTCAGGATGAGAGAGGGCAAGTCGTTGACGGGCAAGATTGGGCGAGTGGAGGACGTAGCGCAGAGCTACGTCTACCTCATGACGGACCAGAACATCACCGGCACTGTCGTTAGTACTGACAGTGGTATGCTTTTGCTATAAACTTCCAATTCCGACATCATGTTGTGTGGTGGCAGCATGGACGCTCCAAAATCGGGACCGTCTTCTGAAACCCTTTCGCCGCCCGAAGAGTAATCCGATCCTTTGGTGCTGCTGTTCTTTGTACAAGTCACATTAGCAATTGTTTCCTCGTTCCCGAATCCGACAATGGGAAAAAACTGATCAGTGAAAGGTAGGGTGAATATGATGGGGGGTGAACTTGATTCGGCATCCGGTCATGAATGGTCATCCGACCACGAGAATTGGTCGAGCCAGCAGGACAACCGAACACCTTTCATCCAACTCGCCGCCGGTGTTGCTATCTTGTGCCGACGGACGCGCTCCTACCGAACTCTCCCCTGACGGGTGTGCCATCTCGGGCCGACCGACACTAAGCGATGGGCTTGAAAAGTATCATCTGAGAGAGATGGCTCGCGTTGCTCAAAATGACTCCTTTGGAAGCATGTCCAAGCCTTTGTTCCTAGTGAGCCTGATCTCTCTGTTGTGCAAAATTGGAAACTCCGCGCCTCGTCGATGATCCAAAAGGTCGACGATAGCCAATTGCCATGACCAAATTTGACGAGTACAAAGACCGTTACGCCCACTACCATCTTGAACGCACGGACGATGGTATCCTCACCATCCGATTTCACACGCAAGGCAAAGACATTATTTGGGGTCCGAAGCCCGACGATGAGTTGGGCCAACTCTACGCGGATGTGGCCAACGATGTCGACAACAAGGTCGTCATTCTCACCGGCAGTGGGAGTACCTTCATCCACTACGAGGACCTCGCATCGGGAGCAAACGTCTTGCCCGCGTCGGAATGGGGGACACATTTTCACCCCTTTGTCTTGCGTCTCCCGCACAACCACATCGACATTGATTGTCCCATGATTGCTGCGGTTAATGGTCCGGCAACCGTGCACGCGGAACAGGCATTCCTCTGTGACATTGTGCTGGCGTCCGAGACCGCGGCCTTTGGCGATCAACCCCATTTTCCCAATGGCTTGGTGCCGGGCGATGGTGTCCAGGTGATTTGGCCCATGTTGATCGGCATGAACCGTGCCCGCTACCTCATGTACACCGGTCAAATCCTCGATGCCCGAGAGGCTCAAGACTGGGGATTGGTCAACGAGGTCCTACCGCCAGCGGAGCTCCTTCCACGAGCACACAAGTTGGCTCGCCAGCTGTTGCAGGTGCCAGAGCTCACGCGACGCTTGACCCGCCGTACGTTCGGCGCCGTCATCAAGGAGCAATTGAACACCTCACTCCCTTACGGCGCGGCGTTGGAAGGTCTCGCCGCCGCTCATTACTGGCCGCAAACGTACAAGCCCGCCAGACTCCCTCCCAGCGCTCGATTACCTGACTGAAGATGGGATTGTTATGCTTGCAACAACGGGGCAGATGTGGTGGAATAACTCTTGGGAAATGTCATCCATGTTCCTACTAAACTTGTTCGATCCAATTCAGACAGGTCCATGTCTAACAAAAGCTTTCGGACTATGCATATTTAGGTAGTTAAGAGTCGAATGAGATTGCTCATCTGATTCCTTCTACGCCCGGGCTGGGGCCTCTCCCTGACAATACTATGAATTCTTTTGCTTTCGCTTCATCGAAATGGGGGTAAGGGTATGATAAGATTCTAACTTCAGAATAAGGACGATGTAACACTATCTACTAATATACTCTCTAATATTTCAAGCATGAATTTCTAATAAATCTATAAGCGTAGGTTGTCACAGCACTTACTCAGGAGGTTTCCAAAATACTGCCAGTAGCGCCGGCTGTCAGCATCCACTTCGCAGTCGGTGCCTCTCTCGTTTTCTTTCCTCTCCTCAGAACGCTTAGACGTACTGTCTAGATCCTTCAGATAGGAGCACGCCTATAGCTGCCATCTACTTGGTTGGTAACACCCCTGCGCGATTATACTCGATCAGTATCTTACGGCCTTCTCTCATACCGGGGCCCGGGGGACTGGACCCGGTTTCCTCTATTATGTACATCGGACCTCCGCTGTTGAGAGCTGGTCCCATTTTAATCGTCGGGATGGCTTGTTGCTACGCCTCGGGTGCTAAAATGTTTGCGACCGAGGCGTTGTTGCTTCCTCCGGCCTTACAGTCTTTCCAAGTCTCTCCTGTTCTCTCATAAAGGTATGAATAGGGGGTCAGAGGACCACAGACGGATCGAATTCATCCTTCGGATCCGAAGTCTCTCTGGTCTAACTCGGTGTTCGGCTGGGGGTCATCCGATTCGCCCATCAACCTGTCAATCTTCCCTTGACAAATGAGAACTACATCGGCAGTGAGGGTTTCCTAGGAGTTTGGACTAAGGGGGGGTTGGCGAAAACTCTGAGATTCCCTAATGCTCTAATCATGTTCCAGAGAACCACTGAGGATGTTAAGGAGCCTCAGGATCTAGAATCAATTTATGCACATGACCTCGACGAGAGAATCCACCCAATGAACTGTCATGGTTGGACGAGCCACCACGTCGCCATTCAGTCCTGTACAATGCTCAATCTGATCTGCGGCACAATTTGTAGAACAGCAGGCAACAAAGTCTTTGAACTTCTCTTCTCTAAGCATTGATGGCACTGTGTCACAAATTGCCTGCCTGAAGCGGGGTAAAGCACCCATCGAGCGCATTTTCATGTATCCGCTAGCAGGGGGTTCATGGGCCATAAGCATCTCTCATTCCCCTGGCTGCGAACTCTGCCTAATGGCGGCTGGACTCGTCAAAGTGTTAACGTCTGCCTTTTAAACCTCGGCTGCATCTACGACCTCTTCCAAAAGACGATTCACCTTTTTTGGTCCACAAGGCAGACAGACTCGTAGCAACATTTGGATCATGCATCCACCAAAAGTCCCTGTCGCTTGTGTGGCTTGTCGCGAGAAGAAAATACGCTGTAAGTTCGAGTTTTCTGCTTCCATCCGAAGGAAAAGCTGTTCACCAGGCTCGTGGCAAACAGGCCGTGGAGGCTTCCCTTGTGAAAAATGTGTCGTAAGTCGACCTCCGATCCAGATATGCAGGCGGCTGGTTCTTCCTTGACCCAGAGTCTCAGAAAACAATGCTTCGTCCTCCCCGCTCGCCGTCCGAAAAAACACGCCGACAATGACCGCACAGCCATGCTGGAAAGTCGAATGGCGCGAATGGAGACTCTAATACAGTCCCGGCAAGACTCTGCATCATCCAATGCTGGGGTACATCTGGGACCTGACCCAGCGTCTGTTGCCCGAACCAATCCACCAGCAGCCTTGTCGTCGATTGTGGCACTGGATGGAGCGCCGGAAGGGAATGAAAATCTTTCGGCCGATGCAACGTGTTCTCAACGGGTGGCCGTCCATCCCTGGCAGGTGAGCGCCATTTTCATCATTCCTTTCCACCATTCCTGCCCCTCCTGTGAACGCGGGAACCACAATCACCAGACCCCAGGTTCTGATTTTGAAGTCGTCCAGGCTTCCCAGAGTCCGACCACACTCCTGTTTTCCGAGTCTCATTCAAACTGGTCCATAGACCAACAGGCTGTTCAGGACTCGGTGAATGTTCAGGAACAGATTACCATCGCTCCACATAAGGTAGGTTACGAAATCAATCATCCGAATTAGCATCGTGGGGGAACTGATCTAACCAAAACAGGCCAATTGGGAACACATGGGTCAGCTCTGGTGCTTTTGGTTTCTGCCTTTTGCCAGGACCCTAATTGATTTTGCAGGCCCGAGTTCCTGGATCACCATTTGCTCTCCGCCGGGATTGAAATGGGTTGCGGAACGATCAGGGACCAATGCGCTTGCCGAGTGCGCCAAGGACCTCACGTTGAGTTGGTCTCAACGTCTGAAATTCGCCGGGCTTCAACATCGAGACGACTCGTCAGAACCCGACGCTCAGACAGCGTGGCTGTATACCAAGGGTTCCTACCGTTCCTCTCTCGCGTTGTGGTGTGCCTGGACCTAACCTTTGCAGCTTATTTCGAAGACTCTCTCGAGGCCCTCTATGGTGTCGTATACCGTCCCGAGTTCGAAGCGCGGCTCCACGACCACTTGAATTCCCGTGGCATTAATTGCCCAACGTGGCATGCTTTGAGGAATGTCGTGTATGCCACTGGCTGCAGGACGTATCTGGCCAAGCAGAAATCGTCCAACTGGTCCGATGCACAACGACAGTCCTGGGTGTATTTCGAGAATGCCCTTTCCGTCTACGTCGACTTGCTTTACACCCCCTCCGGACTTACTGCTGTTCGCGCTCTGGCGGCAATGGTGGGTCGTGTCGTCTGCAGGAAAAGCGTGTACCATCTTCACGTCTGACCACTGGTGATATCCAGAATCTTCATGTTGAAGGTGCCGGAAACGCGGCTCTCGAGTCGGTCATGTGTGCCAGCGCCGTACGATTGGCGCAGACGAAAGGTCTACACCGAGAACCACCAAGTAGTTGGGGACTCTCACAGGATGAGGCCCTTCATCGCAAGTGGCTGTGGTGGGCGATTTACATTCATGAAAGACAAGTCACTCACCGTTCCGGTCGTCCATCCGTGCGTCCATCGGGAACCCAACCCCCTTTTCTTACGGACCTTGCACTGATATAGCACACAATGCTAGACGATTGATGAAGACAACATCAGCTGTCAGATTCCAACGACTGTTGTCGCTGGCAGTACGATCGATCTCTCGTTTATGACGGCGATGGTGCATCATGCTCGCATCTCAGCACAAATCTGCCGACAGCTTCTTTCCGTGTCCGGCTTTCGACAATCTCCGCCAGTCATTATGGAACGAATGGCCGAGCTAAGCCAGCAATTGGAGACCTGGAAGATCTCCCTTCCTGACCACTTGAAACCTGCCGCCATTGATCCCTCTGCTTTTCGCTCAGTGCGAGAAATGAATCGCACCCTGTGTGTGCACTTTGCCTACTATGGCAGCATCACAGCAATAAATACAATCTTCTTTTATCCATGGATCTCGTATGCTTGCGGCATCGATCCTCGAAATTTGGCGCATACCCACCAGATTGTGGAGAGCACAAAGGTGGTGGCAGAAGCTGCAAGGGACATTATACACGCAACCAGAGTCATCAGCACCGACGCTACTTCGCCACAGTGGTAAGGGATGAAGGTCCCATCCTTGTCAGGCTAGATCATGCTGACCTTTTTTGGTTGTGGAGGCTGGTATTCTACTTTCCCATGGTCGGCTTAATTAACTTGTTTTTATATGTTCTCAAATATCCCAACATTCTCTCGGCTGCTGTCGATGTATCAATCTTGGATATTGCGGTCGGACACTTTGGACATCTGGAAGTGGTCACTGCATTGGAGCTTAGTTACCCGTTTGCCCGAGAGGTTTCCCGAATCGCATACAACACGGTGAAGTACAGCAGAGGGAGTAAGTCTGGCCCCACGAGCCCTGAGACACCAGCAGCGGCAGCAGCAGGCCCGACAGACACGGCTTCCAACAATGCCATGTTTCCTGACATGGTACGTGTTAGTCCTCCATTGCCCATCTTGAGATTTACTCTTACTGAGATCCAAAGATCAATAATGCCGGGGAACCTTTACTCGAGCTGGACACCTTCGACATCTTTGAATTGGACGATCTTCCAGGAGAAGGAGACATGATATATTTCCAGGCCTAGAAAATAACCGCCTAACTTGGCCGTCCATGGTTCAAGATATTTAGGGTTGTGAAGCGGCCCGTGCGGCATTGCGCCACCCTCGATGACAACAGATTGAACCCAGGCCGTCAAGGTTGTGTTAGGGATGCCCGCCGTCCTGATTGGCATTGCCGTAGGAAAATATGCCCGGGCTCCCTTACTTCACATTTCAATCGCACAATGGGACGCTTAGCTAGAGCTAGGTCAGCTAACAGTCTTCAATCTAGACCGACCAAGTCATCGGGCTATGAAGAAAATTGTGAACATTGATAGTGGAAGAACTGAGGTCATACGACGATGCAAGCTCGCCACAGAAGCAAAGAAGCGGAGACAAGGTGGTTTTCTCTAGACACTGCAGAGACTTGAGGAATGTCGAGTATTGTGGCCTTAGTTAGCATTCAAGTGGGGCCAATGCGATATGACAACTTTGCAGCCAGCGCAGCACGCGATGTCGAGGACTGAGACAGACCTGGAATGCTGATGAGGCGTGAAGTACACGTTGGGCACGTCTTCACCACTTTCAGTGAGCGGGCAACAATCACGGCCCCTGGGAGGTTTGGAAGCAGGTTTATTTCGTTCTCGACAAGATTTTACGGACTTGTGGAGGGATTCCGGTGGGAAAAATTTCCTGTCTTCAAACTTAATAGCGTCTTTTTTTTTTAATCTTTTTGTAACAATCTCGACGGTGTGGTCTTGGGGCAGACTTAGGCTGGCTGACCTTGCTCACCATGATTGAAGAATACAGCTCCCAAAGTGCGCTCTGTAAACCCACAGCTTCTGCTTTGTGAGCAGCTTCCTCGTTTCAACCAAACACATCTCATCTCGCTCGTTCTCATAATCAAAGATAAGCTCCGGACAAGCGTACCTGACTCGAATCTTGCTCTGATCTATGACCATAGCACAGCAATCTTTTTCCAAAAGCTGTGCTGGTTGCTTTGTTCCGCCTTCATGTTCTCCATTCTAGTCCATATCTCAGCATCAGCTTCGATTTCGGCCAGATTCGTCGTCAAATCCACGTTGGCCGTCCTATACATCCATGGATCGTTTCTGCCCCAGGTGAATTTGTGTCCGATCCAAAGCAGCACGAAGATCGGTATGCCCAAATAAGTGGTCAAGAAACCGCTTGCCGTGAACCTGCCTGGGTAGAAAACGGTAAAGCCATTCATGAGAAGGAGGAATGCAAAGAAGAACATGCAAATCCACGCTGCGTATGGCTGGATCACTGATCTGTAGGGCACCGTGACGCCCTGTGCATCGCATGCCTTACGAAAGCGGATGTAGACAATGCAGCAGATGAGCCAGGAAGTGAAGCCGGCCGTGTTGGTAAGGTTAATGAACCAATTAAAGACCACTCCCGCCGAAGAACCGCAGTTGAGGTAGGCCAAGAGAGCGAAGCAGCTGCTGGCCAAGACGGCGTAGATGGGCAATCCATAGCGGGTACATCGGGCGAAGATTTTGGGGGCGTCTCCGGCCACCGCCAGCGAGTACAAGGCCCGGCTCGACATGTAGAGATAAGAGTTGCCGGAGGACCACGCACTGGTAAGAATGCCCACATTGATGATGGAGGGCAAGGCTGGGATGCCTGCATTGCGGATAGCAATAACCCATGGTGAGGCGTTGGCATTGCCAGCACCAGAAACGAGACCTTCCGAGTCTGAATTGGTGATGATTCCGATTCCAAGAGCACCAATAACGTAGAAGATGACCAGTCGGATAAAGTAACGATGAGATGCCTGGGGGACGTTCTTGCGAGGGTTTTGCATTTCGCCAGTGGAGAAAATGACCAACTCCGGACCAAAGTAGAAGGAGAACCCCGAGAACACCCAGATGTAGAGGAAGGCGGTGAAGCGGCCGCCGGCACCGTCGACAATGTACGCCTTGACAGCGCCAGGGTTGTTCCAGTAGCGGAATCCAAGTCGGTCATGGTCGGGGCCTCCCCCAAGCATAAGGACAAATGACAGTATCAGGAGGCCAGTGATCATGGCCACCTTGATCCCCGCAAACCAGAACTCGGTCTCGGCGTATATACCAACGGGACACAAGTTGAGTGCCACAATGACAATCAGCATAATGGTGATCCAGACGGCCATGTGGACGTTGTTGGGCCAGTAGCCGATGACAATGCCTGCGGCAGTGACCTCGTAGGCGACGATGATGCCAAATGAGTAGAAGTAGAGCCAGCCAAGGGCAAACCCCAGGGACGGTGAGACGAATCGGTTGCAGAAGCAGGCCATGGAGGCACCTGAGACAGGCAAAAAGGCCGCGACTTCGGCCACGGCCGTGATGACGCCCAACACCAGCAGCGAGATCAGGCTGTAGCAAAGAAACAGAAGACCAGGGCCTCCGATTGCAAGTGCTTGGCCTGATCCAACGAAAAGGCCTGTACCGATAGTTCCTCCGATAGCTATCATTTGAGCGTGGCGAGATTTGATATTTCTTTTGGTGCTGGCGTGCTCGAGTATCTGGAATTGTTCGGCATTGTCCAAGGTGCCAACCTTGCACAGTTCGGCGTCAGCCATGTTCTTGGTGGTGATCTCCTTTCCGGAGGGGGTAGGTTCGCTAGTCATTGTACAGGGCAGCTGTTCCAGCGATACTTCGAAGGCAGAGGTGCTGACATCGAGGAATTTCAGGATGAAGAGAGTCATCGTCTCGGGATGCGTCTATATTCATGTTTTGCGCACACTTACCCCCGAAGCAAAGCAAACCGCCGGGTCCAGCTTCTGCAGCGCATTCAAAGTCATTCGCATGCGACATCGCGATCGTCTTGGTGGATTCTAGCCGTCTCCGCCCCCGCGAAGATTGTTGGCCCAGTCGGGCCCACCTCCAAAGCTTTCCCGATATATATCTGCTTGTCTACCTTGGTTCGCCGGGGAAGTCCAACCCCGGATTGAGTTTGTCTGGATTGGCTTGCGGCAGGTCTTTGCTTCACGTGATCGAGGTGGCCTGCCCTTCCTGGAGAAGGGAGGCCCGAGGCATCTGCCGAACAGGAATGCCAGTAGTGACTATGGCTCCCTTGGGTTGCCACTGTTCTAGACGAGCATTATCCGTCAAAGAGTCTCTTTGCGGGTCGAACAATGTTTCATGATCATTTCTTTCTGGACCTGCCACAAGGCTGAGCCCTCTTAGATTACTTTATAAAAGTCTACCATTCGAGATCCTTAGATTTTGTCGTCCCGAACCAACTGATTTCTACATTTGTCTGTTTTTCGAAGTTCACCATAGTTCGTTGCGAAGAGACCGTGCAACCATGGGCTCTGTCGGCATCCAGCAAGAACAAGTCTACGACGTCCTCATCATTGGGGCTGGTCTCTCCGGACTCTGTAGTCTCTATCATATCCGCCAACGGTTTCCATCGTGGCGTATCAAACTTCTCGAAGCTGGCAGCGACGTTGGGGGTACCTGGTACTGGAATCGCTATCCTGGCGCCCGCTTCGACTGTGAGTCCGTCTCGTACGGGTTTTCATGGGATAAAGGCCTCCTACAGGAATGGCATTGGAAGGAAGAATTCTCCCCACAGCCGGAAACCCTCAAATACATCCAGCGCGTGGCCGAGAGAAATGACCTTCGTAAAGACATCCAATTCGACACCCGGATTCGTTCAGCCTTCTGGGACGATACCAACCATACCTGGCAATTTGTAGACGAATCAGACAGGACATACAGGACGACATTCTTCGTTAGCTGTCTCGGCTTTCTATCTACGCCGACTCTGCCCAATATTCTGGGGATCGACACCTTTCAAGGCAAAAAGTTCCACACATCTCACTGGCCCAAGGAGTTCTGCTTAAGCCGCGACTTGGCCGGGAAACGTATCGGTGTCATCGGTACTGGCGCAACTGGCATCCAGGCCATCACCGAAATAGCAAAGGAACCAAGCATCAAATCTCTTCATGTTTTTCAGCGAACAGCAAACTGGTCCGCTCCCCTGCGAAATTCGGAAGTCACCCCAGAGAAAATGGAGAAATATAAGGCCGAATATGACAGCGTTTTTGAACGTTGTGCATCGACACCAATGTGTTTCCTCCACCAGGCCGACCCACGGAAGTCTGCCGATGTCTCAGATGAGGAGCGACTCGCACTTTGGGAGTCACTGTACGCTAAGCCTGGTTTTGCCAAATGGTTAGGAGCATTTAGCGACACATACACCGATCGCACCGCCAACAAGCTCTACTCGGATTTTATGGCCAACAAGATCAGAGAAAGGGTACACGATCCAGTGGTGGCGGAGAAGCTCATCCCCAAAAACCACGGGTTTGGTACACGACGCGTGCCCTTGGAAAGTGGCTACTTTGAATCATATAACCGGCCAAATGTCCACCTTGTCGATATAAAAGAAAACCCCATCGAAGCCGTGAACCCTCAAGGAATTTTGACCTCCGACGGGCAGCAATATGACCTAGATGTTTTGATCTTTGCCACAGGATTCAACGCCATCACTGGTGCATTCAGCGCTATCGAATGGAGCGCCAAAGACGGTAGACCACTCCTCGGCAACAGCGACACCGAGAAAGGACGGCGAGCCATATGGGTGGATCATAGGCCGCAGACCTTCCTGGGCATCACGGCGCCCGCCATGCCAAACATGCTCATGGTACTCGGGCCGCATCAGCCATTTGGAAATGCTACTCGTAGCATTGAGCATGCCACGCAAGTCGTGACCGATTTGCTACAGCACTGCAAAGATAACAATTACACATATGTCGAGCCGACACCTGAAGCTGTGGAGCAATGGACCGAACACGTCTTTGAGTGCGGCAAAGGGTCATTAGCCAACGAGGTGGACAGCTGGATGACGGGTATCAACACTAATGTTGCCGGAATGCAAACCCGAAGCGTGGCCAGATACGCTGGAAGCGCCCTTGAGTACCGTAGGCGTTGCGCGGCTTCCAAACTTGCTGGATGGAAGGGATTACAATTTGCTTGAGCTTGAGCGGACTTTCATGGCGTGTCGACCTTGTCTGAGAAAGCATGCCTTTCTCCGTCATCGCTTCCATCTTATGTTGTAGTGGTGACAGGATTTACCCAGATAGCTGGAGGTTCGAAGTAAGCTTAGGCTATAGAGAACTTCAACCCATTCAAGAACTTTGTCCATCCCGTTACGATCAACCCCTGCCGTGACAAACAGTGATCAGCCCTTTCATCCTTACAAGGGGTCGAGCTTTCTCTTCTCCTCCAAAAATGTGCTCGAGAAGTTTGAACAACACTGCAGCGAGCGGCGATTATTGTGAGGGGGTTGTCACACTATACAGTTGAAGATCTGATGATATCCGACAAGTTGCTTGATTCCAAGGGTTTGCGTTATAATTCCCTATGTAAATGATGCAGATCACTCGCTCGAGCTGCAGACTGGGCGCCTTTCCAGGTTTTTGAGCGTGGTTAAAGAAGTGACAAATCAACAGATCCAGCCCCCGTCCACATTATATACAGCGCCAGTCACGAAAGATGCCTCGTCGCTTAACAGAAAGGCAATCACGTTGGCCACTTCGACTGGCTCCGCCCTTCTTTTCTGTGCCGTTTGTTGTAAGCCACGTTTCACATCATCTGGATCTTCGCCAGCAGACATTGGAGTGTTGACAGAGCCTGCGAATGCGTGGTCAGCCTGTCTCACCTCCCCCTACGCTGAAATGATGTCTCGAAAGCGTTTCCAGCATAGCTCCAGTAGTCTCAAGAAGTAAATTTGGCACTTACCTGGTGCGACACAATTGATCCTGACGTTGGGGTTCTCTTTTGCTGCTGTTCTTGAAAGCCCGATAACGGCCGCTTTGCTGGCACAGTATGGAGCAACACCGGGTGAGCCCATCTGGCCAAAAGTGCTGGCCGCAGAGACCTGTACGTCAAAAAAGGTCAGCACATGATCCAAATGTGACCGTAAAATGTGCAGCTCCGAGAATTCGCAAGGGAACTGACAATGCTGCCACCTGCTTTAAGCATCTCCCGAATCTCAGCTCTCATGCAGAAAAAGACACCACGCGTGTTCACGGCAAAGTTGAAATCCCACGTCTCGTCAGTTTCTTCGGCGACCGGTTTGGCAGGCGTGATGATGCCGGCCATATTCACAGCGCCATCCAGCTTACCCAGTTTTTGCACCGTGGACGCAATCCAGGCATCGACTGACTGGCTCTCGCGGACGTCAATAACTGTGTACATGTGCTTATCGCTATTTGTCAAAGACCTGGCTGCGGCTTTCACAGCAGCCTCGTTTATGTCTGCCAGAGAAATGATCGCGCCTCGCGATGCCAGGAGCTTTGCAGTCGCCAGGCCCATGCCAGAGGCTGCACCGGTGATTGCAATCTATAAAGGTGAGTAATGCTGGCCGGGGTGCCTATCATGTCGGCCAAGGGCTGGGGGACGCACCACTTTCCCCTCAAACGACGCCATTCTCTAACCTTAGGGGTTCCTTGTCTGTGAGTCTTCTAAAATGATGATTTTGTGTGACGACCCTCCTCTGACCGAATGATGCTCCCGACAGTGACATGTTATCCAAGTAAAGTCTATCGCCAATCAGTCCTGCCGACGCCGATCGAAGGATTAGGGAGATACGAGGGTCGTCGGATACAGGTAAGTATGCCCAAGATGACCTTGCCACCATCTCGAACTCTACGAACTTTCTGCCAAAAAGGAAAGCCATACCCGTGACCCCTCATCATGTGCACGATACGCCCGTTGAGATAGGAAAGTGACCCCTCCAAAGATTCCAGAAAGCCCTCAACTCTTATTTGCGACTTTCCTAATTCCACTCGCCACTCTCCTCAACCATGAATTGATTGTCCGTCCTGGCCATGGCCCCAGGATTAATTCCTCACTCGTGTGCCCTTCTCCGCGCACCGTGATGTCGATCCAACCAGATAGGCAGCAGGCTCCAGATTCGGGCGGTTCCAGAAATCGTTCGTTCAATGGATGCGCCACTGTATGCACGACCCCCGTTCCAAAGCTGCGGTTTTTTTTGTTGTTTTTTAGTTTTGTTTTTACTGATTATTTGAGGCATAGTGTCGCATTCGACATGTCAAATGCGACGAAGGTCGTCCCACATGTTCCATGTGCAAGTATTTTGGGCTAGATTGTGCGGGCTATGAGAAGGGCATCTTTTTCGATTTTGAAACTGCCTCCAACGCTACGGGCGAAGGAATCGCCCGCTTTCGCCGGCCTTTGCTGACCGAGGATGAACGCAAGCGAATGAGTGCATGGCTCGTGTCGAGCGTCCACCCCAAATTGACTTTGCGTGTCCTTTCTCAGATTGACGACGAGTGCGAGCATTCAGCTGCTCAGCAGCAGGTTCAAATTCAGCGCGGTCCGTTCGGCGCGTTCTCATTGAGTCGCCTTCCGTGGATCCGTTCCAACGAGAAGGATACGGGGGAAGAACTACTAGAACAGGGTTCTTCTACGGAAGATTTGGTGCGGCTCAGCGACGAGTGTGTTGTGTCTGACGACGCACCTCTGTCGCCGTGGACCCAAGATCTAGTCCAGGCCATTTTCAGTCAATCCGAGCAGATCTCGGTCCCAGCATCTTCAGACTTTTGGAACACTACCGTGGACTCAAACTGCATTCAGGAGATCTTCGACGACCAGATCCCCATGTCCATGTCTGCAACTCAGGAGGTGTTCAGCACCCCATTGTCATCCGAGACCTACCACTTTCCACACTTCATGCCTGAGGCTCAGCTCAGTCAGTCGATGATAATCCCTTCCATTTCTCCCGTCATAAGTCCTGGTGACACCGTCCCACAGGATGTGGTGACGCTGCTCAAACACTATGCCACAACCGTCATCACGTTGCTAACACCGCTCCGCCACACCAAAACACCATGGCACATCCTCTTCATTCCTCACATCAGACATTGCCTGGCGGCTCTCACCCTCGGCGAGCAATTGGACCATGCTAGCCTGACCGCACTCTATGGAACCTTGGCGATAAGCGCCTTTAGTCTCGGTGGCGTATCTCAGTCTCCAACATGGCATGACAAGGGCAAGGCTTATAAACAACGCGCCCGAGAGCACGCCCGGCTGATGCTGAGAACGGCATATGCTGTTCCCAAAACCGCCAAATACAAGTCCATCTTGATGGCGCTTCTCGCAATGGTACAGCTTTCCATGTTCGTCGGGACTCGCGATCAAACGGACTGTTACCTGTTGGAGGCCGAAAAGTTCATCCGGCTCAAAGGCCTCAACCGCAAAAAGTCCCGCAAGGTTCGATTGCTACATCATTGTTACGTTTTTGAGCGACTATTTCACGAAAGCATTTTCATCTGTGGTGCGAACTCCCCCCAACGTCAACATGTTCGCAAAGCAATCGAGTCGAGTGGGCTGGCGATCCATAGCCGGGACAGTCTCTCCTTCCGCCTCCCGACTTGGACCAATTTGGACGAGGAGTGGTCGATTGTGAAAAGCCAGGAAGCAGGCGAAAATGACCTGCACCTTGAACGGCCTGGGGAGTTCCCGCCGACCCTCTACCCCGAAATCTTCGCCTTCCCGGAGCCCTGGCTACTCGTGCTGTCACTCACCATTCGTCTTGGTAAGGAGAAGGACTATGCCGAGGCCGAGGGGGGGACGGATGCTCTCAGCTTAAAGGACTTTGCCAGTCGCGCAAAAGCCGTTGAACGGCGCCTCTATCGATTACAGAGGCCCACCGACACGGCACATGCTTCCAGCGGCTTACAGTCACCGCGTGATTGGGACGTTCTGAACAATATGCTCGATGCGGTCCAGCAGGCGTTGATCATTTACTTCAACCGACGCATCCACGATTTGGACGCCTCTTTGTTGCAACAGAAGGTGGTCGGGGTGCGAGATTGCCTGCTGCGCTGCGAAATTGCAGATCCGGACGTGGTCCACGGCTCTGCTGGGTTTCTCTGGCCTGCGTTCATAGCAGCATGCGAGGCCGAGGACCCCGAGGTGCAAGTCTCCTTTTCTCATTGGTTCAAAATCTCTGCGCAGCGAAGTGGACTGTCTTGTTTTACCAAGACTCTCCAAAGTATTGAGCAGATCTGGCACGAGAAGCAGACTTCGAGCGGAACGAGCATCACCTGGCTTGACATTATGAAGCAAAAGACTTTGATGCCACACGACCTTTGACGGTTGGAGCGTGGACAACGGTCCTCATCAACGCTGCACCTTCACGAGGGACGGTTGCGGGCGAGAATCTTTCTGGGCCTGGGATGGCTCGTACAATTTACGTGCCCTGATTCGCTCTACCAATCTATCATTCGATTGCACTGGAAAGATCGAGCCCTTGAGAGAGAAATGGTCCGCTGGCTCCAACCATGACCGTGACTACACTTGGCATGAAACCTTCGTCCGTTGCTCTATCGCTCAGTATACCCGCCGTCCACGAAAAGCGTCGTCCCTGTGACAAAGGAGCTTCGTCCTCCCGACAGGTAGACCACCCCGTCAGCTATCTCTTCCGGTCTTCCCATCCGTTGCATAGGGACGGCAGTATCCACCCGCTCCAACATTGCCTGCAGGACAAGCGGCGATTTCGTGGTCATGGGCGTCTCCGTATATCCTGGGCAAATGGCATTGATTCTCAAGCCATCTTTGGCATAATCCTCGGATGCCGTCCGAGTCAGGCCGATGACGCCGTGCTTGGTCGCGGTGTATGCGGTGGACATGGGAATCCCCACTACTCCCTGGATCGACCCGAAGTTGACAATTGACCCGCGCTGCAGCGGACGACCATCGATGTTGGAGAGAATCGGGTCCTGCTTTAACATGATCCGCGCGCTCGCTCTGAGGACGAAGAAAGTTCCCGTCAGATTGATGTCCACAATTCTCTGCCAATCACGCGTTTCCGCAAATGCCGCGCCGCCCTGGTGCTTCATGGCAATTCCCGCGGCGTTGACCACGTAGTCGAGACGGCCGAACTTTGTAGCAACGTCGGTAACGGCTTGGTTCACTTGATCCTCATTCGTGACGTCCACCACGTACGCTTCCACTTGACATCGTCGGGTTTGTTCCGGTGCTGCGTTTTCAACCTCCTTCTGGACCGCCGCCAGTGCATCTTGATTGACGTCCAACAAGGCGATTCCGGCAGCGCCGTCTCTTGCAAACGTCTTGGCACACGCTCTGCCAATGCCGGACGCGGCACCAGTGATCAAGGCGAAGCCTGGCACGTCCATCTCGAGTCAGACTTGCAGGAAAAGCCCGATGCCCGATTTGAAGCTGAAAGAACTGACTCGGCTGGCGAGTGCGCACGGAACTGCTCTTCAAACCCCTGAAAATTTCGTATACAAAATTGACTAGAGATTTCTGAAGATGTCCTTTTGGTCGAGGCCATCTTTTGCAGGCTATTTAATCATGATTCGAGTCTGCGGAGGAGTGCCGCGCGAAAACGGCATTGGCCTGGGGAGACTTGCCTAATCAGTATGTATGAGATCTGGAATGGCCACAAAAGCACGTCATAGAGCATCCAGGTCCCCAGGCGTGCTCTCGACGCGTCACATTGAACACTGATCCACACTCATCGAGCAGGGCGCCAGGCCATGGTCCTTTGGGAATCATCGGTCGAAAGCGTGTGAGGGTTCGCCTTTTCCGGGAGAGACTAGAAGAGCACTAGAGAATGCTCGCTTCCAACGTCCTCGAATATTGTTTGCCTGCCATGCAAGGAGTGCTGGAATCGATGCGTTACACCCGGATGTGACGAGGAATGCACCGACGTATCCGGGGCCAGGACCGTCCGTCCAGGCCAGGAGGCAGAGGCCCAGGATATTCTGTAGGGCGTTGAAGATCAAGGACGGGCTTCGAATGTGATATTTGTCGCCTAACCATCCCTTGGATGACCATCACGCGGTGCGTGAAAGCGTCTGCAGACTTTAATCCAATTCACCAAAAGGGCAATTTACTTATCTACTCCCTACGATGGTGATCTGAACGACACTGGGAAACCAAAAAAAAAAACACAAAAAAGAAATGGTCACTACGAGGGTCGAACTCGCGACCTTGGCGTCAACAGTTTCCAATAGTATTTGGTATTAGCACCACGCTCTAACCAACTGTATTATGATTAGTACTTGTATGCGGGACTCATTGAGCTGTGACTACTAACCTGAGCTAAGCGACCTGCTGGTTCTTGGAAAAGAATTGTGAGACTTTATACTATATAGAGAAATTTTGTTCTTGGGGAAGGGCCATTTCGTGACGTCATGATGTCCCCACCGCTCCAAATGCCTCGGTCCGTCTACATCTGGCTTCAAGTTCAGCGGCAGCCTCAGCCCATTCGTTGAGGTCACGATTATACCGCTCAAGGACGCTATGATGGCCACTCAGCAATCTCGTATCGCTGCTCATGTGTCAATCCCACCTACCGGGTTCCCTGTTGAGGTAGGGGACCCGGAATCGTGGTGGTTCTCAGTGGTCGGCGAACAAGACCTTTGGCCTGGATGCATGCAAAAACTTTATGCAAGATACTCTCGACGACGGCATGGTTGTGATTGAAAGTCAGTCACGCGTTAGCATTGTTGGCTTTTCGATAGTCACCAGGAGAAGCCGGGATGAAGCCACATGGCCCCGAACAGGAGTCTCCCACGCTGCTTCCGCTGGCTCCTCACCTGCCGCGTTGCTCTCCCGCCAACGACTATGAAGTCGACTCGCTTCCTGGTCTTCTCTTTCTGAATCACAACTCGTCTTTTCGCAATGTCTTCATGACACATATAAGCAGGCGCCGCATATCTCAAAACAACAAATGCCTTGATTAGGGGGTTGACGAATCCCCAACAAACGACCGACATCCCGCGACGAATTTCCGCCGGCGGAACGACGTCCAAAGACCATTACTCTGGGGACGATCAAACACAAACTCCTGCGTTCGTGGGTTGTTGAGTATCGCGAGTTGATTTTCGGCCTCTGACCACTTTTTTGAGACCTTCCCAGAGAAGACTGTGGCGACCTGAAGTCTCTTCGTTGAGGCTCTCTTCGGCAACCACCGCCTTGGTCTTCGGTGGATCCTGCCCCTGAGCTCCCTGCACGGGTCCGGCTGTCTTGCTAGTCGAAGGTTGACTGTCGCTTGGATTCTGGGGTGATCGGGAGCCCCCCTTCACCTCAGGTATGACTCCATTCCCAACCAAGGAATAATCACAGGATCTGTACAGGGTAGCACCCTTATAGGTACGTTTAAACGAATCGATGCTCCTTTCGATAATATAGTAATATTTCGCAGCAAGCCAGACTATTAACCATCATAACCTCCCTCCCACTCCAGGTAACCAATTTTCCCCCGATCACTCTTATCACCTTTACATCCCCTAGCAGTGCTAGTGTCTAACCATCGGATATTTGAAGCCCATCCTACTCCGCCTCCAAGGATTCACTATATTCCACTTTGGTCAAACCCAAACTTCTATGGCCGAACCAGAGTATTGGAAGAGATTCATAATGAATTATTTGGTTGCACTTCCGACTCAAAATCAACGCAGTATCAGAGGTCTTGCCTCATCCATGGCATCGGAGGAATGGGCAAGACACAAGTTGCCCTAGAATACACCCATCGCTACGGAGACTTTTATGACTATATCTTCTGGGTACGGGCCGAGACAGGGCTTGAGATGATTAAGGACATCATTACAATCTCGGACAAGCTCAACCTGGAGCAGCCAAAGCATGGCGGTGATGGTGCAATTATCGACAAGGTTCGAACTTGGTTCGAAACCACCACTGGTAGCTCTCCCCACTATTGGTACTTCTGTCGTGATTGTCTCACATATCTCCAGACAGGAAATGGTTACTGGTATTCGACAACGTTGAGGACATGGAAAGCCTGACGCCATATCGGCCGCGGTTGGGTCATGGTTCATTGCTGCTGACATCACAAAACGCTGGACTCCGTTCCCAGACAACCCACAACATTCCCTTAAAGCCGTTTGGCGAAGAAGAGGGTGCTAGCTTTCTCCTGAAGCAACTGAATGGAGAACATCCTCCGACAGAGAATGACGATGCGATCTCGTTGTGCAAAGAACTTGGGGGTTTACCACTGGCGATCGCGCATGTTGCGGGTTATATGGCAGAATCAGATGTGTCTGTAAAGGATACGCTTGACATGTTCACGCAGCGCCGTGAGTCTGCCGAGATCTTCAATACAAAACCGGATACAACGTTTGTGTATAGCAAAGCCCTCGACTTTGTCTGGGACGTTGCGTTGCGGGAGCTGGTCGACGACACACTCAGGCTGATGCATGTCTTGTCCATGCTGAATCCGGAGGGCGTGCCAGAGGAGATGCAACGTGGAGATCACTTGGAGCAAGGTCTTTCATTTTTAAGTAAGTCGAAACGGGCACAGTAGGCGCTTCCAACACTGCGGGGACCCTAGTGTTACAGGCTGCTAACTCAGAACAGATTCTTGGCTATGATTCGCAGCCTTTGCCGTCGGCAGCTCATTTCCAAGACAGAGGTCTCAGGGCGGCACTGCCTCTTGACCCACCAATCGCTGCAACGCAGCATCTTGCATCGCCTGGATGGCGTGGAGGGGAAACTTGAGGAAATCTTCCAGACAACTCTCACGCTTCTCCGCAAAGTATTTCCTCGGCAGTCATCCATCCAATTTCCTCAGAATGATCATTGGAAAGTGTGGGAGCTGTACAGTCCCCATGTTATGAGCTTGAGAAAAGTGCATGCGGAATCGGACCAGAGTCTTTCATCATCAATCGGGTTCGCGGAGATTCTGGGAGATGTGGCGAACTACTTCTGGGAGCGGAACCTATTTAACAACGGTATTCTGGCATCCGAATCTGCAGAAAGATATGCGAAAGCCTCCCGGGCCAGTTTCCTCACCTACAAGCACACATCTTTACCATCGGAGCATCAATTCGGTCGCATGGAGGCATTTCAGAACGGAAGGAATCCCTTCAAGGTTTCCAGAAATCACTTGCACTACGACAGCAATACATAAACGAGCTTTGTCCCGAACATGCAACAGAGGATGATATCGGCAACTACGCGAATGCGTGGAGCAACCTTGGTTATAGGCGCGTAATATCCTGCCCATCCGCATCGGACCCGAACATGATAATGTAATATTCTTTTGCATATCCGGCTTCACGTGCAAGCGTTACGCACTTGTCGTACTCTAAGCTCCAGTAGAAACTGTCTTCTTGATATGGGACTAGCCGAAATGTATCAGCATGTCGCCCCATGTATGAAATATAGAGACTGTCCATCCTCCTATTGTAGTCCACATCGATGAAGAAATTTCCGATAAGATTGAAATAGCATCCAGCAAAGGCTCTGAGCGATCTGGTAGGCTTCTGCACAGTCCTTCCGTCAGTGAGGCTCTTATTGAGGTCTCTCATTTGTTGCAAGTTGCTCGAGGCCGATTTCCGGGCGAGCTCAGTGTAGTTGGGAGCATTATCGAGATTGTTGAAAAGCGCTTCGACCAGGAGGTTGCCGATCCACCGTACTCCCCCGTTCAAGGACAACGAGTTGGTGAGCACGACAACAGCGCTGCCTGTTTCTGGGAAGATGGCGTTGTAATTGTTGTGGCCGGGAATGCTCCCGCCGTGGTAAAGGGCTATCCGGGACGGCGCACCTGTTCCTACCAGCGGCTTTAGCTCGCTCGGTCCATTGTCCCCGGGAGATAGGATGCCGGGAAGCTGGGCTCGTGCCCAACCGAATGCGTATGAATGCTCTCTCAGCGAGCGTGATGGCAAGGGGAGGCGTCCTTGCCAGAGGTCGCGTACGGCCTTGAGGGGGTGCTTTGGTTTAGTCGACTGATCTTCCTGGAAAGCGAACGTCAATTCGTCGCGAGCGGCTTGTATGAAGGCCCTGTAAAGAGACAGGAGGTCACCAACGGAGCTTCGAATTCCTCCTGCTGGCCCCATCAACACGTTTTTACCCCTTAGCGCTGGCGCAAGTTGAACGACAGATGCATTTTCGAGGGCCGCATATGGCTTCGCCTCGTTGTCGCGGATCTCCCCAGTGTAATATGTTCTTCTCATGCCGAGTAGGTTAAGCAGTCGATTCTAGAGAACTTCACTGAGTGTAGCACCAGAGAGCTTCTCAAGTATCTGGCCCAGTACTTCATAGGCAAAGTTGTTGTAGATGAAATAGCCTCGAAAAGGTCGGACCCCTGGGGCGTGATTTAGGATCTGAGTCGCCTGTGATTTCGGAAGGAAAGGCACATTTTCTGATGCCAGCCACAGAGAGTCAAGAGCAGCAAACCCGGTCCGGCGGCACAGGAGATCGGCAACCGTGATGCCACCGTACACATCGGAACGATTGAATTCGGGTAGGATGGTCCTCAATGGGACGTCCCAGGACGACAAAGAACTGTCATCAACAAAGGACGACAATAAGGCGGCTGTCATGGCTTTGCTAAGCGAGCCTAAAACGAAAGTCGTGTCGCTGTCGCAGGAAACTCCTCGCTCGACATCAGCGAAGCCAAAAGAGGCTTTGTAGACCACCTCATCATTGTGCAGAACGCCGAATGAGACACAAGGGATGCCCAAGATTTTGAGAATGTCCGTGATTATCGGGCTAAGGGCCGCGAACTTGCTGGCGAGGATCTTCATTCGGGAAGTCGTGCTGAAATCGGAAGTGCAAGAGGGAAAATTTGGTGCGCCGTTGGAGAGAAAAGATGCTGGACCGGGATACTTAAACGCTGCTTCTGAGTTCTCCTAAACAGGGGTCCCTCATGCCTCCTTCAGATCAAAATTCGCTTCGCCAGAGTCAAGACCACGAGAGAGTATTGAGGTTAGGTTGCTGATTCTCTCTGAGACTCTGACCCTGTCTAGATTAAGAGCAAATGATTGAATGAACATGCTTGGAGTGAAAATGCATTGATTGCTATCTGTCCTATCTATCTAGCGCGACCTTCTCGCTCTATATAGATTTGGCTGTGAGCCAGAAGGTTTCGTGGAAACGAGAGATAGTCTCAAAGTCGTTACATATCCCTTGTTGTTACACTCCTGTGATAGTATAGAGACGCTCTTGACACGCAACAGTCCAACAGCAAATACAGGGGTACTATACTAAGCTACCAGAGAAAACTCAGCATCCCTCTTTTAGGCCTGCAGAAATGGCGTCTACTATCGTGAAAATATGGCGATTTTTTAAGTTTTCAATTAAAATCTGCTCTTCTTAGTATCCAGTGACCCAGGAAGCTATTGAACGCCGAATGCGCCCCCGAATTCGCATGACTCACACCAAGGACCCACGTATTAGGGACAGCTCCAAACAACACACTGAGCAAGGGACTATCGGATATATCAGGGGCGAAGCACGGAGGGATGGAAAGGCCTTTAGAGTAATCGAAAGGGCTTTTGGAAGGGTCGGGAAGGCTCTCGGAGGGGTTCTGACAATAATATTACTATCTAGTACACTATGAAGTATAAGACGAAAGACGAGGAGCCTCCAAGAGAACTAGAGGCTCCCTCTCGACCTATATAGGTCTATCTATACCTTCGAAGGGGAGCTTCTAAGGGCTCTAGGAGGTCTTAAAAGGGGTAGAGGAGTCTTTAGCTCCGTTAATAGATTAAGTATATATATAGGGGGGGCTATAGAGTTAGTAATAGTATAGTTATATCTATCATAATACTCACCGGCCCGCCTCGCCCTTCACCTTTGGCCTCGTCCTCGCCAGCTTGCTAGGTGTCCAAGGTCCGGCGTCGCCAGGTTCCCAGCTCGTGCGTCTCCCAGCCTCCAATGGAAACCACCTCGAATGGATTTCAGGACGACTTCTTTCAGCCCCCTTGCTCTAAATTCAGCCACAATGAGCGGGGTAGAGACTCTGCTGCAGGTTTCAGCTCTCCTCCTTCCATCTCGCTACGCTCATCTCAACAGCTTGTGTTCAGCCGTTGTCGTGTGAAGTGAATCCTCCCGAGCAACAACTTTAGTCGTCGTGAGCTTGTTCTTCCTCATTCCCCTGAGTCAAAACTATGCCGCGAAAGGAGTTTGGCTTTCACCGCTTGATAGCAAAGTTCTCCGGCAATAAATCCGCAAAGTCCCCCCCCCCCCCGGGGGGAAGCCTGCTATTCCTAAAAGCCTTGTTGAGCCAAGTCCTGAGGCCACGCAAAGCCAGAAGAGACCAGAAATACCTCGCGAATCTTCGTTGTGGCAAGAAGCTTACAATGTCCTACGAAGGCAATCAATACTAATCCCGCACCCCCCCCCCCCCTCTTCTCTAGAGATCCACCAATACATGTTGCAATGGCCTTTGGGTGGTTGGAACTGTTGCAATTTATTATCTCGCAGGCCCCAGAATATCTAACGACTACAATAACTGATGGTCGGGGCACGAAAGTTACAATCCTAAGTCAGGTATGCTCTCTGTCACGATTCAGATAGGGGGATTCAGTGACAAAGGCTCTTCTGTCGTTTGGAGCGGACCCTTTCGTCGAAGACGAGTTGTTTCACGACGCTATCTATATATGTATAGCGCTAGGCCTGCCTGAAACCCTTGGGGTGTTATTGCGTACACCGGAGGTCATTGCACCTTGTGAGAAGGAAAGATTCTCACCGCTGATCGCGGCCGTGACGATTCGTTATGGTGAGAAGACGGGCCATATGAACGATTCGAGCTTCTTGAACACGTTGGTATCATTGCTTCCCCAAACGTTGGATACATTCAGCCTTCCTGCCTATCAAACAGCAGTCGCCATGCACAACAACCCTATTTTTGATTTCCTGCTCGACACGGAATTGGATCTACATGCCAGAGAACCCCTTTTTTTTGTTTTGGAAATGCCATCCAATGCGCGGTGGCGATGTTGAATGCGTACGGGATCAAACGCGCCCTTGAGAAGGGAGCCGAAATGGACGCTGAAGGCCCCGGGTGAGAAGACCTGATCTCCACCGTCGAAAAGGGCTCGTATCTGGTCGAAGGCGAGACAGGTGGTCAAGCTGCTGCGGCCAGGCTGAGAATCGGCCAGAAATTCTTCGGGAGACACAATCAATCCGGAGCCGGGGAAAATCGATTGAAAGCGTTCTGCCATGCGATATCCGACGCACAGCTCGGATCCCGATGGTTACATGTTCGCTGGGAGAAGCTGAGAGCTTGGGAAGGACAGGAAGTCCTCCGAGTCCCGGATGACTGGGTGTACGACTACCCGGAGAGTAGGTATCGGAGCAAATTTGGGCTTGATGACCGCTCATTCCAACCAACAAAACACGGCGGCCGAATCGTCATCTTTGACTGCGCTGTAAGGGCGAGGCGGCGGACTCGGCAAGAAACTCGTTTCTAAACCCCCAAGTCCTGGGCTTCAGAGTCCTCGATGCCATGTCCTTATGACGTTTGACAATCGAGATGCAACCCTCCAAGGCGGCCTACACTGGACCCACCCTTCTATCGCGTTATGAGGTTTGGAACTATAGACTCGCATTACCCCCTGGAGGTTCGAGATCTCTCTCTATTCAGTACAGATGACCATACAGGCAGACCGCTCCACGGTAGACGAACCAATCACCCAATCAATCGACAAATTATCTTCGCCGTGGTCCCTGGACATTGGACCTTGACTCTACAAGCCGTTGTACAACTTCACACCCGGACTGGTCACAACGGCAAACCTGGATTGTTGATTCCCTCTCTGGGGATGCTGAGACTACTCGACGCATGATGCTCTAGTTAGTACTGAGCCCCGATTCTCGTGGCGCCCGCGGCGCTCTGTCGCGGGCCTCCTCGACTCTCCGTCACGTGCCTGATGAAACCCGGCCTCGCTCCCTCCCTTGAACGAAAAATAGTAATAGAGAAAGGACAGTACGGGGTATATATCAGGTATGTATTTATACACATATTTAAATGCTCCTGCGACGCAGGAGCTGGAAGGAGACGAAGAGGCCCAGGGCGCGAGATGACCGTGACAGAAGGTGGAGCGGGGAGCGTACGTAGATTGTCACAAGGGATGCAGATTTAGATACCAGGTATGCTCAGGGCCGAGCAGCCGCGGGTACATACATATATACATACATACGTAGGTATCTTCTGTAATAAGCTCTGCGAATGTGGTTGGGCAATGAATTGTTGGTGGTACTGTAGTGGTGGTGGTGATACAAAAACAGGCAGGAAAATCTCTATCTACACTTACACACAGCAAGCCCCCGGAGCCATGCCATGACTTCGTGACACGATGTGACCAAACCGCCATGTGTGTTGGTCGGACCCGAATCCGTCTTCCCTGGTCATTCCCACAAGACATCCTGGGATATCTCTCGCCCTCTTCCACTGCCTCCGATGCTTGCCTCCTATAAGACATTACGCTCGCGATAAGATTTTGGGGGACGAAATACAGTCAATACTTCGCCCTTGCTCATGCAAATATTAGTTGGTGGGTTCTCTTTGGTTCCCTTTCCTTCTCGCGTGACGATGCCTGAAAACCACTGCTCACGGCACCCTCAATAGTAATGCAGGCATGGGGATGCAAGTTGTGAGAAGCCACCCCAGCCCTAACTCTTCTCCTTCTCCTCCGACCTTTGTCAGCCCTCCCCAGCAGCAGGAACATCCCCCGTGCACTCAAACAAACCACCGACGCCAAAGCTATGCCATCGACCACCTGAACTGGGTCTAAAATCTAAAACAAACAGCAAAAGAGAGTAAGAAACTGGACGGTGCTGTCGGGTAAGGATCGTTCATCATTTCAATTGTGTTGCTGAAATGCAGAGAGTGAGAGTGTGGTCGGGGCGGTTGTGTCTGGATCGTAGTATTCAGTCGTCAGTGTGCGTGTGGTTGAGTGTTGTTATTGATGATGTTGGGTATCCAGCAGTCTCGACATAAGTGAAAAAGACTCATAGCAGACTGGCGGTATATGCCAACCTCAGATGAGTGTTCTCGTGTCCATGCCGTGGTGTACAACCCGCATTGCCTCGTATCGGTAGCGGGACCAAGTCCATGTTCACTTGCTACTAAGCCATTGCAGATGACTTTGACTCTCGATCCGGATTTCGCACCTAGGAAATGTTAGTGGTTTGGATAAGCTGTTATCACGGCCAAAAGCCAACATACCTGCAATATCCTCCTGGAGAAATCTCGTTCATCGGCGATGCTGCCAATACTTTGTCGACGGTGTGAGTAGATAGAGGGGTCAAGGCGCTGGTCAGTGGATGATTTGTCTGATTTCCCTGATCCGACGAACGAACTGACCGCCGCATTACGACGGTGCTCTTCTTCAATTTCACGGTTCCTCTTGTGTCTCAAGTACAGGAGGACACCTCCGATGATCCCAGAGAGGCCAACGACGCCAACAACGACGCCAACGGCAATGCCGACCTTGCTGGTTCCGCCGGATGATTTGTCGGCTGAAGCCATAGCTGAAGCCGTCACAACGATGGTCTCGCCCGGTTTGGTAACAACTGCAGGCTGGCTTGTACTTGAGCCTCCAGATTGCGTAGCGGTTGAGCTGCTCGAACTGCTGGTACTGTTCGGGGCAGTTTCAACGTCGGCGGTCAAACCCGTAAGATACACTTGCCAGAAGCCAATGCCACCACAGGTCTGCTGAGAGTAGCCGTTGCATGGCGAGTTGCAACTGTCCGGGTCCACTTCAGTGTCCAAGGCTGGCAATTCGTCACCACAATAACACGTCGATCCTCCAGTTATGGCCATCACGGGCTTGTTCAGCTGCACACAGACTCCTTGACAGTAACCTGAAGTTTGGAACGTGTAGTCACCCTGAGAGGTGAGAGGGTCTGGGTGGTCGTAGCAGCCTAGTGTAGTGATCGCTTTAGGGGCATTTGTGGACGTCGCAGTTGAGGATCCTGATTGAGCTGATACTGGTGCTGTGAAAAGAGCGAGAGCCGAAGCCAGAGCGACGGCTCGTAGGAGTGATCGTGCCATGATTCGCGATGCTGTTGGTGAGAGAGTCTGAAAAAACAACGCGGCTCAAGATATGTCGATGCGTCGAAGAAATCACCGTGTTGCGGCTCTTCGACTCGATTCGACTCGACAAAGACGTGTAGATCGAAAGATGTGAGGTTGTAAGCGGTGAGGTTCAAGTTGATCAAGGTTCGATCAGGTGGTGCCTCGTCGTGTAACCCGGTCAAATCTAGGTGAAGGCCAGTCACTGGGAAAGGCGCAGCTAGAATTTCTTTGTTCTCCTTCACAGCAGTGACCCGCACTGCTATTTTTTCTCCCGTGCTCTTTTGTTAACCTTCAGCAACCAGGTCCCCGATTATACATCAAAGGATAAAGCGAGATGGAAGTGTTTACGATCTTCTAGGGAGGTCCGTCTTCGGGTCTGTCTGAAGAGTAAAAGGGGAGCTTGGCTGGGAATGCAAGTTGCGTTTCAGACTTGACACACCACGGCCCCTGAGAAGTCGATCAAAGCAGTAATGGAAGCTGAGCGAGTGTAAGAAGGAGGTGTCAATTGAGACGCGGCGGGCGTCTGGACGGCGTAGAATGTGCGGTTGCACGTTGCCTCGATGGCGATGTGGTGAGGTTGTTGTGCAGGTCGAAAGGAATGTGGTGGTTTGTTTCTGCGGTGGTGCAGGATGGAGAGAGGAAGAGTCACAAGACTTGGGAAGGGAAGGGAATCAGGATCGATGGAGCACTGGCCTGCGAGTCTGCGACGGGGCAATTGCGCTGCCTTACGCGACCCGGGAAAGAGGAGGTGCTGGGTGACACTAGGGGAGCAGGGCTTGATGTTTCAATTGGTTCTCTAGGCAATATTGGGCCAAATGGCGAAAGGGCCCTCGGTAGCACGTAAGGGCATTGGCAGGGGTGGATTGGAGCATGCACCGTGGAAGCTGAGCAGCGAAGAGGAGGCCTGCACACAGAAGAAACAGCGGCAGCAGAAAATGGCTCCCCTCGGAAATTGGTTGTCAAACGCCTATCGATGCTTTAGGCTTGGTGGTGCCCCCCAAAGCCCCAGTCTCTAACCCCTTCAGGCGGCGTGCTGCCCCCCGGCTCAGCTTAGCCAGGTACCGTCGACTGACATGTCCAATCCCCTGCAAGCCACCTGACAAGCCACTTTCGCCCACGTTATCTTGACTTCCCTGCCAAACCTTTGTATCCGTGTCTTCATCTCGAATCTCAATGGAGTGGATTGGAGCCTGGATGCTCAATTCTATTTTGATCGAGGCCAATTCCCTGGTGCAAAGAGTTTGTGTAGAGCCGTTGTTGGCGCAGGCTACTCAACGCGATGTTATCCCTTCTCTTCTCGACAAGCACAAACAACAGCCTTTTTTTCTGACTCCAAGATCCTGCCGAGGCACCAGGGAATAGTCATATGTTCCTGCATTGGTGTGCGCGGCCTTGCATCGCAACGTTGGCTCTGATTTGCTCACGCCGCACTTAGGACTTCCGTCAGCCCCAGTTTGAAATCGCTGAGTGGCGTCCGGGTATGGCGCTGTGGATGGCGTGGAGGGGCTTTGGGCTAGGAGCACAACGAGACGCCTCGACTGCTTCACACTTTCTGTGGCATCAAGGGAAAGCTGGCAGGAGGCCGCGTCGTATCTCGGTCCTCATCTTTATCCGATTGGCGGCTGACAGTGTTGTGAGGTGTTGGTGCGCGCCTCTTCTGGCATGATCAGAGCGGTGGCGTTTGGTGGCTTGTCCGCGGCTTGATTTCGCTTGATAGCTGGGTTCTCACATACCCATGTTCAGCATGCACAACGATGGTTTGCAGAAGGGAAAGAAGATTAGAAAGGACATGTGCAAGGCAGAATCTGGCTTGGCTGGGTGTAGACTCCGCTGACACCCGCGAAGTTGTGCGCCATGGCTTGCAATCGAGCAGGTATTTCTGGAACATATATGGAGTACCGGGTAACTTGTCCTCGAGGCCATCACAACACACAATCATCTATTCATCTCCATAACAATCAGCCAGCACTCCATACGGCGTGCATCAATGCCAATATCAAGCCAAGAAGATATAAGCAAGTCGCGTCCCAGCACCTTGTGCGTGCAGTTGTTGATTGTAATCCCTTGCCCCATATCTGAGTTCGAAAGCCCCATGCAAATAGACCGACCCATTGTAGCCCATTTTTGGCACATTGTTGCGAGCCAGGCTTTCCACCGTCAGGCCTCAAGGCGGCATCACTTATCTCGAAGATCCACCACTTCAAATTCCATCCCTCTAGCCTCTACGACATGCCCTGGTCGGAGCGCGTCTGTGTAGATGTTCTCAACATTGTGCGGGTGGAAGATTCCTGGCTGTTCACAGCTTAGAATGGTCTTCTTTCCTGGAGGGTCGGTTAGACGGTATACTCCCCAGTCGCCACCGTGGGTTGTGTCTCCTTTGCTCGGCGCACACACAATCGCAACGCTCTCCGCAAGCATCATCTGGTATCCCGCGTGGGTATGTAAGTCTCGGCTACTCATAAAACACGTCTGCGTCGGATGGGTATGTATCCAGCCGAGAATCATAAGGTCCTCCGAGTCCACATAGTCAAAGAGCTGTGATTCATTCGTCATCTCACACGTATCCGATGTCGCCGTTTGTGAGGGAATAATGAGCCGACTAATGAAAAAGGCGTTGGCGATCAGCGTCCCACCTAGGAAGCCGCACGTCTCCAAATTCGCCAACGTGTTTTTGTGAGCCAGTCTCAGAAACGTCGTCCGCAAGGTTGGCGGAAGAAATACGGTCCGTAATGGCGTCCCATTTTCGAGATAGGCTGCAGGGGCAAAAATATGGACTGGTTCCGGTGTCTGTGATCTTGCTGCAGGTTGTTGATCCGCCACTTTTTCTGGACGAGGCGGCACCCCCGCCACACTGCCGCCAGGCTTCGGCGGTAATGCAGGAGGTGACACCGGAAGGCCTCTCGGGACGCTGGGAGATGATACGAGAGGTGATGGAGTGCCTAGCGCAGGCTGATTATGATGCGCGGGAACGGTTGGATACTGATATGTCACATTGCTGCCCATAGATCCAAGTGGTCTCGTCTCTGAGCCCGGCGAAAAGAAATTTGATCTTCCCTCAACGCGAGCTCGAATTTCTTGCAGCCTTCGGGACAGGTCCTCTGCATCGTTCCCAGACGTCTGGGTCGCCTGTCGACTCGCAGCTCTCCTAGAGATCTCCTTCTGCAAGAGTCTGACTGCTAGCTCTTTGTTTTCATGTGCCTGGAGTTGTTGGGGCCTTTGTGCCTGCGCCGGCCGCGGACTAGGAGGGTCATTGGTGTACTGGTTCTGCGCCTGTGCACTCCGCCTTGCCTCCCTCTCCTTGATGAGCTTGACGTAGCGCTCATACCGCTCGTTGATTCGGGGCTTCAGCAAATCTAGGACCTTGAAGTTCGCGTTGACTTCTTTCTCCGCCTCTTTCAACAGCAGTTTATTCGCTTTATCCCTTGCTTGCGGGTGAGCCGGCAACTGTGACAGGATAAGGTGAGCATGTCGGAAAAGCAGAAGGTACGTCGTCTCTTCGTCGCCTTCACGGACATATACCTCTGCCTATAGAAAAGTCAGTGTTGGGGCGACTACAGCCACGCCGGGAGCCACCGACCTCTTTCAGCATCGCTTGGGCAGACCGGAGCCAGTATCGTAGGGGAATCTGGGCGTCATATTCATAGTCCTGAGCAGCTTTGGTGATTTGCTGGACGCTTCGAGGGGGGTGCAGTGAGCCCATGCTCACTCTGAGAGCCGACATTTTGCAACTTCATAAACCAGCCTTGGAGGGGTGACGGTCCATGTGGGGTATCTTTCCAGCGTCACTTAGCCAGGTTTAATGGCCTTGGGATTTTGAGCCGACACCCCAGCGAAGAAATTCCCCTCGCTTGAAATCAAGCGACATAGACGCAAATTTGCGCGGTGCAGATAAGTGGTTGTACTTCTCATTGTGTTGAGAGTTGGGCAATTGCGAGTTGGAGCAAGTTGACGCCGCAGTCAGGCGTCACTCATTTAGCAGCCACCCAGCCCAAGGAAAGTCTGCCGACCGGCTCTAACACTAAGACCATATGTAGTACGAGTAGATAGTTGGACAAAGCAAATGATCTTAGCAAGTATTTATCTGTCCTCCCTATCCTCCCTCGATAGTTCTACCAATAGAACTAGGACTTTTCTGAAGCAAACACCAATCACCCAACAGAAATGTTCTCGACGGGCATCTTGGCAATCTTCCCGTAAAAAATATCCCTCCTTGCGTAGTGAGAGAGCAGTTCTTCTCAAACTCGCTCTATTGCTTCCCGCGAGTCTATGCAAAAGATCGATTCGACGGTAAAGAGGCCGAGTTCCTCCAAGTCGCTTGTCTCTATCCTCAGCTCAGTCGGACCTATTCATGGCAGGAAACTGTCCTTGCGCCGACTTGGCAAAGAGGCCAGCGGGACGATCGTATACGCGGTCTGTTAGTACTACTACCGCAGCTGACAAAGAGCGATCGCCATACCATTTCACCTAGAGTTTCTAGTGGCAGTCGTCACGGAGATCACGACTGTTTACCACAACTGTCCATGGCGGAGACAATAACACAGCTGGTAGTCTTTCCGGCATCCATGACTAACGAGTGCGTATTGCGGTGCTGAGTACAAGTCCCCGACATGGAGGGCAGAACATCGAGGGGAAGATACAGTGAGTTGATGTCCATCATGACGATCACAGAGATCAGAGATGGCCCGATGACTCGTCTATAAAAGGTTCGATGAGGTCCTTCGTGATGTCGAGGTTCCCGCAAGCAAATCGTCTTGCGATTCCTGTAAGTCTACCGAGTATTCATCACCAAGATCCAGACTACGAGCACAAGATGTCGTCTGCAATTCATCCTTACCAAATCAACATCCCCGACTCTCGAATACAAGAGCTCAATTCCAAGCTCGAAAATGCCACCTATCCTGATGAATTAGGCTCTGCAGGATGGGACATGGGTGCCCCATCGTCCGATATACAACGACTCACAAAATACTGGCTCCGGGAGTTCAGCTGGCGAAAAGCCGAGGAGAAACTCAACGGGCTGCCTCATTTTGTCACAACAATCCAGTGCGACGGTTACGAGCCTCTGAATATCCATTTCCTGCACAAGAAAAGCTCAGCCAAAGGGGCGATTCCGCTGCTTTTCGTGCATGGCTGGCCTGGGAATTTTCTAGAGGCCACTAAAATTATTGATGCTCTATCCACCCAGACACAAGGTCAAGTGTCATTCCACGTCGTCGCACCATCGTTGCCCAGTTTCGGATTCTCAGAAGGCACGAAGAAGCGGGGCTTTGCGGTCGAGCAGTATGCTGAGACACTGCATAAGCTGATGGTGAGGCTTGGTTATGATCAATATGTTACTCAAGGTGGTAAGTTCAACGGCATGGCATCCCCATCTACAGCCTCGACCGTAGACAGCATGGACACGAGATTGACTGCCAGCCAGGCGATTGGGGTTACTACATCTGCCGCGCCCTCTCCGCCCTCTATCCACGACAATGCAAAGCCACACACTTCAACATGGACGTGGGCACTCGACCTACCCTCTTCACGCACCCAGTTCTGTTCGTCTCGTCCCTCTTTCGGCGCCTGAGCAAGCGAGAGAAACAAGGTGTCTCCCGCACGGAGTGGTTCGACCAAGAAGGGTTCGGGTATAACCTGCTCCAGTCCACGAAGCCACAGACGATAGGCTACGCATTGACCGACAGTCCTGTGGCTTTGCTGGCGTGGATCTATGAGAAACTGCATGACTGGACGGACGCATACCCTTGGAGTAAGCCATTTCTATCCCTGACGAAAACACGGCATTCGCACCAGACAGCTCAAGACACAGTCGCCCTACCTTCAGATAACTACCACCCCATTCTTCTCTTTGTTTATCCCACACCGCTTGCCAATGATCAATTTCTAACACCAAAGTGACCCATAGCCGATGAAGAAATCTGTACCTGGCTCAGCATATACTACTTCAGCACCGCTGGCCCCGCAGCCTCCTGCCGCATCTACTACGAAATGGGCCGCTCGGGCCCCTGGGGAACTCGCCTCACCCGATACGAACTCAGGGCGTACCAGTCCAACGGCGTGAAAGTCGGGATCAGCCATTTCCCGCGGGACATCCACGTGTTGCCGAGTCCGTGGACGAGGACGGTTGGCGAGGTGGTGTTTGAGAGGGAGCACGAGAAAGGAGGGCATTTTGCGGCGTGGGAACGGCCGGAAGACATTGTCGGGGACGTGTGGGAGATGTTTGGACGGGGCGGTGGTGCGTACGGGGTCGTTGAAGGGAGGGATGGATATTGATATGAATTGGTTGCCATTTGTTGTAGATTCAAGTCTTTCGGCCTATGTTGTTTTGTTACTCTACTTCAGCTCTTCAATCCTCGGCATCCCGCCCGTCATGCCCTGTGTTCCGCTGGGTCCAGCCTGGTTATCGTCGTCGTCTTCATCCGGCTCGTCCTTCGGCATCCGCAATCCCATCATGCCCATGAGATTGCCACCAGGCCCCGCCTTGCCAGCCTGCGCCTTGAGACTCTCTAAGAGATTCTTCGCCAGGTTGACGTCGATTTCATTGTCGATGTCCTCATCTGAGGACAACTCGTAAACTTCGTCTTCCTCATCATGCTCCTTCCCAGCCTTTGACGTAGAAGCTTGGATCGCTCTCTGCTTATTGCCAGAGGAGGACGATCCGAGGTCCAGTGCACCATGCCCTCGAAGCTCTGCCTCCATTTGTTTCATGAAGCTCAGCAGGTCCGCTTCGTTGTCTACCTCATCATCATTCATCCTGTTCATGTCTCGGACTGGGCCTGTCCTGGTTGCGGGGGGTCTCAGCGTGGATCGATGGCCCGGGTCCTGGGCACCCGGGCCAAGTTCTCCCATCATAATCTCCTTCATCACCTCCGGTGGCATGCCCATCATCTCCTGCATCATCTTGCTGAATTCGTCTTCACCAAAGCTAGCCTCTTTATCCTCGCCCTCGTCGTCAAACTCATCATCATCTTCGTCGAGCTCGTCATCATCAACACCATCATCACTGCCTTCACCGAACAAGCCCGCGCCGTCTGGACCGGCATTGTCGTCATTCAAGAACTCCTCAAATTGCTTCACTATTCTTTGTAGATTCTCCTGTGCTGCCTTATCGCCAAAGCCGGTCTTCTTGCCCCTATCCCCGGTGTGCCCTTTGCGCCCAGCAAGCTCATTCTCGAGTTCGTCGAAGCTGATATCGAGCCACTTCTCATCATCCTCTTGGTGACTCCACGTTGCTAATTCAGTATCCGATGGTAGCACCTCATCCCCAGACTCAAGATCATCTAGGAGCATCTTCATTTCACGCACCGCAGGTCGATCTTGATACTGAGAGTCCGAGATTAGCATTTCAAATCCACAAGTGACTTTCATCCCGGTTTCGGCGCGAACATATGCCTTTGGATCCGTTCCTGATGGCATGGCGTCCGCAAAGACAGCAGGTGCCGGGAATTCCTGTGACTTTACTTGCGCATATGCCACGCGAGGGAACTTGACGCTCACTGTCACAAAATCTTGAGGTATGAAAATCAATTTATCTTTGTTGTCTTTGTTTTGGAGTGGTTTGAGCGCGATAGGATCTCTGAGGTAGAATGCTTCCACTGCGGGTGCAATGTACGCCGGCTTTTGATGAAGCAAATATGCAAGTTTCCGTGGTATCGTTATCAAGGCATGATGCATGTTTTCTGAGATTTGAGCGGGATAGTTGCGCAGCCGAAAGAATGCTTCTTCCTCCATGCTGATCGAGTGCATCAACCTCTTCGGCTCGTTCAGAATGATTTCCCGCGCTTGCGCAAGCGACAATTTCTCCTCTGTTCGCTTTGAACTTCTCGAGGCGCTCGCTGGCTTGATGACCTTCAACTGTCCATCATGGATCCAAACACGGTTTTCGGCAACATCTGGCTCAAGCCAGGAAGGCAATGTACCGGAGGCTTCGATGAGGAGGAACTCGCCATCGCTGTCGGTGACTTTGACCCATAGGTCATTGAACTTTTTTGTCAGCTCCCTTAGAAGCCAGACTATGACCCATTCGTCTTCCACAGAGTCGCCATATTCGGTTTGTCCGCGCAAGAAGTTCAGTCCTGACTCCTCTGTTAGTCTATTCTCGACTTCCCTGTCCAATCCGTACAGACCTCACCATCCTCTTTGTTCAGCTCCAGGGAGAAACCTTGGCGCTGCCAGATATAATCTTTCAGATACTGTCGATGAAGTTCCGTCGCATACTTCTGTACCTCCCGCAATCGCAGTCGCAGTTCCGAGTCATGGCTTGCATCTAGGGCAGGTGAAGTTATGTACAGGGAGTATTCGATGCAGTCATCAGGCAAGGCAGGCTTCGGGATGGGATGAAATGTAGAGCGGAACCAAGCAATTTCTTCCTCTGTCGCAGGCATCCTGAGACGGGTTTGCGCGACTATAACATTTAGTAGCCTTCAAGATGGCTGCGCAGATGGCGAGGGGAAAGTCGAAGTCGAGAATCATTTGCCTTGCCAAATGCCCGCCCAGCCCGCCAATGAGATCATTCTGCAGGTGCCAAGCCCCGCCGCACCGACCATTCCTCTTTTGACTAAACAACAACAAGCAACAACCGCGAGGTGCTGTAAAGCATCATCGCTTCAAATACAAGGCAGTATGGTTAGTGGTTCGCCTTGACATTGTACCTTTCAAATTAACGTGGCGGCTTCAGTCACTGGGCGCCCAAATACGTCCGCCCACCATGGCCAACTACATCAACACACCGCAAGCGACCGATGCATCGTACATCACCAATGGCCTGGATCGCCTTGGGGAGATCTCGCCGGAAAAGTCCTTTGCGGCACCCGCAGAGAACCGTGACCTGATCAGCCAGATGAGAAACGCGAAAACCCAGGGCGTCAACCTCCGAACCCCCAGAGCTGGCCTACGAGATCCGTTGCGCCTGCTCCCAAATGGCAACCAGGTTCGCTCGGAGTTCACTCCTCTGATGCAAAGTGCCACAAAAAAGAATATCGCACGCCGCCTGTCGAGCAAAAAGCCTGGTGTTCAGGCGACTCCTTCCTACCTCAAAGGTGGCTACACTCCCGGGCTTCCCAGACTCAGCGATATATCGCAATTAGCGAGCGAACACACGTCAAGTTCGGCCGGAAACGCAATGGACAATACTCCCATGCCTCAACAGATCAGCAGCAGTGCCCAGAGTACACCCCTCGCACAATTGCCAGGACGAGATGCCGGTGGACTCGTTAATGATGGGAACATGATGACGTTACGCGAGCAAGAAAGTATTATTGACAAGATTGAGAAGGAGAATTTTGGCCTAAAGATGAAGATACATTTCTTGGAGGAGGCTTTGTCAAAGCGAGGCAATGAATTCAATCAAGCTGCACTCAAGGAGAATACCGATTTGAAGGTCAATAGGATCACAATGCAGCGCGAATTGCACAAGTTCAAGAAGAATATTGCCCAGGCCGAGAAAGACGCAGAGGTCTATAGGCTACAGCTTGAAGAGTTCAAAGAACGAATCAGACGGAAACAAGTGGACGAGAGTGTCCGTATCGAGCTTGAAACCCTCCGCACCGAGGTGAAAGCAAAAGAGAAACAGGTGAAAGCATTGGAAAACGAGAGAGATTCTGCCAAAGATCAAGAGAAGTCGACAGTCGACAAGCTGAAAGATGAGATTGAAGACCTTCAAGCCGAACTGCGAGATAAGGACCGGAAGATTGATGAGAGAGAAGACGAGATCGACTCTCTAAAAGCAAAGGCAAGCAAGGAGTCGAATGATGCCGCTGAAATCGAGGATGAGTTGGAGTCTGCGCGACAAGAAATCGAGGACCTCAAGCAGAATCTCGAGCAAGCAAGGACAGCAGCAAAAGAAGCAAAGGAAAGCCAGGAAGAAGCTCTCGACGAAAAGCGCAAAGCCGAGGAAGATCTCGAAGAGCTGCGCGATGAGATGGCGAATAAGTCCTTCACAACCAAGGGACTAAGCAGACAGCTTGAAGAGAAGACGAATAAACTCGAGGACGATTTGCAGGACTTGCAGGAACGACATGATGCCTTGCAGACCGAATTTGCACAGAAGTCGGACTCAGAGCGGCAGTTGCGTGAGAAAGTTCGGGAGTTAGAGCGGGAAGGAGGATCAGGACTTCGAAAGTTGCAGCAAGACCATGATCAATCTCAACAACAACGCGATACTTTTGAACGCAAATTGAACAATATGACCAAACAACTGGAGACCGTCGAGAAAGAATTGCAATTCAAGGTTGAAGAGAAGGATCTGTTGCAAACACGTCATGATGCTTTGACGAAGGAATCTGCAGAACTCCAGAAAGACTTGTCCAGAGCGCAGAAATCGATCCGAGACCTCGAACTTGCTCTCGACGAAGAGAGGCAACACTCGGCACAAAACGAAAACATCCTGAGATCGCAGCATAAACAAGAGATCGACCTTCTGAACGAACAAATCGACGGGCTACACCGTGAAGTGCATTCAAAAGAGCGAGACCATGCAGCGGACTTGGAGGAGTGGGAAGCACAGAAACGGACACTTGAAGCAGTTTCTCAGAAAGCGGAGGAGAAAGCCAATGGACTGCAACGCACGGTGGAGAAATTCCAAGATGCGCAAGGAACAATCAATGGCCGTGAAATGAAGCTGCAAGCGGCGCTCGAAAGTGAGAAGCAACGACATCACCAAGAAGAGAAGGTACTTGCCAAACAGATTGAGGAGCTTCAACAAGATCTCGCGCACAAACGAACCGCATCAGACGAAAACAGGTTGGAGCTCAACAACGCCAAAGAAGAGCTGCGGATTTCGATCAGAGAACAAGCGGCACTGAGAGAAAAGGTGGCTGAGTTGGAGGAGGAAATTGAGGTGCTGCAGGCGGATATCGAGCAAGAGCACGAGTTCGCGGAGCAACAACAGCAAAAACACTCCAGCCACGCGGATGCTCAGATCCAGCAGATGCGGCAAGACAAGCAGTCTCTGCAAACTGAGCTTGCAAAACTCCGTAGCGACCTGCAGGACGCGCATATGGCTCTGGAAAAGGCTGAACAAGAACGTGACGCCCTCGAGACCCAACTCCAAACTGTTTCGAAATCCAACGACGACACATTCAGTGTCGACCAAGAGAAGCGAGAGCTGAAGCGTATCAAACTTAAGCTCGAGAAAGACATTGCGCGTTTGACAACCGAGCGCGACAATCTCCATGAAGCTAACCAAGCATTGGAAGATGAGATCAACGCCGAGCTTGAGCGAGCGAGCAAGGAAGAGGATCGCCTGAATGCGGAGATAGATTCACTCCAGAACCAGAAGATTCTCAACGCAGAGAACAGAGATCGCGAATTGACGTCCGCAAAGAACAAGGTCTCTCGCCTGGAGACTCGAGTCAAAGACCTGGAGGGGATGCTTGACAACCATTCGAAGACTGTGGCTTCTCCAACTGGAGATACTTCCGGCCTCAGACACGACTTGGTCGAAGCAAGAAAGAACGAAACAGCAGCTACCAAAAGAGAAACAGATCTCAAAGCAGCCAACCGGGACTTGAAGATGCAGGTCAACGAGCTCGAACGTGAGCTGCACGAGGCCAAGCTTGCGCAATACAAAGCCAAATCACCGTCGGTCTCACCTCCTCCTTCACACTCGAAAGAAGTCGCAAGGCTCCGACAAGAGCTCGTCGACATTCGAGCCGAAGTGCAAGTGTTGAGCTCTGAAAATCGCGACTTGAAGCGCACTGCCCGTCGTGCTTCCACTGATGAGGGTCAGTTGGCCGTCCTGCAGACTCAGATCAGATCTCGTACTGCAGAGGTTGAATCCTTGAGTGCAAAGATTGCGGAGCAGAACGACCTTGTTGATGAACTGCAGGAGCAGCTCAACCATCTCCGCGACAAGGATGGCGAGACACAACACCTCTCCTCAAGCATCCGCAAACGTGATAGACAGATTAACGATCTGAAAGCGCAACTCAAACGCTTGCGGGAGGGGCAGGAAGAAGTCAACGACTTGTCCATGCGAATCTCGGTTCGCGACGATGAAGCGCGGGAGATGAAGTATCAGCTCCGACGTCTTCGGGAAGAGCGCAGCGTGGCCAACAAGAAGGCCGAAGCCGTGGAGAACGAGCTTGAGGCGCTGCAGACGAAGTATGAAGATATGCTAGAGCGGCTCACATCTGGCAAGTCCAGCAAAGATGAGATTCGCGCCAAGGAGATGAAGGGCCTGGTCAAGGAGATTATCTGGTTGAAGGCGAAATGTAGAAGGGAAGAACGTCTGCGAAAGGATCTGGCATGGAGCAAGGCATTCCTTGAGCAGGGCGAGGCTGTGAGGGTCGAGTGGTAAGTTGTCCTCTTTGATACTGTTCCTCAGTCCTGTACACTAACGAAATCGATAGCAACCAAGTCGATCTGCATATATTGGGAGAAATGGGGGTGGCCATGGACAAACGCAAGTACGAGGTCAAGCTGAAGCCGGTGGAGAAGCTGCGTGCCGGTGTGCTTGCCGTGATCGCTGCCATCCGCATGAGCAACATGGAGGAACAATGGAGAGAAGCGAGACTGCTCGGGGAAGAGCTGAAGTTGATACGGACGAGGCAATCGAGGCAGCGGTCGACGAGGCGAGTTTTGGAAATTTGAGATGCATTGGCTGGCTTCTTCTGGCGGTTGTTGGCATTGCGACCATTGTATATACATTGTTGGCATCAGGCGTGGTTGGACTTTGCATCGTTTGGCGTTCTTGATCAGGCTAACGACAGTATGACCTGCCTCCAGTTAATGAGGTTCGAACAGAGATGCTCTCCATCCTCATCCTCAGCCTCAGCCTCAGCCAGTCTTTCTCTGCTTCTCTCGTTCCAATGGCTGTGAAAAGCGGAGAAGAGCGTCGATCCCTTTGCTGATTCTCGTCGAGTTGCATCATCGCATCTCCTGCCCCTCGGTGCCATCTTTCTATCGTGCTAGACTCAACAGGCTTTGCTTGCGTGAGACCCGAAAGAAGGTCTGATCGTCAATCGATATCTGGGAGAGGATTTGATCATCTCGTCAACCGGAGGGGTTAGGACTCGCTACTCGATCCACGGATTGTCCATGCTGGGGCGCTACTAGTGTATATATCAATTCAAGGACAGCACCGCTGAATCACAGAAACGCCATGAACGGGCAGAACTACGACCCGACGGGCGTCGAGTTCTACTCGATCGACGACCTCTCCTTCTCGAGCGGCACGACGCTGCACGATGTGCGGGTGGCATATCGCAGCTACAACCCGGCGTCGACGGCGGGCGTCGTGCTGATCCCCACGTGCTACTCGGGCCTCATCAACACGACGCTCACCTTCACGTCGGCGCCGTTTGACGCGCTGGCGCCCTACCACGTGGTGGTGGTGGCGATGCTGGGCAACGGCGAGAGCGCGAGCCCGTCCAACAAGGCCTTCTTCCCGGAGCCGGGCGAGCTGCGGTACGAGGACGTGGTGCGGGCGCAGCACGCGCTGGTGACGCAGCACCTGCGGGTGTCGACGCCGCTGGAGGCGGTCGTGGGCTTCTCCATGGGCGGCCAGCAGGCGTACCACTGGGCGGTCATGTACCCGGACGTCGTCAAGCGGATCGTGGTCATCTGCTCGGCGGCGCGCACGTCGCTGCACAACTACGCCTTCCTCGAGGGCCCCATCGCCGCGCTGACCAGCTCGATCGATTATATCGCGTGGCGGGCCATGAAGGACAAGATCGCGCGCGGCGAGAACGTCGGCATCAACCTGAAGGAGGTCGTGCCCAAGAAGGGCCTGCGCGCCTTCGCCCGCGCCTACGGCGCCTGGCTGACCAGCACGGCGTGGTTCCGCGAGCGCTGCTTCACCCAGATGGACGGCCACCCGGCCAGCGTCGAGGCGTGGATGCAGCTGCGCGAGCAGGGCTACCTGGGCTGGGACGCCGAGGACCTGCTCGTGCTGGCCCGCATGTGGCAGATGGGCGACGTCGGCACCGTGATCCCCGGCGGCGAGGGAGAGAAGGTCCTCAGCGACCTCGGCGGCAAGGTCCCCGACGACAACCTCTACACCACCGCCCTCGCCGGCATCCAGGCCAGGGTCCTCCTCATGCCCTGCCGCACCGACCAGTACTTCCCGCCCGAGGACTCGGAGATCGAGATGAAGCACCTCCGGCGCGGCCGCCTGGCCGTCATCGAGAGTGTCTGGGGCCACGTCGCCGGTGGTGGATTGAACCCGGAGGACACCGAGTTTATGAATGCGAGGATTGCCGAGTTGATGAAGGAGGACTGATTGGTGGTTTCCTCCGGGCTTCCTGGTCGCTATGTAGGTATGGACAGAGACAGACGAAAGAAAACTTGAAAGTTGGGGCTATATGCATTGCGAGATACCGTTCAGTGGTGTCGGTTATGGCATGAAGAGCAATGAAGCCAACGCAGCAGAACCCCCTCTGTGAGCGTTCCAACGTAGACACTTTCTTGACGGTCCTCTTAGGGAATACCGGGGAAGTTAACGACCTAGTGTGTCGAGAATAGTTTGAACAAAAACAAAAGAGTTCAGCTGGAATATCCTTTGTATACTTTTGTATTTTCTTTTGTATTTGATCGATCGGGTTATACACCGCCCAGCACGATTCCAGCCGCAGGGCAATTCGAGAGCGACGGGAAGCCGTGAGGAGCATCGACCCCTCGAGCCCTCATTCTGGTCGGACATCCCACCCTGTCTCGGGGGACAAATCGAATCTGGTATCCAAAAGCCCAAACCCCTGCGTATGCTCGCTGGTTAGAAAACGCCACCGCCATCGCCATCGCCATCGCAGTAGTCACAACAAATAGAAAAAATCAACGACGCGTGCTTCTTTGTGTGCTTTTCCGTCTAGTGGTGGAATATGTATTCCAGACCCAGGAACATCGCAAGAATCCCCTGGCGGTGGCATGCGCCATGTACGTTTTATATCGTCACCCTCAAAAACATGCCAGAAATCTCCCGTATATCGCATCAAAACATCCCGGTTCCCAAATGCCCAAGAACCAACGTCGCATAACATCACATCACATGCACATTAGAATAAGAGGGGTTTCAAAAAGAACAAAAGAAAAGACATGGTCGGTGTCCCCGTTGGCCCCCGCCTTCGTTTCTCTGATCCTCAGTCGTAGTTCTGTACCTGCCAACTCAGGATCATCATCCACAGGAACAACACGGCCAGGATGATGCTCCAGGCGAAGCTGGCCTTCCAACAGGCGCAGATGTTGCTCTGCGTGAGCCACGCCAGCGTCTCTATCGAGACGCCGTGGTATTCTTGGTTCTGGACAAAGTTGCTGCAGTTGCTGTTGACGTTGCCGTCGCCGTAGAGTTGGATGGCCGTCTCTATCAGGGTGGTCACCCATAACACGAACAGCACGAAGCTTCCCAGGAGGATGATGCCCGGGATGAGTAACCGGCGTGCGGCGAGGATGAGGATGACGATGAGGAAGATGATGGTGAGGGAGCCGCAGATGACGGCGAAGGGGAATAACCTGTTGTTGGCAGACAAAAGGGTGTCACATGTCAGCAACTCGCCCGTGTATGTGTGTCTTTCCTAGCGATCAGAAGCATACCAAGGAACCCCGACCCTGAGTTGGTCCTGCACGGCGATGAACCACGCATTGATGCCCAAGACCGTCGATGACCCGGCCAGCACGATAAATATCCACAGGTTCAGCTGCACTTCGGGCCAGATGTACCGCCGGCGCGACTCGCGCACAATGACTTCTGTCGCCATCGTTGTGGGCGAGGTGTGGTGGTGGGGGAGGGCGTCAAAGGGCACCGAGCGCGGGCCACGGGGCGCTCAGGACAAAGGGCGCGCGGGCGCAGGTGTCTTATTGCGTGGTGCTGGATCGCAAGTCTGGTGGTCGAGGGGGTTTGCGCGCAAAAAGGGCGTGGTAGGACTCGAGCGTGGGTTCGGCGCAAGAGATGTGCTTTCTTTGCTTATTTCAACACGTTTTCAGACAAGGTCCCTCGTCCATGGGGGCCGTGAGTTGCGCGCTCTTAAGAATGTTCCAGTATAGCGCAGGCATATGATATGTGTGCGGCGCAGTATGGTGCGGTGCGGTGCATCAGGTTGAGCAGTTGGGCTGCAAGACGGTGGCAGGGTCTCGAGCGAGCAGAGGAAGACGTGGCTGCGGTGTGTGGTTCATGAAGCGTCGGTCGCAGGCTTGGTCAATGGGAAACGGCCACGACGCGGCGTCATGTTGGGTGTTTGGTGTGGACAGTGGATGATGCATGCGGCGGACAGTGGAGTAACTGCGCCGGTGGCTGCGGTGGCTGCTGGGGGCAACCGGACCACGCGGGTGATATAAGAGTATTATTACGTCTCGGTAAACAAACATGGTGAGATGGCCATGGACTGTACTCGTACTCAATTCTATTATTCCATACTACTCGGTCATCTCCATCCTTCAGGCATAAATATACAGTCATGTGCCCCCCCAACCCGTTCGCTTCCAGCCCTGACAATGCGTCCTGCCCATTCCTTTACACGATTGATTCCCAACCGTCCCTTGTTGCATGTGCGTCGTGGCTAGCGTTCCAGCACGTTGCTGTCGTCTGGCTCAGCCAGGTACCGCATGGCCACACGTGGTTTGAGAAGGCGATTACGCTGGAATATGCAATGTACATACAGCTCATGGAGACGGTGATGTGGTGGGCTTGTACCCTGTGCGGTTCAAAGTGCTCAACCACACAATCCCCGCAGTGTTTCTCTTGAGAACAGGCACTTTTGCATCATGCGAAAAGGCACCGCAGATCTCTAAGCCCTCTCATAGCCTCAGGCAACTCTGAGACTCCGTCACGTATATGGCGCTGTTCCGCTGGTGATGGCCGTAGCATATTCCTCCTAGAACCTGGCACTGAAAATCGGCAATTTGGTGACCTCCCAGATCATGCTTTGTGCTCCGTGCTCTGCCAAAAAGCCTCGTCAAAGACAGACAGACTCCGGCTGGGTTAATCTTCAACTGTGCCATCCTACCCGATCGTTAGTTAGCATCTGCGAGAAGGGTGACTGAATCAAAATCCTACATCATCCGGTTCCCGCACCGACGATGCTCCTCGTCGCCGCACTGAACTTCTCCTGTCCACCTCGATGGTTTCCTCCACGACGGTGCCCTCTCGCCTGCTGCTCCGTGGCCTGCGTCGACGAATGACTTCCTCCTCGACGACCCCCCGCCTAAAGCCGAAGACATTCCCGTAGTTGAGAGCCGCCCAGATGAGGTAGATGATGAGCAGAAACCCGCCGACCGACCCAAGCACGATCGCAGCAATCGTGCCGGGTTTTGGTCCGGAATTGAGGCCCAGGTACGTCGTGGGGATGGCGAGGATGGCCTGCTGCCGCTTCGTCAGAGCCGAGGCGCCCAACCCGCCGCCGGGCTCGTAGACCTGAAAACTATCCATGGTGGGTTGAAGGGGAAGGCCGAAGAGGGGCGCCAGGGTGAGCCAATGTTTTTTTTTGCGCGCGCGAGAGTCTTTGTATCGGGGAATCTCACAATATGTGACACAGGAGAAGATGTTTGAGACGCATTGATCGATCTCGCACGGCACTGTGGGAAGCGTTGTTTGTTGTTTAGGGACTGGGGGGGTCTGATCGGGTACATGTACAGAGTAACCGTAGGCCTGGTCACAGTCAGCCTACCAGCCCTTTAACTAGACAACAGCAGCAACCAACCTCGACGCACCAGTCTAGCATGTGTTTCCGGGCGGGAAGCGGGCGAATCTCCACATGCACACCAGCGGGAACAACCACCTGGCACGGATTGATATGCCCTTCATCCCTCGAGCTATTCCGATCTCTCAAGATGGCTGTTGGGCAGTGGTCTCTCTTCGCAACAGTTGGTCGAGCTGAGGAGAAGACCGTTAATCTACGAGCACTCTATCACATCCATCGGGACTTATCCTTTAACGGCCCGGAAGTATGTCGGGTGCTGTTGTGCCTACAGGACTCCGTACAAAAGCATCCTTGCGGCGAGCACAATGCGCCAAATATTGTCTCTGGCGGCAGACGAGGCGAAGTACGAGGTTAATGGTTTCACCTCAAAGTAAGACCCCCACCCAGCCCGCGATGACGCCCAGGATTGTGAGCCGGTACAAGGTACTCGGTAGGCTTATCGCACGCGCCCTGGAGCCCGTTGCTCTGGGCACCTTGCGGGGCCTAACATGCTGCTGCTAAGCGAGGAGCACCCAACAGGCTTACCCCAGGCTCGGCTTGCTGCCGGAGTGATGGAGATGCACACATCCGATGAGGCGTTGCTTGAAATAGCTGAGGTTCATCTGGTGCTGCACAAGCACGACATGTTACATCACGATTCGCGAAAAGGAGATTTTGTTCCGACTCACCCCGAGGAGGCATAACGAGTGATTGGCAACCTGACAGATGTGCAAAAGGCAGAGTCCAGTTAGCAACTGCCAGAGACACCGTCGCGCTGAGGATCGTCCATCCTTTTACCGGAGCGGAGAGTAATCACGACCACGCGAATGGTGATACAAATAGTGGTCGAGGATAACCCATACGATCGATACCCGCAACGAGGAGCATCTCTGCGAGGATGAGATCCGGTTTATCCCAGTGTTTATCTCCTTATGAGTAGAACACTCGTGTCTGGCCGACTTGCATTGGAAATGCCCATGAATTCCTATGGTATTGCAAGAATCAGCACTTGGGGGCTTGGAATCACCCAGTTTGTGAGGTCGTGGTCTGTACCATCTGTGCCAGTTTCCTCACCCTGCCGAACACAATTGCCACCGGCGCCCCCAGTTCGACGGAAGACATCGTAATCAGCGTCACTGTAAGCATCTCCTCGCTTGCGGCATGCAAGTGATTGTGTACCTCGTATTGTTGAAATGTGTGGGCCGGGCAAGGCTGAGCGCGTTGCCCCCGCAACGACCCAAAAGATGCTCGTCGTCACTCCGCCCTCCAAACCAGCTGCGGACCATCAATGACCTTGTATTCCCAATCCTAGAACATCCTCGTCCAGCAGCCATTAGCCCGCAGAGCTCAAGATGAGCGTCCGAGTCGTCGCCCGCATCCGGCCACTCCTCAAAACCGAACTTGAAAAGGATCAGATCGTAACCAGCCACGACGGTCCCGATGGAAAGCCCACGATTGTCAAAATCCCCAACCCCAAGAACTTTGCCGAAGAATACAGTTTCCAGTTCAACAGCGTTTACGAACAACAGGCCACCCAGCAAGAGATATTCGATGCCGAGGGTGAGCTGCTTGTACCGTCGCATACATTGGAATCTTCAGACTGACATCTGCGCACCCAGTTGCACCCACGGTCAAACATCTCTTCCTCGGATACGATGTCACCATCTTCGCCTATGGCTCCACGGGCACGGGGAAGACCCATACCATGCGGGGTGGAAAGTCTCTTGCTGACCGAGGAATGATCCCGAGATTGTTGAGCAGTATCTACAGAAAGAGTCGGGCGATCGAGAAGAGCAGCAATGGGGAAACCGCAGTCGAAGTGTCCATGAGCTACTATGAGATCTACAACGACCGTGTCTTCGATCTCTTCGAGGCCCCCGAGAAGCGGACCGCCACTGGGCTTCCGATCAGAGAAGCCGAAGGTGGGAAGACGGTGGTCGTTGGCCTGACAGAAATGCCTTGCGCCTCGTTGAAGGACTTCGAAGTGCTGTACGATAGAGCCAATGCTAATCGAAGCACCGGCGCCACCAAACTCAACGCCCATTCCTCACGGTCTCATGCCATCCTCTGCGTCAAAGTGACCATCACCACCCCGACTGAAACGAGGATAAGCACAGCCTCCGCGATCGATCTGGCGGGCTCAGAAGACAATCGGAGAACGGGTAATGGCAAAGACAGAATGGTCGAGTCGGCCAGCATCAACAAGTCATTATTTGTCCTGGCGCAGTGCGTGGAGGCCATCAGCAAGAAACAGCACCGCATCCCGTATCGCGAGTCGAAGATGACGAGGATTCTTTCGCTAGGACAAAACAATGGCTTCACAGTCATGATCCTCAACCTCGCGCCTGTCAAGGCCTACCATCTCGACACGCTCAGCTCTCTGAACTTTGCCAACCGGACCAAGAAGATCGAGGTCCGTGAGGTGGAGAATGAGCCCATTTTCAAGGGTCCTCCGCGACAGGTTCCTGGTGCATCGGTGGGCGGGCCGACGATGCAGCGACAACCACTCCGGCCTCTGACCCATGTGGTCAATGTGAACCTTGCCGCCAATCGCGACACTGCCACGAAGAATGACAAACCGCCCAAGGCTTTTGCTGTCTATTCGGACCGCAACAAACCGTCCATCAGCACCAAGATCCTCCCCCAGAAGTCGTCTCCACTGAAGCGCACGGCTGATTCGTCATTCCTGGCGTCTGCTCGACCTCCCAAAATCTCGCGTCCTACACCCAGCTTTATCCGGCGCGCACCAGAGTGTCAACCTCTAGGCATGGATAAATCGTCGATCGAGACCCTGGTTGAGAAAAAGGTCTCCGAGATTCTCGCAGCCCGTGCTCTAAATGCACCGGATCCAGCTCCACAAAAGGCCATATCCGAGGAAGTCCAACGGCGGCTAGACAGTATTGAGAAGAGGCTGGAGGGACAAGATGGCGAGAGGGCAGAAGGGCTGAGCTATCTGTTCATGGCCAAGCAGCATCAAGCCCGAGGGGAGTTTGGGAGCGCCCTGAAGATGTATGAGCTAGCCAGGCCGTATTTCCCGGATAACGAGAAATTGAAGGGCAAAATTGAGCGGCTGAGGGAGAAACTTGACGCTAGAAAGAAGGAGTCGAGCGATACAGCCCAGACTCTGACAAGCGAACCTGACAAGGAGAAGGCCTCCCGTCGCAATGATGAGGGCGATGAAAGCTACCAGGACGACGACAATGGAGGATCAGCTTACCACGATAGTGACGAAGACGAAGCCTCTTATCGGTCGCGTCAGAAGAAGCAGGCTAAGCAGCCGAGACGCAGAGCAAGAGCATCATCACCGGATCCGCTCACGCAACAAGCCCCATCAGAGTTGAGTGCTGAGATGGTGACACCTCGAACACAATACCTTCTGAAAGTCATCAACACGCGCGATATCACGCAGATCAAGACGTTGAACGGACTCGGGGCAAAGCGGGCCGAGGGAATTGTGGAATACCTCCATGAGCAAGAGATAGACGGGGTTGGAGAGGTCTTTGTCCGAAGCTGGAATGATCTGGCCAAGTTAAAGGGGATTGGAAAGAAGACGCTGGAGACGATGAGGGAAGGGGTCCAGGTGGCTCTGTGAGCGAGAGGAGCCAAAGCAAGCTTTGTCGGGGGCTAGGGGACAAGCTTGAACAGAGCTTGACTTGGCTTGGCTTGGCTTGTCTTGTGCTGTATTCCTATTGTTGTTCGGTATCGAGTAGCCCTGATGTTGTCTATTTGTCTATCAAGATGGTTGATGGTTGATGGTTGATGCTCGATGAGCCCCGGCTGATGATGGACGAGGCTGTCGCGCCTCACGGGATGACGCGGCATTCTTGGCAGGGGCTGTCATTCGACGACGCTGATTGGCTCCGTCGAGGCGCGACGGATGCGATCAGACTTACAAAGACTCGGTGAGAATGGCTTGATCCCACCTTCAATCCCCCTCGACAATGTAGACGAGATGGTCTATATCACTTCCTCTTCTTTGGTGGCTGCCTGAAAGACTGGGCCTCTGGCCGCGTAGCCATTCCTTACGATATCAAGCAGTCCCATCCCCAGTACATCTTGAAAACTGACGGACACAATCAGATGCAGAAGCTATGATTCCTCCTGTCATCTACCGTCATCCCCTAGAGCAACATGGCTGCAACCCGCGATAACAGATTCCTACGGCCAGGCAGGAGTTTTCACTCACCCGTCAGCAGTGGTTGGCAACCTCAAAGCGACAAGGCCGACATCGAGCTGGGCGCATTGCTGCAAAAGCGGCCTCCATCGTGGACGTACGAAGACGATGACGACCAACTTGCAGCGAGCGAGTCGGAGGCGAAGGACCGGGGCAGAAGATATCATGCACGCCGGTGGGCAGATTTGTCGAGCACGGGAGCGTCCTCAGCATTTGTCAAACCCCATTCGCGACCATTGGACCCAATAACAGCAAGCAGACACAGACACCGATGGGTACGATCTCGAACTCTGTCCAAGATACTTTCTCTGATCAAGGCCGCCTTGGTGACTCTGTAAGCTAAGCTGCTCTTGACCTGTTGGTCGCCATGTGGTCACAGATGTTGATGAATGAACAGGGGACTTCTACAGTGCGTAGTCTTCATTTGCGGTATCCTGGAGGCTGTCTTCCCCGACGAACTCGACCTTGTCTCCGGCCCGCTCAAAGACGCCTTTTTATTCCCGAACAACCCGGCTGCGATGTGGAACAGCGACCTTGACATACTCACGGCAGATGTACAACCTTTCATGTGTCACTCCCACAACGACTACTGGCGACGAGAACCTTTATACAGCGCGATTCACGTGGGATGCACCGGCGTCGAAGCGGATGTATGGCTGTTTGGGGACGAACTGTACGTTGCGCACACTGCATCAGGTATACGACGCAACAGGACGCTGGAGGCTCTCTATTTGGATCCCCTGAAGGAGATTCTTGATCATAGAAACATGGTTCCTGATCTTCTGGGCCCCAGCACTTTGAATAGCAGCCGCCGCATCGGCGTCTTCGACACCAAACCCAAGCAGTCACTTGTTCTACTGGTGGACTTTAAGAACAAGCCGGAAGAGGTCTGGAATCGGTTTGATACCCTCCTCGCACCATTCCGCGACAGAAGGTACCTTACTCATTTTGACGGTTCCGACGTGGTTAGTGGGCCTTTGACGGTTGTTGTCTCGGGCGATGCACCATTCAACCGTGTCGTTGAGAATTCAACGTACAGAGACATCTTTTACGACGCTCCTCTTCACGACTTGGCTTCTCTACCAGCAACACCTCCCCAACCTTCTCCATCAGCGCCGCCAGACGTCCACGTAGGTGACACCAGACCCTTGACGGATATGCTTTCTCCATCACCCACTGATCCATCAGCCATCTACTCTGCCTACAACTCATACTATGCTTCTACGTCCTTCCGGCGTTCCATTGGCTACCCCTTTCACTCCGCCCTCACCCAACCTCAACTCGAGAAAATCCGACGGCAGATCCGGTCGGCGCACGCCAAGGGCCTGAAAGTCCGATATTGGGGCATCCCCGCTTGGCCCATCGGACTAAGAGACTACCTCTGGAGAGTGTTGGTGAGGGAAGGAGTGGACTATCTGAGTGTTGATGATATTGAGGATGTAAGATGGAAAGACTGGGGCCCGAGGAAAGGTGGTTGGGGAAAGAAATGGTGGAGGTGATTGTGGTTAATCTGGCGGCCATCGATATCGTCCGTCTCTCCCATGGTCACGAATTGGCTCCCCTTGCGACGTCCGAGATGTAGGCCTGTGTCGAGGCGCTGTAGTCAACCCTGGGCTAATACGCCCTCCGGCAATGGATGCTTCTCTCACAAGTAACATACGCCCTGCCCGGATTAGTCCCCCGCCCATGCTCGCTTCACGACAGACAGGCTCCTATGCTCTCGCTTGCAAGGGGTGTTCACTGCCTCTGCACCGTGGCACCGCCTCGCGGGTGGCTTAGGCCCTTGACGTGCAGTAATTGGGCAGCAGCTCCGCCCCCGGCCGACAGATGGACTGAGCCAAGTCGCCCTTTCCACCAGCCTGATGTCGTCGAAACTTGCGATCAAAATTATCCTCAGTCTGCGAAAGACAGACCTACCTCTTTGTCACAGCGTCCCTTCTCGTTGCTGTTGACTTCGACAGTCGATATGGTCGACCCTCTTACAACTTTCGCCGCGGCCGGCAACGCCCTTCAGTTTGTCCAGCTGGGGATTGACTTGATCGGCAAGACCATCGACTACTCGCAAGGCGGCGGCAACAACAGTTTCCAGGCACTGCGTGATTGTGTGCAGCGTCTGTCGGTCTCAAGTGCCCATCTCCAGAGGTCGATGGAGTCCAACGCTTCCCAGCCGCTGAATCCGGGACCTGCCCGTGCTTTGCATCGTGCAAACCTCGAATGCTTGAGAGTGTCTCAGCAATTCACGGCAATTTTGGATAAACTGGGCCTCAATAGACCTCATAGCCTGTGGAGCAGTGGTGAGTCGGTCTCTACCTAGAATCCTTCGAGTGAAGATATGACCACAGCTGCTTTCTGGCTATCCCGGACAACCAATGCTAATCATCGTGACATGGTAGTCAAACTGGCACTGAAAAGTCACGTTGACAAACCTAAAGTCGACGCCCTGTCGCGAGATTTGGATCATGCCAGGGCAAATCTGATGCTCTCCCTCATGGTTTACCTCCACGACCAGTCAACTGTCGACCGCCAGAATACGAGCGAGGAAATGCGTGTCATTACAGAACAAGCCCTGAGGGCTACCGCGGAGTCCGCGGCTATCAGAAATGACATTGCCAGTCTCAGTTCCAGTCTTTCCTCGCTGACAATTGACGACACGACAATATCTCTTGCTTTTGAAGATGCTCTGAGACGCTGCGAAAGTTATCTTGCAAATGAGGTCGAGGCGCTCTCTAAGCGTCTGGAACGGCTCAACGATGGGCTCAAAGCTCTGTCGGAGGAGGTGAACCAGCTCCTTCCTACAATGACACGAGAGATTGCCGCTCGACGCTCCATCATGGACAGTCTATGGTTTGCGAGATTCAACAACAGACGCGATCGAATCAGTCGAGCCTACAGCAACACATATCAATGGATCTTCAGGCACAAGGATAGTCAAGTGATTGTGTGGGATGATTTCGTTCAGTGGTTATACTCGAGCAGAAACCCTATATACTGGGTATCGGGAAAGCCCGGTTCTGGCAAATCGACACTTATTCGAGAGCTTGACGAATATATAAAGAACTCGCAGTCCCTATCCACGTCAGGGAATGATGCTGACTTTATCATGGCTTCATTCTACTTTTGGTATGCTGGCAATAATGACGAAAGGTCAATGACTGGCCTGCTCCGAACTCTCATACACCAATTGCTCTCACAACGTCTTGACATTGTGGATCAAGTGATTTCAGCCAGTAGATGGGAGTCGAGCCTATATGGACCCTCCCATCTGCATGTGTGGGAAGAGAAGGAATTGATTCAAGTTCTGTGCAGAGTTCTTCAATGTCTGGGAACCAGCAAGCGGATTTTGCTGTTTATCGACGGCCTTGATGAACAAGAAGGTCCGGATGACCAACGACAGGAAGTTCTGGACCTGATATCCTCTGTCACACAAGACAACAACGTTAAGGCGTGTGTAGCCAGCCGGCCCTACAACATCTTCCGGGACGAGTTCAAGGAATGCCCGCAACTCCGGCTTGAAGACCTTACAAAAGATGACATACGCCTCTACGTCCGTGGCAAGCTGGGTGAAAATCCACACTTTCAGCGTCACCTACGAAGGATGCCGCAGCTTCTTCGCGATATAACCGAGGAGATTACGACGAGGGCCGGAGGGGTATTCCTATGGGTGCGCTTGGTCGTGCGTGATCTTCTGAGAGTCCTCAGGGACGGAGGCAGCACAAAGCACTTATTCAGAGAACTTGAGAGTATTCCCCTCGATTTGGATGATTATTTCAGACGCATGTTCGAGCTTGTCGAAAAGCCATACAGAAAAGAGGCATCGATCATCCTGCAGACAGCATTGTGCTCCAGCAGCGAGGGCAATGCAAAGGTTGACGGTGCATCTGACTTCGATTTTCTCCTCATGCATCTGTATTTTATTGACCAAAGTGAAGATCTGAGCTTTGGGGCAAACTCATACTTGTGCGATGTCGATTTCACTCATCAAGAAGAGGCCGAGGATTTGCTCGAATCGTTAGAGCGAATGCTGACAAGCAGAAGTATGGGCCTCCTGGAGATCGGGCCGAGTACTCTTGCACCTTCGCGTTTGGGACGCTTGCAAGCTGAGTCGCCGATCGAATTTCTGCACAGGACAGTAAGAGACTACTTTGCTGGCCCTGCTGCAAGAGATCTGCTTCACCAACACACCGGGGGACCTTTTGATGCTCACATGTTCCAATGCAACCTCATGGCCGTCAGTCTAAGAAATTTCGTCCTTCATAATCAATGGCTCCCAACGGAATACCTTGCTGTGAAAAAATTCCTCCTGCAAATTACGAAACGACGAGATGCAGAGGGGCCGGCATTCGTGCTGTTTGAAAAGATGGTGGAGCTATTCAATGAGCACCGTAGCGTAGTACGTCAGAAATTGCTGAAGGAGTGTCCCGGGATAGCTTTCGACATTGCATTAAACCATTGGCTGCAGGATCGTGGCAACTCTATTTCTCTAAGCATACATCTCGGATGGAAGTCGTATGTCAAGGCAAGATTAACAACGGCAACGATTCGGGAGCAACAGGGTAGGCCGTTACTTCTCTGCGCTCTTCCACCATATAGCTGGGAATGGAACCTCTCGGATCCCGACATCATATGCGATCTTCTGACCCTCGGCGCCAATCCAGATACCATGGTTCACGACGTGTTTGACATCCCTATATGGGTGTACATTCTTGAGTCGATACAGTTCATCAAGGACATTGACTACGAGACATGTTTGAGGATCGCCAAGCTGCTCATCGTGCACGGCATACGGACGCTGGTGGCCGAGACGGATTTGGCCCACGTCGCGAAGCAAATGTTGGAGAGTCTCAACTTGTGGGACCCATTCTTGCTGGACCCCTTTCCGGGACCACGACAATTCGTCCACAGGCGTTTTGAGAAGATCCGTGGGTCCAGTGCTGGAGAGAATGGTGACGCCGAGCCATTGTACTCGTTCCTAGATGTCCTGCAGAGTCTAGTGCGGGTTACTGAAAACTCCAACCCCTCCTTCGAGTCCTTTTTTTACTGAGGCTGACATCGTGGCCTTGAGGGAACTAGAGCTCTCTCGACACGGGAAATCTCAATACTGCTGTCCATCCCCCAAGGAACCAGTATTGGGCGGAAGGCGAGCAAGGGAGTCCTCTCCATTGCAGAGAGATGGTAGTCCAAGCTCTGGAGACGATAGAGACCAACCACCACGCAAGAAGCCCCGGAGGTCAGAGTTCCTGGATGTAGTGCTCAATTAGCACAATGTCATGTCGACACTAACATTTCAGCAGATGGAATTGGTTTCTTGCCATTCTGGGCCATGATCCCTCGCATGTCCACTACGGCCGCTGGCGGTTCGGTCGATCTGAGCGGCCACTTTGACGATTTCACGAATCTTCTTGCCCTTGAATATAGCATTTGGAAGCAGGATCAGACCTTCTTCCCCACGGAGGTATCAGGACAACTTCTACTTGAAGGGTGCACCAATATATCATGTTCTCACATTCTTTTGAACTTTATTATGTATACAAATCAGTGCTTCCAGACGGGGCCTCTCTCCATTTCGTCAGATATTTTTCAAGCAGGACGCTTCCCTGACTGCACTCGAGTGGACGATTCTAACCAAATTCGCTCTCCAAAGACATCATAATAACCCATCATAAACCCTTTGAGTTATAATCTAACCGGTCAGCCTCTCATGGGCCTCGCTGTCGTGCGGGCTCCACGAAGGCCCCCTGTGGTTATTGGCCGAGTGCTCGACCATTGGGGTGTAGGAAATCATGCTCCGCAGACTGTTATAGTCACTCAGGGACCTGCTGGTGGCGTACCCGGGCTTGAGCGTCGCCCTCCTTTCCGGGGGCCTCATCTCCTCGTCTTCGGCAAGGGTCGAGCTCGAAGAAGGATTCCTCGTCGTGATCTGCTTAGTCCGCGGGGCCCCCGGCGACGGCGACGGGACAGGCAAGATGATGTACCGGGCCTGGCTGGCCCACTGCTTGGTGCTCGCGGCGGGGCTGATCTCGTCGGGCCCGCCCCGGAGCATGGCCTGCGTGACGGCCCGGCCCATGCTGGTCTGCCTGGTGTAGTGGCGCAAGGCGGCCCAGACGCGGGGCTGGACGCAGCACATGAGCAGCGAGGCGAGCAGGGTGAGCAGGAAGACGGCGCCGACCACGAACGCCGGAATGGCGTAGCGGATGTCGCCGTACGCGATCGACCGCTCGTACCGGTGCGCGCGCCGTAAGCCGACGTTGCCCCCCTGGTGGTGCTCCGTCACCGACGCCATGGTCCCCATGCCCTCGAACCCCGTCCGCGTGCCCACGATCGCGAAGCCGATCAGGTCCGTCCAGATCAGGTTCATCAGCGTCTCCGCGCCGCCGGCCGACTGGGACATGAGTTGGCGCCATTTCAGCGTCAGCCCGTAGTTGGACTTGCCGCTGTAGCTGTGGGGAGGGAAACGAGCAATGTCAGTATAGATTCCCTCTTTCGGCGATGGGGGAGAGGACAAGGACACCTAAGGTGTGGAGTTGGGTAGCTTACTTTGGGATCGAGTCTTCGTTCACGTCGCTCAGCGCCGCCGCGTACGAGTAGATGCTGTTCCACGCCGCGGTGAAGACGCCGCCCGCCGCGAACGAGTCGTACATGTGGTTCCCCAGCGTCGTGCCGCGGACGGCGGCCGGGAGGTAGATCTTGGCGGCCCGGTGCGCGTCGACGTCCGGGTGGTCCTGGAGCGACTCGTCCACGAGGCCCCAGAACTTGTACACGTCCCAGATCTTGTACGTCTCCGAGTCGACCTTCTCGACCCCCCACAGCGGCAGGGGCCCGGCGGCGGGGTCGGTGTAGTTCTTGTCCTGCACGTCGAGCACCTGCAGCGCCTCGAAGGTCGTGCTCCCGTTCGTGCGGAACGTCACCTGCTTGACCGTCGCGGCCACGGAGCTGGCGCACGTGTACAGGCTCTGCTGCCAGGGGGACCCCGGGTCGGGCCGCCACGACTGGCCGGCGTTGACGTGCTCCGGCTGCGGGATGCTGTACAGGTAGCCGCACTGCATGAACGCCTTGCCGGCCACGCTCGGGTCGTCGTCGTAGTAGCCGCTGCATCGAGTGCCTAGCAAGAGACGCGGGGGTCAGCACAATATCGTTATCTCTCTTGTCAGCCTCGGGACATAGTTATATGGAGTTGCCCACCGTAATTCTCAAACTTGGACTCCAGCGTCGGCTGCTTCTTGTAGTAGATGTCGTCCAGGAACCCGCCGTCCATGCTGCTGATCTTGATCGCGCCAGGCTCGCTGAGATAGCCAAAGGTGTTGAACTGGCCGGTGTACACATCGCCCTTCTCCGAGGAGGTGAGGTTGAGGACCTGGGCCACGAACTGGTTGTTCCACCATGCCAGGATGTCGGCGTTGCGCTTGAGCGGCGGCGTCGACCCCAGGTCCTTCCACGCGCTCCCGTCGTTCCACCGCGGGGAGGGGACCTCGGGGCTGATGTCGGAGAAGCCGCCGTCGTCGCGCAGGTACCCGTCGTCGCCGGACATGGAGTTGGAGGCGTTGCCGTTGACCGAGAAGTGCAGGCTCAGGTTCGTGTTGGTGCACCGCGTCTCCGGCAGCACCCAGAGGATGTCCTCGGTCCACGTCGCCCCCAGCTCGAGCCCGCCGGGGACGGTGTGGTTGCGGATGCCGACCCCGCCCTTGACCGCGTCGAGGATCAGCCCGTTCACCAGGTGGTAGCCCGGGTTGAGGATCATGGACGGCAGGACCTCGAGACGGCCGACCGCCCGCGTCGCGTTGTTGTCCACGTACATGTTGTTGACCAGGTTGTAGGCCCGGAATTGGATGTCCAGCGGGTTGGCCACGGTCCCCGTCCTGGTGCCGCTGGTGAAGATCTCTCGCGTGACGTCGGGGATGGTCGAGTTGATCACCGTGTGGTTAATGTACTGGTTTCGCACGGCCGCGTCGTCGTAGATGGAATGCGGGCAGTCCATCCACTTCTGCCAGCCGCACCGTCTGTTGACGCCTTGTCGGTCCAGGGTGGCCATGCCGTAGTATGACGGATCTGTGTATATCGTGTTAATTAGCTTTTAAACGCAACAAAGGGAGGCTTCCGTGGGAACCCCGCCCCCTCCCCAAAACACACACGCACCTGTGACAGAAAAGAACTCGACGTCATGGAGACCGCGAGACGGGTTGATCTTCTCCAAGAGAGGCTTTGGGGTGAGGAAGTTGGCCACCACCAAGCAGACCGTAGCCAGGGTCGCCAGCAACGAGATACCAAAAACACGCCAGCGCACCATTTTGCCCATGAAGTTCCCGGCCGCGCCATCGCTCTGCAACAGCAACGGCCACCAGGAACTCTGCAGGAGATGACTGATTGAGGACCAGGTGACCGCGTCGAAGGAGCGGTCACGCACAATGCCTACCAACACAAACGCAAACAGCAGCGGGATCACAATGTGCACTGTCGGGTGTTAGGAAACATCGATAGCGGGTTATCAAAGGGCAGCCAGCCTTACGCAGTGAAATGCAACCAGAAATGAGACCCGCCACTTCTCCAACGGTGAGATTAATCTCGACCATACTTGACGAATGACTATGCTGATGTTGGTGCGGCGATTCAAGGGAGTGATGGTTCTCCCTAACAGGGCTACAGCTTCATGTAGAACGAGAGCGACCTGTTGGAGACCAAGTGTACCTGCAATGAGTCATAGAGCTGCCAGAGAGATGCTGGGACAACATTCTTTTGTCTGCTTGTCATACTCCGCCAATATCCAGCGACGTCGGGGATTCTGTGCACAGATATGCTGGCGAACTTGGGGGGGAGGGACTGTGGAAGATGGCGAGTGAGTGGGCCAGTTGTCCCCGGAAGCCACCAATGAGGAGGATGGAAACGTGCTCGCTTAGGCAATACGAGCCGACTAACCTGTTTGGGATACCTATCGATTGACTTGCTCAGCCACGCACGACGGAACCATCACTTTGGGACTCAGGGGGATGGACTTACTTTCAACGGAACGGTTCTCGAAATGGCGCCTGCCTTCCAGCCGCATGGCAAACGGCTTGGGGTGGCACGATAGCTGCCCACATTCGGCGAGGCATTTTCTTTTGGTGGAAACTAAGGTGCGGCCTGCATCGCCTTCCAGCCTGATGGTTCGAGCCGCACGTACAACATTGGTTTCAGTCCAGGTCTGACACCGGCAGATTGGTTCGATATGGGTTTACCCCCAAGGCGATGAATTGATATAGTTATCTCGGATTCTCACCATTATCGTCTTGACCAAATCCAGGCACGCACGATACGCTTTCAGAGGTCACTTTCGCCGAAATGTTTACTGCACTCTTCTTGACCCTTCCGGCTGTTTTCCTGGCTACTTTGGTTGACAAAGCGGCGGCGGCTGACTTCAATGACTATGAGCTCGACAACGTTTTCGCCAAACGCCAAAACTACACATGTAGTACCGCAGGGCTCCAGGACGTCTGCGAGACGAACACAGCGGACTGCATCTCTGCAATGTGTGAATCATGCTCTGGCTACGTCTACATTGCCAATTGCTGTGCGTTATCCAGCTACACCGCAATGATGCAATGCCTTCTCGAGCTGGAAAATGATCCGTCCGAAATCACCATGACCGTCGGGTCTACTTCCACCACTGGTCCCAACACAAGCACGATCACAGCACCCTCCAGCGCCGCGACCTCGGGCGTCAGCGGGTTGGAAGCGTGTTCTGACTTTGAAGCAATTGTGCTTGCCTGCGAGAACGAGACCCCGGGCTTCTCAACAGAGGCGTTCGGTCAACAGGCAAGCTGCCTGTGCTACAGTAATGGCACGTATCAGCCGGACCTTTACGATGGCATGTTCTCGGGCTGTCTCGCCTACCTTTCCACCGCGGATCCCTCCGAGTATTCGAGCATCGTTACGGGATCCGTCGATTTGGCACCGTGCAAAAAAGTGGCAACCACAACCCAGCCGCAGTCCTCCTCCAGCACCCATTACATTGGGCACTTGACCACCAGCGCGTCGACAGCTGCTCCAACCTCGGGCACACCAAGTCCAACCACATCCACAGGCCCCACACAGACACCAGCGGCGGACAGCAATGGAAGTTCTGGCCTGGAATCGGTAAGTTCGACAAACATCTTTTCCATGCTCCTAGAACTCAGCTGAGTCCGTCAAACAGAATCGTCAGGCTTCACTAGGCTGGTTCCTGTGGCTCTGGGGAACTTGCGTGGTGGCCACACTCTGGTAAAGCGTGAAGTTAAAAAGTGGCCAGGCGGAGGGATCTCTCTGTTCAATCACTCTGACTCTTTTCGGCGATTTGGAGGTATAGAATTTGGCAGGTATCCAACCAACGCGGGGGAGGACTGAAGGGACTAGACGAACTATTTTTGGTGGGAGTGGAAAAGGGCGACAGGCAAGCTTAAGCACTTTTCGACGTGATCCGGACTGCGCAGGACAAGCCCTAATAAAGGTGGCTTCCTCCCTAAGGCGGAAGCATCGTTCTCGCATTCGCGCCGGTTTGGACTTAGCTGCATGATTAGTTGGTTGGAGACGAATCTGTCCAACGCTCCTCACACAAAGGGCGAATCTCGTTGCCGCTTCCACCCTGTAAACGATATACATCCTGGTCAACAACCCTTCCTCTCTTAGTTGTTTTCCTCAACTCAATACGGCCCATCTGTCAGGGGAAAGGGGCGACTCTTGACATGCCACCCAACAAAACGAGGCTGAGAATGAAGTCATGCGGCCAGGTCGGTTGTATAAACGAGCTTCGCTGGGCCTAGTCCGTGCTGCTAAGGGGGGGCTACTTGCCAAAGTTTACTGAGCAAAAGCTTCTAGATCGCTGTACACCCTCCTCTAGCCCAAGCACGAGAAAGCAGGCTGTACCGCCCACAACTATTGGTTGCACAAACAAGTACCCGACTTTGAAGGCGGGCTGAGACACAAGAGAAGAAGCCGCATGTTCCCGAGGGTTCATGGACTTGGCCCCCTGATGGTTCTCCTCGGCGCAAGAGTTGGGCCGTGCAACCACCCCGGTTGTTGGGCAGCCTGATCGAACAGTACTCCCTCTTTTGTGAGTTGTAAGCCATTGTGTTGCGCGGACAAGTCCTAGGTCTTGGGACGAGGCCACACTTTACGAGTACGGGGTCCAGCTATTTGGTGGGTAAACCTCCCTCAAGCCTGTCAGTTCCAACCGAATGAGGACTCTCTAATTGGGGCCAGAACATGGCTCTCTTGAGTTGCTTGCCTCGGTTTGTCCTGTTTTTGTACAAGGCACCGTGCTATTAGGTTCAAGGGGAAAACTCACTCGCCGCCCCGTTCCGTGTTTCTCTTGGTGAAAAGGTACAGTACAAACAAGACCTGAGGCAAGCATTGTGAAGCCTTTTTTGCCGACGAGGGAGAACTCCCAAGAGCCTCTTTCCAGACTTGGGCCTTCATCCCAGCCTATCAGTGACCACACACTACTTGGACAGTGCCCCGGAGTCTGCCCAACCGGCTGCACAGCCCACACCCGCTAATGCAGGCTATCCAGGCTATCCCGCAAAACCGCCATTCTCGAGCGTTGCTGCCTTCTCACAGCCGAGTCGAAGCCATGAGGCTGTCGAACCACTCGAGCCGCAGTTCCCACGAGGTGCGGACACCACGGACTCGCATCGCCACAAAAGTTGCGACTTGGGGCTGAGAAGGGGAGCGCCAGGCTCATGTTGAAAGCAATGAGGCTCCCTATAACAATGGCCCAATATCCCCAGTGTTGGGTACATTTTTACAGGACGTAGCCAAAGTCAGCGTCTATCGTTCACACTCCTACATTGTCGACACACTCTTTTCAAGACAAGATGAGATCAGGAACTTGGTTGTGGGCTGTCGCAGCCATCCTATACTCCCAATGCCTCGCAGCCCCGCTCTCTAGTGCAGCAAGGCCTGAGCGAGCATCTCTTCGCTTGCCCGTAAAGAAGAGGCTTCTGACTGGAGACATTCAGCGTCGCTCAGTGTCGTCGCCGCTCCAAAATGGCGATTTCGAATACCTCGTCGAGCTTGAGTTGGGAACCCCAGCCCAGGCTGTCACCCTCAGCATCGACACGGGCAGCAGCGACATCTGGGTCTACGGGCCTGATTCGTGCACCACTTGCACGGGCGGAATTTGTAAGTCTCAAAATGGTCAACATCTCCAAACCGAAGACCTCCCCCCCGTTAACTTTGATGGTCTTAGTTGATCCCACGAAGTCGAGCACCGGCGTCTACGACAGCGACCTGGGAGACTTCTCGGCGACCTACTTTGACGGCACGGCGGCGTCGGGATACTACATCGACGACACGGTCGGCCTGGGCTCCGCGACCGTGACGGGGGTCACGTTCGCCGTGGCGACCTCGGCGGCCAACACGAACCGCGGCATCATGGGGATCGGCCTGGCCGGGCTCGAGGCCAGCGAGGTGCAGTACCCGGAGTTTCTGGACGACCTGAAGAGCCAGGGCCTGATCGACCGGCGGTCGTACAGCATCTACCTCGACGACCTGGAGGCCGGCAGCGGGTTCATCCTGTTCGGCGACGTCGACGCGTCCAAGTACTCGGGCGACCTGGTCACGCTGCCCATGGTGCCGTACACGGACTCGGCGCCGCGCCTGCAGGTCGAGTGGACGTACCTCTCGGCGACCGACGGCGCCGGCACCACGACGGCGCTGACCCAGGCGGCGTTCTCGTACCCCGTGGCCATGGACACGGGCTACACGACGAGCGTGCTGCCGGTCGAGCTGTTCAACGAGCTCGCGACCTACTTCGGCGTCACCACCGACAACGCCGGCGACTACCTCGTGTCGTGCGACATGCCCGCGGGCTCCTTCACCTTCGGCTTCGGCAGCGGGCCCGCCGTCGCCATCCAGGTGCCCTTCTCCGAGCTCGCCGTGCCCGTCCCCGGCGAGGACGGCACCTGCCTGTTCGGCTTCCTGCCCCAGGAGCAGAGCGTCATCAGCTTCGGCGACACCTTCCTGCGCAGCGCCTACCTGTACTACGACTTTGACGGCTCGTCGATCAGCCTGGCCCAGGCGGTTTGGACATAAGACATTCTGAGACGAAGATATCACTACTGCATTGGGGGGCTTGCGAGGATATTATGTCGTATGTGTGATGATTACATGTGTGGAGTTGCTGGGATAATATAGGTACACACAGCCAGGCTCGAAAAAAACGTAATGTCGATTTGTGATTCTCTTCCCTCACACAATACGTAACTGTACAACTGCATTTACTTTTGAAAAAAACTCCTACCGACTTGTAATGGATCTGGAACTCCCCCTATCAAAAACAGCCCTCTCGTCATCTCCTGCATCGCGGAGTTCCTCGCGATCGACTGCCCCGGGCTGTTCCAGTTGATCATGTTCTGTGAGCTGATGTTCCTCAGCGCCTGATTCTCGTTGTGGTAGTTGTCGTGCGCGTACTCGTGGCTGCAACCCCTCCTCCCGCCAACGGACGCCCGACTGGCGCGGCGACACGAAGATGAGAGCAAAAAGGCAGAGCGCAACAAGAAGAGCGGGCACGAAGAGGACGAAGAGGAAAATGACAAGGGTGAGGAGGAGGAGGATGAGGAGGGCGGACAGGAGGATATATCCCAGAAACACACCCATCGCGGTGTGGCGTATGTTGTTGTTACGGGCCGGAGTCAAAGTCGACGTGGAGGACGAGGTAGAGGTTGATGGGTTTGACGTGCGGTAGCTGTTGACATATTCGCGAGGCTGGAACAAAAGAACTGGGACGGAGGATCTCTTCCTTGTGCTGGAAGCGCTGGTAAAGGCAAAAGAAGAAAATGGTGATGAACGGGGAGATAGATGGCCGGATAGACATTAGTAGGGGGGGAACCCTTGCAGTATCACTTTTATACACCCGGCCTCAATGTCAAACAGGAAGACCATGGAAGACTTCGGTGGCTCGTGACAGACTTGCTGTCTTCCGTTGCTGTCAGAATGGTGACAACAACACACTCCCAACCAGATAGTCACCAGGACGGTAGAAGGAAACATCCCCCAAAGGCCCAGCAGCTCTTCTCTCCACAATCTGGTGAACTAGGTCGCTCGGAGAGCGATCGTCACGAGAAGCGCTGCTGTAGCGCCAAAAAACCCGACTATATTAGCCAATGGTATAACCATATGAAGCCCGTCAGCGTCGCCATCGTTAAGGTCACAGAGCAACAGAAGATGTCGGTAATCGTGAAGACGGACGGCCAGTAACACTGGAATGGTGGTTGTTTCTATGGGTCTGCACGTCGATAATTCTCGGATGTCCGTATCAACTTGAATGGGCCAGCATCGAGCTCTCGGTGACGAGTGAAGAGGATGGAGGCAAGCTCTAGAGTGTCCTGCCGGTCATAGTGTTGGTGACGCAAGCCAGCCTATGGTCGTTGAAGGTTCGTTCGTCGCGTGTAGAGGCGTGTTACCGATGTTCACTGCTCAACTCTTTCCCCCGTCGATTTTCACTCCCTCCACGGCTGTCTCGTCCAGGACCACAACACCGTAGGGATCTCTATCCCGTTCACTGGCTACCACTTCCACACTCTCATCATTCAGCATCTCTTTGACCTGCTCAGTTAACCCCCTCTTTCCATTCTCTTCACTTCTCACATTGGTCCACTCCTGCCGAACCTCCCTCTCTAGCTTTTCCCTCATCACATTCCAAAGGTACCCTCTCTCGGAATTTGAGTGGAAAAGGGCAATAACACATCCACCTCGTTCGATTACCGCCAGTGCCTCGTGATGACTCAGCTCGCCGGTGAATATCAGGTCTGCCTTACAGCCTCGGACCACGCTCCCTCCACTGCCGGGACACGTGGCAACGGTCGAAATGGCTATTTCCTCGAGATTTCTCCCTTGAGGGATGGCCACCGCAAACCCTTTGGGAAGGCCGATCGCGTGAGCAATGCGGGTGATCAGAAGCGTTAGAGGCTGTGGCGAAGAAAACTCAATCAACCGACCAGCCCCAGTGTTCGAGGTATTGTAAGTATCGGACGAGGTAAATTGATTTGCTGCGTCAAGGGATGCGCGAGGAGAAGGTGTGATCACGCTCCGAGTGTGAGAGATTACAGCAGCGTGGAAGTCAGATGTCGGCAGTGGCAAGCTTGGTCTAGAGTATGTTCTGCGCGCATGGCTCGGGCGTGAGAGCTTCATCTTTGCTTTTGGGGTAGTGAACGGATCCGTCATTGCATCCTCATTGTGATCCGCGGAAGGAGAGGTGGGTTTTGTCGAAGGATCGGAACGTACTTCGGAATCGCTTTCAGAGGTTGTGACTTCTGTATCGGAGGGAAGAGGGGCTGCAGCATATGCCTCTGGCTCCGGGTCGTCCAACTTCCCCGTCACAATATCACAGAGCCAATCGGCCATTCCGTCTGGAACAGTATCAACCGCGGTGTGCGGACAGTACACGCTGATGCCATGCGCAAGCAGCAGCGTCATGGACAATTGCTGGGTGTCGTCCGTGGTTATGGACTTGAGACCGCGGAAGATGATGGGATGGTATGCCACAACGACAGAGTGGTTGTTCTCAATCGCCTCTTCTGCGACCGCTCGGGTCAGGTCAACGGTCAATAGTACCGAGTTGCGGTTTCGCGGCCGGGAGGGTATGAAGGGAGCTTCGACTAGCAGACCCGTGTTGTCAAAGGATTTGTCTGCCAGCGACTCAGGGTAGAGCCGGCGCATCGAGGACACCACGGCGGTGGTGAACGGGGAGACATTGTAGGCCCGCCCTTGAAAGGTGCTCATCCTGCGATGGGTCAAGATGTGAGTTGCCGTGGATTTAGGAGCGGGGACAACTCGAGGAAGGAGATATCGAAGCATCAGAAAACTATTATAGAGCAGCACATCGTCGGCCCAAACAACGTGCCAGCAGGTCACATCGTGGTCATGAACACACAGTGGTAAGAAGCTGGAGCGTTGGCCGTCGACGGAAAACCCACAATGCGACGCGAGGCTGAATGCAGGGACTGGCCTCCAATGACGCATTTCCAAGGAGCTCTCTAGAGACCCGAGGATTTTCCTTTCTGGTTGATTTCCAATTCGCAATACATAAGTAATCGACTCTCAACTATTGGAAGACAAGTCTTCAACCTCACTGCAAGCCGCAAATACACTGAGCCATCAGTCACGATCCCCCCTCTGTGAGCCTTAGCCGTGTCCATGCAAGTCTATACTGCTCTGGCATTGCAAGCTGCCCGCCGAGTTACGACAGCGATCGCCCGCGCAAATAGCAGCATCACCAGACAAACCCCCCGCCAGTACCCCAGACTCAGACCACGGTCCTTTCTCTCGCGCTCCTTTTCCATCACAGCCTTCCGCCCCTCCACATACGCTTCCTCGAGCAATTCCCCACCAATGGCCGCACATACAGACACCGAGGCCGCAGAAGTCGCCGCATCCTCCTCTCCACCCATCACCCCGGAGTTCCTCACCGAAAAACTCAAGCAGTCCATAAACATAACTCACATCAGTATGGAAGATATGTCCGGTGGCTGCGGACAAGCCTTTAACGCCATCATCGTGTCTCCAGACTTCGAGAAGAAAACGCTGTTGGCAAGGAGTAGGCTGGTCAATGGGGTGTTGAAAGAGGAGATCAAGGCAATCCATGCGTGGACGCCCAGATGTTTGACCCCGGAGCAGTGGGAGAAGGAGAGGGAGAGGATAGGGTGAATGGAATGAGTGTGACTGGGGAAGCGAAAGGCCAGGCCAGGATTCAAGTACGCCCTGTGACTAATGCATTTGCTGATGGACGTGGCTTGTATAACGGGTATACCTATATCAATTGGAATGGGTGTCGGTTCTCGAAGGAGCTGGGGGTCTTGAATGCGACCGTGGGCACTTGCGATGCCGACTTAGAAGTAATCGGCATGCAAAATCGAAGGTGCAGGACCGTTCAGCGATATGTTGGCCCAAGAACTGCATCTGATGTCTGTGAATGCTGGACAGGAGGATTTTGCACCCCAAATATTACAACATACTAGATTTTAGATTCTTCTGTACACCAAAACACCACTTTGACTACATTCGAGCCATGGGATTTATATTCCATATCTCCCTGAAGGCGCGAGTCGGGAGACCAGGACAATCGTCACACAGATAATCAGCCGCAGGGTACCAGCCGTACAGACCATGACAAAATCGAAGCGTATTAGCTTCCTCTCGGTCAAAACGCAACACTAAAGGTGCGGCGGCCTTCTCAAAATCCAGAAATCCATCGTGAAGAGGTATCATAAAACAAAACCTTGCCCGTGGCTTTTCCCCACCCTTATATCTCTCGTCAAGTCGTGATATGGGTCGCTGTGTCCCCCTGCAGGAAGCTGATGGGCTCCTTTCTACTCGGTTGATACTGCCGCTCAATGATAGGCCGTCATCCTGCGGGGCTGTCGAGGCTCCAAGGTCGGGGAGGTGAGGTCGTGCCGTTAGTGGAATGGCATGTCTAACGATTGAAGATGACTTCCCAGATGAGGGCGATTCTTCCTCAAAGCATGCCGTGTGCATGAAAGATTATGCATATATCCCTTGCTGTGGTCCGCCTCTTCAAAGCATTTCGCTAGAGTCATTGCCGCATGGGGGCCGCCATCGTTTGGTGTTGCGGCGGATATATGCGTTGGCGTTTATTCGAGTTTCCCATATCAGATCCTCCACCCATCTCCGACTGACCTCTTCTGTGTGTCTGCTGCTGCTGCCCTATCATACCAGCGCCTCGCAGCCCCACGGGTGTCTGAGGTCCGGCTTGAAAGGATGTCGGGTTTCCATTCGCATCCACGTAGTGCTGCTGTTGTGCCATGCCGGCGTAATGCATATTGGGATTTACTGGTGACACTCCCGAGTACTGGCTGGGAGAATTCCATGTGCCGCTTGATCCCGCCGGAGAAGCTCCTGCCGACAAATCATCCCGGACGGAATGGGCGGTTGACGATGCTGCCCCGGATGGTGCGGTGGTCGCCGACATGGGCTGCTGCTCCATCCCCTGGGGCATCATCTTCAGATGCATCAGGTGTTTCTCCAACATATCAAGCAGTGATTTCCGCGTGAACGGCTTGGGCAAAACATCGTCCATGCCGTGATGGAAGTACATCTGAATGTCGTCCGACCGAATGTTAGACGTCATGGCGATGATCGGGGTTCGGTCGAACTGTCGGATGATATGACAGGCGGAAACACCGTCCAAATTGGGCATGATGATGTCCATCAAGATCATGTCGTATTTCGTTCCTTCCTGCATCTTGTTGACGGCCTCCAGTCCATCAAGTGCCGAATCAACGACGCATGAGAATGAGTGCAAGAACTTGCCGCCAATCTGTCGACAAGTCGGATCGTCTTCGACCAGGAGGATTCGCGGTGGCCGACTCCAACCAGGATCTGAAAGTCCGCTCTTCTTCCGCGTGTCGGCAAACTGTGTCCGCGGATCTGAACCATCTCGTGGTGGCAATGGGTAAGGGATATTATGAATGTATTCGCTGGACATAGGATCGATTCCATTGGTCGATCCCATTGGGTATACCACCGTCTCTAATTCGGCTGGGTTGATCTTCGAGAATCCCATGCTGCCGCTTGAAGGGGCAGAATTAGGCCCACGGAACTGGCCAGTTCGAGGGTCTTGTCCTATCGGCGGGGTGTGGATGTTTGAGTTCATTTGTTCGAGCGCTGCCATGTTGAATTGCCCATCGGCATTGATATCGTTCAAGAGCTTCGCAGCATGTTGTAAGGGTGACGCTGGGGTGTCTTCGTCCTGGGGAGGCATACTCTGGCTGGTGGGAGTCAAGGTTGTGCCTGTTTGGGCAGAATCCGATGGCGCAGCAAACAACTGCTTGCTGTCCCTTCGTTGCTTCGCATCGACGCCCTGCAGGAATACCATGACATCCTGCATGACTTTTTCATGGTTGACGACGGTCTTTTGGAGTCGGACGACTTCCATCGTCACCATCTGATATTGGGACTGAAGTTGGGTGTTACACGTCACCAGAGACTCTATTTGCTGTGCCTGTGCGACAATCTGTTGGTTCATCAGGTCTATTTGTTGAATGGGGATCTGTTCATCGTTAAGGCTCGACGGCTTTCGAGGTGCAGGGGCCTTTCGTCTGATGTTGTCCAGACTTTCCTTGTTGTGCTGGCGGAAATCTGGATGTTTGAATTCCCAGGCGTTGGCGCCATACATGGATGCTCCACCGTCCTCATTGTTCTGTCGCACTTTGTGAAAATCGTATTTGTTCAATTGCCTGACGAAACTGGCAAAGTTCGAGTGTTTGAAGTGTTTGGGAAGAATGGATTTGGTGAACTTTTCGTTCTCCAAGACCACAAAACTGTCTCCATCATCGCCCCAACGGACCACCGAAGAGTACGAAGGGTCTTCCAGCATTCTGCGCATCAATTAGCTATGAGGGCCACCACGGAGGATCACCATGAGGGAGATATACTTATACAGCTTGCGCACAAAGTCGCTCGAGTTGTTTGCCGACCCACCCTGGCCGTCCATCTTGATTCACAGGTTCGATTCTTCCTCTTTGGAGTGATATGTTTTCCCAAGGATATACGTTCGATAAGAGCCACAAGGACGTGGACGGCTCTCAAGTGTGGGTGATGCAATCGACTGCACAATGCCGAATCACCGCAGCATCGCTCAAGATGCGCCTTGAAAGTTTCGAAAGGTGCTCGAATGCGGCAAGAGCACAATATGCGGATGAAAGGTATGTGTGTACCGCCGTCAGATAATGATGATTGGAATGGAATGTGCTGGTGGCAGAATGCTGGTCAAGTGGCACAGACAAACTTGGGTGGAGGCTGCTCGAGGTTGGAGGATGCAGAATGCTGGGTTTCGGCTATTCGGCCGCGATGAGTCTAGGATGCCCAGATCTCGGAGGGTCGAGGGCGATATGGAGAAGAGCCCCAAGGGGATGGGATTGTATTGCAGCGATCGAACGGAATGCGAGTGTCAGCGAGTGCAGGATGGAAGGAAGATGAGAGTCTGCGTGTGTGTCGGTGTCAGTGTGTCAGTGTGTCAGTGTGTCAGTGTGGTGTCGGAGAAGAAGATCGAGAAGTGGTGACGGACAATAGGTTCCAGGATGGTTGGTGGGCTCTGGTGGCTCTTTTGGGGGGGGAAGGAGAGAAAGTTGGCTGCAGCTGTACAGGGTGCAGGTGGTTAGGTGGGATCTTGGAACACCATAGGGGCCTTGCGCCGGGCGAGGAAAGTGCAAAAACGAGCAGAAGAACAAGCCAGCACAAAGAATTTCCTGGCAGTTCTGGGAGGCGACTCTGGCGCTGGCTCCTCTATCAGGACGCAAAGGACGCAACGGACCACCCACACTTCCTGTGCCCATCCAGTCAGCGTCATCCAAATGAGCACTCTACCGGTTTAGGCGAGCATGGGATCGCATCTCTTTGTGGTGCTGGACCGGGGGCGAGGGGGGGAATGTTGTGCGGCTAAAGGACCGCGCGAGGAGAAGCAGAGGGGAAATTCGGTTAATTAGGGCCCATTGGGTGGCCCTCAGGGCTAGTAGTCACTCATGCGAAACTCGATCAGGGAGGTCAGTGATAGGGCGCTTCCGGGATCACTGCTCCGTACTGAGGGAGAGGAAGGATCTGATCGGGGGAGACCAGCGGTTTGGTGGGCTGAAGGGGCCATGGCTCATGGGACCCCCCGAAGCCTCACTAGGCCCTCCGTTTCCCTCCATCCTCCCCGTCCAGCAAGCCCAGCAAGCCCAGCAAGCCCCCCCAGCAAACCCAGTAGGCCCGGCAGGCCCAGCACAAGCCCAAAGTTTCAGCGAGCTCCCCCGCCCAAGTGCATTTGCCAAAACCCACTCCCCAGGAGACGACTGGCCGACATGACGAGTGCGGCGTGGGCTCTGGCACCGATTTGGCCATCCGAAGACTCTCTTTTTGCTCCCTTGGCCACGCTTATCCTTCCCAAACCAAGTGGCACAACGATCGACCGTCCAGTTGGAAAAAGGGGCGGCCAAGGCCGTCAAAGCACAAACCGTTCTCAACATCCCATTCGGCTGGTGCTGCAATCTGGTTGCAAAAGGGTGCCGCAGGCACTTTTCCAGGCTGATCATTGACATTCCTAGGATACCACTTCTTGTCTTGGCCTGCAAGCCCCGTAACCGAAAAACGCAATGTTTCGGTTGATCAGGATCCACCAAAGACTGAAAAACTGCCCAGCTCGTCAGCTCTCCAGGGCCGGGGAAGTGAGAGGTGGTTTTCCTGTCCGAGAAAAGCAACCATGAGGCTTGTGATTGCCAGATTAACGGCTTGCCAGTAGTACATTGGGCGCTCGTAATTGAAAAAGAACCTGGACTTAACCTGGACTTGTCACATTCCGCCATCCCCTTACAGGCAATGGCGCGAAGTCGCCACCAGCATCCCGCGGAGTTTGCTGCTTGCTGGAACGACGACAAACAGATTCTTTCTGGTGATCGCGCTGCTTCTCATTGCCTTGGCGACCCGGATGAAAAGTCTGTCAATGGAGGCGCACCAAGCCACATGCCAGCTTGGTTTGAAAGAAAAGCCGAAGATGAGTGATGAGGTCTCTGCTGACGCGAGGAGAAACGCTCACCCCATTGACGATCCGAACAAGCTTGAGAGCTTAACGGATATGGCTAAAGCCGCAAGTGTCACAATAACTGTCCGCTGAACTTTGTCCTCGAAAGTCTCTGTCAACTGAAGGGCTTGTCAAGTGATAATAAATTCGCCCTCCGTCTTGCGCAGGAACCAAGCCAGGCAAAGTCCTGCCGCCAGTGTGGGTCCTAACGACCGAATCGTTCTTGCTTCTCGAGGATAGGGACGCCGTCTGGAAAGCGTTAAGCATTGAACGGAGCCCCTGATGCTTGAGATCTTCCCCTGTCGTCGGGTTTGCGTCCTGGCGTGAACACGGTCGATATTATTTCGCTTCAGGCCTCCCTGCCCTCGCTTCTTTCATTTCCGCGATCGCAGATCGCCGCTTCGTCTCCTTCGCCCGATCCAGGGGGCTAGTCTCTATAATATAAGCCACAGAAATCTGTGGCGGTGCAGCCTGTTTCCTTCAATGCATGAATACGGGGAAAGGGCCATATGGGTACTGTAGGACCCCTTTACCCTAGCCTATTGACCGCTTCCCTGCGGATGTAAACAAACAGGGTCAAGCTCCTTCTTGATGGTTGGCTTCGATGACAGCTTCCTGCAAGCTCGGCGAGGCCGAAGTTCGTCGCCAGTGCTCCGTGCACAATGGAGAAAAGACAACTTATTGGATCTAGACTTGCAGTGACAGGAAGACGCCAAATCTGCGTTGCATGGATGGGGCGATCATGAGGGAACATCCGAGCTCTTCTGTTGGCCTAACAATGGACGAGTCTAGACCTTCGACAACACGACCCGAATCCGTGGGTCGGGGAACGGCTGGCGGGAAGCGAACATTTAGACTTGGACAGCACAACAGATGCAGGGGGCTGATTCTGGAGCAAGGGGTGCGAATTTGGCAGGTGCCAGTCTGTTTGACATCAAATTCGAGGTGAATTACTGGATGACCAGTGGCCTGACTGCCCAGTTAGACATCGTGTGCTTCGGTCGCGACGGCTTGTCTTTGAGGTAGGGCGCAGGAAGGCTGCAAGACATATGGAGCGCAGGGAGGCGAGGCGACGCCAGTTGCAGAGGTCTTTTCAGGTACTCAGGTACCAGGAGTATTTTTGTTGGCTGCTTTACACGACTCGCCGAGACCTGATACTTCAGATTCGAGGCCTGAGTAGCGAACAAGTGCCTTCTGTCGAGGTTGAGTCAGTACTTGGTACTTGCGGTCAAATTGGTCAGGAACCTCAGGTACTTCTGAGAGAGCTTTACCTTGGGAATCTCAGGGACTGCTGGACAACACCATTGGAGGCAGCGGAGGAAGACCCGGGCTTACCCTTCCCGCAACCTTTGTCTCCTGTGCAGATCACATGCACGTGCATGGTTGTAAAGATTATTTCAAATAGTGGACGCAGTCTTGCGCGTTGAGAGCATCAGGGTGGAGAGAGTGCTTGTGAAGGATCATATGGAATGAGTAATCACCGCTTCCAAAGGACCAGAGGCAGCACTCAGAGACACTAGAGGGGTTCGTGGTTGGCTCTGGGGGATGATGGAGAGCTACAGAGCCACCGAGCTACCGACAAGAAGCTATGTGCACAGCTAAGAATTCCCCGCAATGATGTCGTTTGCCCCCCTGCAATGCACAGCTACTGAGGAGCTTCGAGGGAGCTGCGAGGGTGCGGCCTTAAAGCTCCCTCTTGGGGCACACGGCGAGGGACATCAACAGCGAACAATAGGTGAGGTCCCAGTGAAGTTGGAGTGAATCGCTCCTGCAACGTATTCCAAATACCTACTTCCCACTCAATTCAATCTCACTCAGTCACATAAATGTTCTCTCGATCCCTCTTCCGTCCTGCTACTTCTCTCCGTCCCACCTCTCTTACTCCACGCTTCAGACCATTTTCATCGACGTCCGCAATCATGGTCTGTGTCCCTGTCCCTAGTTTGTGAACTCACTGACCGTCAGGCAGGTCAAACAAGGAGACTCCATCCCAAATATCGACCTCTACGAGGACTCCCCCGGCAACAAAGTCAACCTCGCCAAAGAGCTCAGCTCTGGCAAAGGCCTCATCATCGGTGTCCCCGCTGCGTTCTCTCCCTCATGCTCCGACACTCATATCCCAGGCTACATTGCCAATGACAAGTTGAAGAGTGCCGGGAAAGTCTTTGTGGTATCTGTGAACGATGCTTTCGTGTAAGAGCCTATGTGATATCATTCCTTCCCAGCGTGTTTCTTACTTTCTTCAACAGCATGAAGGCTTGGGCAAAGAGCTTGGACGAGTCGAAGAAGAGTGGCATTCGTTTCCTCGCCGACCCCTCTGGAGAGTTCACTCGTGCCTGGGATGTGGAGTTCGACGCTGCTAAGATCTTGGGCAACAACCGAAGCAAGCGGTATGCAGTGACCACCGAGGATGGCAAGGTCGTCAAGGCTTCTGTCGAGCCCGACAACACTGGCGTCACAAGTGAGTTCTGCCATTTTCCTCCTGTCTTGGGGTCATTGCTAAATCTTGACAGTCTCGGCCGCCGAGAAGATGTTGTAAACCAATCAACCCTTAGAAGGGCAGACCTACCACCATAGGTGCGGCATCCTGTAACGGCATGGTGAAAATCAAAATGGGAGTGACATGGAAATGCAGCAAAATGGAGGGACGTGGCAGAAGCTTAACACAATTCCTGTGTTCATGTACCAACTTCAGTTCTCCATTTCAGCTTAATCTGAAGTGCCAAAAGCAACTGCAATTTCCTCTATGAACACTCTTTACGGTCCTGGAAGAGGGCATAATTCTAAGTTTCATTTTTGACATGACCATCTTCGCTCGACTGGACGAGATTCGGATTCCAACAAGATCGAGAAAGCATCTCATTCAATCCCTAACATAGAGGACGGATGAAGAGACAATGCACGAGGACCACCATTCGTCTTCTAACTCGCTAAATAATCAGGCACAAATAAGTCGCTCGAGACTCAGCTCAGGAGGGCGCGTACTTCCGCGCCAGTCCTGGGATACGATGCTCTCACTGACCCAGTTAGACCATTGGCACTGTGGTCCCTTTCGTCCTCAGCCCTCCCGTCATCGTCGCCATCGCTCTCCTCCACTGGCGCGGAAACCTCGGCATCGATTGTCTCCAACATGCCCTCCAAGTCGTCGTACTCGGAGCAGAACCTGTCCACTGCCTCGGCGACGACATCCTGGGCCAATGTGCGATCGAACAGATTTTTCATGGCCTCCTGCGCGTCCATGAGCGCTGACGAGAGGAACGCGTCCAGTCGCTGTGCCGCTTCGTCGAGGTTCTGGACCAGCCACTCCCTCCTCGCCTTCGAACCTTGACTCCGGCGTGAATCGATCTCCTGCATGAGCTCCGCCACGCCAGAAAACTCGAGGAATGTCGACGTGACAAATTCTACCAGCTGATCTCTCACTATCTGAATCTCTCTGGCCGCCTTCTCTAGCGGGATCCGAGCTGAGGGGACGTGCACCGACACGTTTGCCAGAGTCGCTTTCAGCGCGGTCAGGTAGTTGATCTTGTAGATGCTCCCGCTCCGCACGTCGGCGATATTGGTTGCAGATTCCGCGCACGCGGTCAATATCCCGCTCAGCGTCGAGACGAAAAGTCGCTCAAGTTCGGGCTCACTCATCTGCGGACCCCTCGCCCGACACACGTCGTGGAACTGAGTCAAGGCCGTGGCCAGGAACCCAGGTGGCGTGAGATCGCGCGGTGGCTCCGAGTCCATACTTGCGATCGCGGCCGCGGTTTCTTCTTCCATTGCCTGTTCAAACTGCGCCAGCGTCGAAGACTGGAGAGTCTGGATGAGCGAGGCAAGAGAGGAATCCTGGCCGAGCAGTTTTGAGAAGATTCCGCGGTAGAAGTCGAGGAGGTTGAAGGTCTTGAACATGAGGACGGGATCGTCCGAGGTTCGCACCGCGACGTCGATTCGTGACTGCAGGGTTTGGCACACAAGGGAGAGATTGCGCGAGATGAGTTCGGACAGCGCTTTGCGGCCATCGAAGACTGGTTGCTCATCATCTTTTTTCTCCGCATCTGTGCTGGATGCAGATGACAAGCTTCTGCGTCGTCCACTTTGGATTCGCGCCCATGGCTCGGTGGTCTTCCCAGCGCTGAGACCCCGCGAAATCTCTTCCGCATCCGACACGAAAAGCCCTTCGAGAGCTTCCTTTTCCGACACAGCGGCAGAATGCACCCACGCAAGCATATCGCCTATATACCGTAATGGCTCATGCGTCGAGAATTCAATCGCCTTCGTCCCAGCCCCTCCATGGCCGGAGCCCGTCAAAGCTTCCTGAAACGCCTCCGCCAGCGTAGCCCGTCTCGCCTCGGCGAAGAAGTCCAGACAATTCTGGAACAAGCTCGGCCTCTCACTGAGGACCCTCAACGCGCGGCGGATTGAGCCGCTGATGTTGGGGTCTTCGAGGTCAAGCGTCTTGAATTCGCGTTGGATCCAGTTGTAGAGCTTTTTGAACGCCGCATCCAGGTTGCGGGTCGTCTGTTCGAGCAGTTCCAAGCCCAGGCGGGAGGAGGCTTCCTCCTCGCCCGAAGGGGAGGCGTTGTATCCCAACAGAAACTCGCAGTCCTTGTGGATTTGTTTGCATCTCGCCAGGATCGTGAAGAAGCGTTCGTCGAGCGGTTCCGCGGAACTGGTCAGGATGTTCAGATCTTGGTCGGAGATGAGGAAGTGGTCGGTGAACGCAGTCAAGAGGGACTCCTTCATCTCGGTATCCCGTTTGCGCGTCATGAGTGTAGAGAATTCTTCGAGCGTCGGCGCCGACTCTTGTTTCGCCGCGAGGATATGGGTGCGCATTGAGTCGCAGGTGGTGTTGAGGGTCGCGAGCAAGGCCCCAACACGCTTGAGTTGCTATATATGCGCGTCAGTCGAAATGCCGGACCCTGGCTGGCTGTGATGTCCTGTCGGTCAACGCCAGCGAGATGCATTACCTCTGCAACCACACCGAAATCATCCACGATCTGAGCATTGCAGTCTATCACCTCCTTCTGGGCATTGGCCTTCAGGTTCCTCCTCGTCTCCTCGTCATTCCGGACGCTTCGCTCGTCGAGGAGTCGCAGCGCATCGCGAGTCTCGTAGTCGGCGTAGGAGGCTGAGAGGACACTGGTGAGTTTTGCGGTCAGGGCTGTGGACCGCTTGGACAAAGGAAGGCCATCAGAACCGACGCCACCGGGAGTGACGGGACTGTCGAGGCCACTGGTAGAGGTGAAGCCATCGACGCTGGAGAGAAAAGGTGTAGCCATAGAACCAGAAGCAAGGGACACGAACCCGTTGCATTTTGATCAAGCTGCTTGGTTCTAGCACTGGCAGGACGAGGCTGTGAGGGGAATGGAACCCGCGCCGCCTTTAGGTCCGGCGGGGGGTAATAAGAGCAGCGTCATCAATGCGGGGCTTTTTGTTTACTACAAGGTCCACAGGGTCCTCGGAGGTCACTTCAAATCCCCCCGGAATGTTCCTGCGCGGAGAGGCCTTTTCCCTCCTGAGGTTGAGGTGGATGGAATAATAATATTGCTTCCGTAATCATCTCTTCGTTTGCTAGCCTCTTTCCTCTATGTGGGAACAGGGATTCTCAGAGTGCTTTGAGGAGGCGAGAATCCCTGGCTCCTAGGCCGCGAAAGCGCCATCCTGAACGGATCCTGCTGAAGCAGTCCAGTCCATCTATTTACATCTGCGAGATAAGCCACTTCACGCCTCCAATCAAGTTGCCCACGAACTGCTGCCCCTCGGGCACAGAAGGGAAGATCCAGAAATAGTGAGGCAGTCCCTTGTAGTGGTCGTGCTTGGTGGGGACGCCGGCTTTCTTCAACGACGCTTCCATCACGTAGGCATCGTCCCGCAAGGGGTCCTTTTCACAGCTGACCAGGTACGTGGGCGGGAAATTGGCGTGGTTCTCCTTGGCCAGGGCGACGAAGATGTCGCTGTCCTTGGGGTCGGCGCCTGCGTGCTCGTAGAAGATCTGCATCGAGTTCTTGTCGATGATGGGCACGCCTTCCTTGTTCTCTTCGTATGCCTTGTAAATGTCCTTGTGCTCGTCCGGGACGTGGTCCCAGTGCAGTGCACAGGGCACAATGGCGGCAATGCCCTTGATCCCATCGCGCTTCGAGGGGTCTTTGACCAGGCGGTTGGCGATTTGGAGGGCCAGAGCACCACCGGCAGAGCCACCAATGGTGTAGAATTTGCTTGGGTCACCGCCATACGACGCCGCGTTTTGCCGTGCCTAGACTGGTATTAGTAACCATGACCGACGGCGGTGGGAAGGGCCCTTGGCGATGCTGCTCACCCATTTGTACACGGTCAGACAGTCCTGGAGCTGTGTGGGGACCTTGTGCTCAGGAGCAAGTCGGTAGTCCACGCTTATGATGATTGAGGGAACAGCTTCGGCGATGATCCTGCAAAGCAAGTCGTCTGAGTTGAGGTCGCCGGTCATCCATCCTCCCCCGTGCGTCCAGATGGCGACGGGGAGGGGTCCCGACTTGGCCGCCTCCTTGGGCGTGTACAAGCGGTACTTGACGCCCTCGACTTCACCGTCTTTGCTCTCGACCGCCTCTGATGGGGGAGGCAGTTGAGGAAGGAGCATGGCCACCAGTTGGTCATATTGGGCTCGGATTTCTTCTGGAGTCCCGGTCATGACCATGCGACCACCCAGGTTCTTCTCCAGCTGTAGATGCCGGTCAGTAGAGGAGAAAGATTGAAGCGTTCGGCTTGGAAACCTACATCGAGCCATGATTGTGCGTACGCCATGGTTTGACTGCCTCTGAGGTAAGTGTGATGTAGCACAGAATGGATCGAGTCTATAACAGTTTGCAAAAAGATGGTCTGACTTGAGCCGCAACCTCAACCGCCTGAGAGGGAAGGCTAGAAGCACCAATATATATACTTTGTACCATGGATCGATTCGACCTCGGTTACATAAACCCTGACTTTGGGCGGAGGGGGTGGGCGAGCATCCGTGCCCGTCATTCGGTCCAACGGCCAAGAGAGCGCACAAAGTCAAAAGGAGTCGACATGAGCGAGTCAGAGCCCAAGAAATGCGTCGCTTGCCAGGTGTTGTGGATTTTGGACAAGCCAGTTGCTGGAAGCGTTGTCACTGACCATGTTCTCGCTCCAATTCAATCGGCACCTCAGCTCGGGGCCTGAAGTGATGGCCATTGGTCCATGTCCACATACCGCGGAATTCATCCCATCCGGCAGTAATACATTAGGTACATAATAATACGCAGACAGATATATCTCGTGTCTGGGGGGCCTGGGCCTCAACACGAAGTCTGCTTCCTAAACTTTGCGTCAGCCGCTTGTCTGATCTCGATCAACGCATTACTTGGGTACCTTTATATTCCTCTATCTAACGAGCACACAGTCAGCAGGACGGTTCGCTATAAGGCCGACCAGTCTCGCGGAACCACACCAGGCCGTGTAAAGGGTTGAGGAGATATACAACCGAAAGCGACGCTGGTCTCACTCAGCTATTTTGCATTCGGGCCCTCTTGTGATCTCGCAATGTTCCGATAGAGGCTTCACGACAAGGCTCCGGGCGAAAAGCTTCATATCCTGAAGCAGATGGAATCTTCCAACCATCTTGCCAATATCAATCGTGCCCCTTTCACATTGCCCCTAAGAAGCTTCCCCAAAGTTCATATGCCCTGTCTGTTCTGCATGTTTCATTGCCCCAGCTTCTCCTGTACACGTCACTCCGCAATCGTTGCATCTGAGCTTGAACCCGGCTGTGTCGGTGTAGTAGTGCTTGGCCTGTAATTTCTGACATAAGGCAATGGCATGTGGCAGCACCTCGTCGGAAAGTGGTTGGACAAACTGCTTGACGTCTGCTTCCGGCGGCTCACCATGCACGCTTAGAGCGATGGTATCGTAGTGGATGCCGGAATATACAATGAAACAACGACTTGTTGCGGCTTCATTGTACCTATCCACTCGCAAGCTCTGCACGTCGATACTGCAGATCTCGACGTCGAATTGCCGGCTGAGAATGTCAAGCTCAATTTGACCCCCCCAAGCGTCCTCAGTTTGGATCCACCGGCAATATGCATCGGGTTCTTTGTTGTCCAGAATAGCCTTGGTGTACTTTTCAGGATTGGCTTGAATGTTCTGGGCAATGATCGACCGTAGCTCCGTGACCGCGTCCATATCTGACAGGACGGCGCTGGCAACGGCTCGAAAAAGACACGAATTGTCGTCTGGCATGATGCGTAAGACCAAGGTGCCCTGGAGATCGGGACACCAGATCTCGGGTGGATCTGCCATTTCCGCGTTCTGTTTTCGCGATAGGGACAGTGGCGCTGCCGAGGCTTCTTGGGCTTTGGGCGTGGGTTTCGACGTGCCGGAGAAGGCTGTCGAGGTAGAGCCGTAGTGTCTTGAAGATTCAGCTGCTCTCGGGGCGCTTGTAAGCGGATCTGACGACGTCGGTTGAGAGTCACCCTTCTGACTTGGTGGTTTGACTTCATTAATTATCAGTTGCTCGCCGTTCAATTTGATGTCGAGCTCTGAAAGGAGTTTTGAAGGGGGCAGTTGATCGAGCGACAGTGTTTTTGGCGGGTAGCCATATTTGACCTCGAAAGAAGACAGTGATGTTTCGGTTGTGATTGTCTTTCGAAGCGTCTCTACCGTGGCGGATTCATCAAGGCTGACTGTGCTGGACTTGCCAGAAGGGCCCCTGATCCGAACCCTCATTGCGATCTTCTCTTCCAGACAGGCACTTGACTGCGACTGATTTACTATATATATTGTGGGCAGATGAGATGCCAAAGAAAGTAGAAGCAGCAGATCTGTCACGAGGTAAATCAGTGACTAGTGACAAATGACCAGCAAACAAGCCTGCAGCACGCTCTTGCCACCAAGGAAGGATATGGTCTTGAATGGAAGGGAGAAAAGTGAAGATAGCTGGATCTCTCAGTGACAGGACTGGTTCGTCATGCGTCGACCTCCCCCAATTTCGATCTTGCAGGTCTCGACACGTTGCTCCTCACACTCACTAGGCGTCCCTCCAGTGCCAGCGGTGACAATCAGGGTGGTGAGGATATCATGGGATCAAGCGTCGAATCAGCCCAGAGCGGTTTAACCCCAAGATTGTCCGGCCCGATCTTTCGACGCGACTCATTCGAGTGGCAGAGGACGCGTTCTGAACTAAGGGACTCTGGGGAGGATCTTGGATTCCAATGCACCTTTCCACCGAAGATAATTGTAGAACTGAGCAGCATAGCAGTGTGGTGATACGGATGGAAAGTGAAAGCAGCGGAAGGTCTTCAGTGCAACTGCCGCCAAGACTTTATCGCCGCGCCCCCCAGATTTTGCCCGCAGTTCGCAGTTCGCAGTTCAGGGCGCAATGTCGCCTGTCGCATTCCCTGTAGAGTCGCGACAACATCATCGCCTCGTCCATCTCCCTGATATTGCCCTTAGTGCCTAGATCCCCTACATATGTCTTCGCGAGTGGTGCCTTTGCAGTCCAGTTTCCACGTCGCCAGCGAGTTGCGATAGTTGCGCGACAAATCGACATGGCCGAATCCGAAACCGCAGATGCGCCCGTGACCGAGCCAGTCGAGTCCATCGAAGTCGAGCCCGCTGTCAAGGAAGAGGATGCAGCCGACGACAAATCCGACAATGAAGGCGACGGTGCCGAAGAAGCTGAAGAAGCTGACGAAGCTGACGAAGCTGAGGACGCCGCCGGAGAAGGACAAGAGGAGCCTCCCGTCTCTGTTGACCAGTACAGGGCTTTGAAAAACATCACCGATATCGTGTCAAACTACAAGACCAAAGTCAAGGATGAGTCTGTGCGGCCCGGTGCTCAAGTCGATCGCCTCCCAGGCTAATCTCATCTCCAGGGACTACTATCCTGCTCAGCTCTTTAGGCGCAAGCCCAACCGACGAGTCCTACCAGATTACCACGAAATCATCAAGGACCCTGTGGCTCTCAGTACTCTTAAGCAGAAGATACAAAGAAAGCAATACACGGGCATCCCTGAGTTCGTCCGCGATTTTGCCTTGATTGTCCACAACGCGCAGGTATACAACAGACCGAATTCGGCCCCCGTACGCGACGTCCTTCTTTTGCAGACGGTTTTCAAGGAGGAACTCAAGAAGCTGGTGGATGAAGGCTTGATCCAAGAAGATGAAACTGTCTTCCCAGATCTCGGAGAGATTCCCGATGCAACCCCTGAGCCGAGCCCAGTGTCCGACGAAGACGAAGACAATGAGGACGACGAGGATGATGACGATGATGACGATTCTGAAGACGATCGCAGGAAGCGAAGACGGAAAAGCGCTCGACATAGCATTTCAGGACGGAAGGGTCGCGACGAAGACGATGACAGACGCGACGACGCAGATCTTCGGAAGCGACGAGGACGACCCCCCAAGGTGGACACGCCGATGGAGGCGCGAATCAAAGCCATCCTGAAAGGCCTCCGTAAGCCGAAGGACGACGACGGTAACCTGAAAATCCGTCATTTTGAGCGATTGCCCGATAAGATGGAGTATCCAGCTTATTTTATTGAGATCAAAGACCCGATTGCTCTCGACACCATCAAGAAGAAGGCCAAAAGAAAGAAATACCAGTCCCTCGAGCACTTCATGAAGGATCTTGATCTTCTCTTCAACAATGCAATGCAATTCAACGAGGATGGAAGTGAAATCTACCAGGATGCGGTAGACCTCCAAGCAGAAGCACAGAAATTGGCCGAAATTGAAAAGGCCAAACCTGACGAAGAATACCTCATGGAAGACGGCAGAAGACCCTTGCCAAATGGGATTTTCTACAAAAATGAGCTCTGGAAGGTCGGTGACTGGGTCCATATCCAGAACCAAAATGATGTGACCAAGCCGATTGTCGCTCAAATCTACCGGACTTGGGAGGATTCTGATGGCCAGAAGTGGATAAATGCGTGCTGGTACTACCGACCAGAACAAACCGTACATCAGTACGAGAAGCACTTCTGGCCGAACGAGGTGGTCAAGACGGGTCAGTACCGGGATCATAGGATCGAGGAAGTGATCGATCGTTGTTTTGTCATGTTCTTCACCAGATACACTCGTGGCAGGCCTCGAAACATCGATCCCACAAAAGACGTCTATGTCTGTGAAGCCCGGTACAATGAGGAGAAGCACAGATTCAACAAGATCAAGACATGGGCCAGTTGTTTGCCTGATGAGGTGCGAGACAAAGATTATGAGATGGATTTGTTTGAGGTGCCTCGAAAGATCAAGAAAGTGCCCAGCCCACTCAAACATCTCTTGAAGGACACCATGAAAGAGACGGACGAGATTCCTTCTCCTCAATGGGGCCATCCCAACGCACCGCCAATCGTGGGTGGAATCCATAAACATGCCCGCGACGAAAATGTGAGTTCTCTGATTGATGATGTGTTGATGTGTGCCCTGGGTACTGCTTCTATCATCTTGCTCTTGTTTGTTTTTCTCTGCAGCATTTTCACTGACTTCTCTATCTCATAGCAATCGCCGCCCCCGGAACCGACGCCTCCGCCTCCTCCTACACCACCAGCGCCGATTGCGAGACAGCCTTCGATGAGCACTGTCGCCAACATGGCACAACGTCCCATGCCGAATGGCGCAGGAAGTCACGTTCCACCGAGTCTGCAATCTCAGATGACACGCCCATCACCCTCTTTGACTCCCAATACATTCCAACACCAGTCAATCTCGCCTGCGCCTCAATATGGCCGACAGACCTCCTATCAACAATCACAGCCACAATCCCATGCAACCATTGCACCCCAGACCCCGGCCTCCCAGCCATCACACCATCCTTATAACCCGCACCCCCAAATCCACCCGCAGCCGACATTGACTCCCGCCCACCCCGCAAACTACTCATCTTCTACCACTCCCTCCCAGGGGATGTACAATCGTCCACCTCAAGTACAACCAGCTGGTGCCGCCACCATCAACCCGGCTCAATCATATGGACCTTTTGCCTCGACGGCCGCCACCACTTACCCCGATCAGCGCGTCGCCGAAGTCTTTGTGCTCTCGGACACGGCCAATGAATCGATTCCGAAACACATCCGTGACCAATTCCCACAAGACGATCAAGGACGTGTGCTGTTCTTCACGAGGCCGCCTGTCCTTCATGACATGACTGTCAAAGGTAAAGATGGGCAACCACTGATGCATACGGAGAAATACCTCCAGGCCAAGAAAGAGAAGGAACGGCTGAGGGAGGAGAGGAAACGGGCAAGAGAAGAAGCCGAGGAGGCTGGGAGGAACACGATGAAACGTGCGAGGATTGCTGTTTGAACAGGAGCTTTCATATGGGATTGATTGTGACGTACCCTGTGCGAGTTGGACTGAAGAAATTCCAAGAGGACACGGAGAGATCTATAATGTATTAGTCTCAGCCCAGCGTCGGCGCTGGCGGATATCTGATGGCTTAGACGCACCAAAGCCCTTATTTCCAACCACTCTTCCCTTTCCTGGTCTTGGTTCTTCCGATGCCTGATGCACTTCGGTGACATATGTAAAGTAGGGAATGGCTACTCCCCTCCCTCTGATGCGGCTCACTCTATATTGCCGCCGTGCGAGTGGACGGGTCTGAATGACCGGTAATGTTACAGATCAAGCGCTGGTGTCCCAGCCGGCTACTCTACTACAGGGCCTCGAACAACTCATCCCTCCGTCCTCTCAGCCGGTCCAATTCCCCCTGGGCCCGGCGCACCTCGGCGCGCGATCCGTCAACGTCCGGAGGCAGGCCGTGGAACTGCCTGAGGCGGCCTTCCAGCGCCTCGATCTGCTTCTTCTTGGCACCCAGCGACCGCTGCTTCGCGGCGAGGACGGCGGTGGGGTCGGGCTCGTCGTCTTCGCCGTCCCAGAGATTGGAGCTGGGCCGCTGCTGCAGCGCGCGCGAGAGGGCGTCAATCTGCGACTTGTACTCGGCGGATTTGAGGGCTAGTTGTTTCGTCTCGCGCTGGTGCTGGAGCGTGACCCCGTGGAGGTGCGAGTAATCCATTGTTGTTGTTGTCGTCGTCGTCGTAGTAATCGCCGAGGGAAGCAGCGAAGTCGTCGGTGGTGGGGTGGCCGGGGAAAGCGTGGTCGGCGGCGGGAAGGACGGCGAGGGTGGATCGTCGTCGTCGTCGTCGTCCCGCAGGTGAGCCGGCCGAGGAGTAGTCCTCTCGGCGAAGGCAGCGAGGGCCTTTTGGGTCTCGGTTATTTGGCTCTGGAGAGTCGCTGTGAGCGTTTCGATGGCTGAGAGTTGGGACTCCTGCGCAAAGGTTTGGCGGGGGATGTTGACGATTTGAGAGGTGAGGGTTCGAAGGACGCTGGCGTCCGTCGATGTCGTCGAGGAGACGCAGCCCAGAAGGACGACCGAGCTCGCAAGCGACTGCAGTGCTGTCCGGGAAGACGACGCCAGCGAGGTCTCGAGCAAGGACAGAATCGCATTCGCACCGCAACTGTTCTCCAGGTCCGTCAAGGTCGCCCGCCGTTCCAGCCGCGCCGCTTCCTCCCCAGCCGCCAGCTCCTCGACTTTGGCCTCAAACAGCAGTTCTCGCACTCGATCCGCGGCTATGTTCTCCGCCATGAGGCTCTGCAAGGCCTTGAGCGTGGCGGCGTTGCGTTCGAACGCCGGCACAGGTGTCGGGTGGTAGAGCCTCGCGAGCCATGTGTGGACGATGGACCAGGAGTGCGACGCGATGGCTTGGGCGCGGGCTTTGGATGGCGACGCCTGCATTGCTGATGCCGATGCCGTCTCTCAGACGACTCCAAGGGAATGCCGGGTTTGATCTGCAGCACTACGACATCTGAGAGGTGGAGGAAGAGTAGTTGGGGCTTTTCTTGGAAACCTTTGACGTCGGTCTATTGCTCTCCCATCGCGCGAGAGGTGTGGAGCAAAGGCCACGCTTCGAGTGCCCAATTCACGATCAGGATAGACTCTCACTCAACATGAGTACAGAGTCTTAACGCGAGTTGATAGCAGTAATGAGCATTGTAGATTGATGTTCGACTGGGCTTGAAGGCCTCACCGAGGTCTGAGAGCTGCCAAAATATCAAACTACTCGGCTACGTTTTCCCCTAGCGTTTATGAACAAGAGATTTCCAGAATTTTCTTTGCAGTCATTGCGGTCCAGAGTACATGTATGCTATCGATATTAAACAGTATATCCACTTGTTGTTACAATCTTTCCCTTAGAGGACACACCTAGGCTCTGCCTGGGAAGTCGTGAAGCACCACCATAAGACCGGTGGGTCAAACACCCTCGGGCTTCGTTGAACACACATGCTATTTGGGACAGCGGGCACTGCTGAATGGTTTCCTTGGATGCAAACAAAGATCCGCGACAATCATTGGCTTCCGGGCAATGGAGAACGTCCAGGTGCAGTAGAATAGCCAGTTTTCTTTCACCGGCCTCCTTGTATGCCCTTGACAGTGCTGAATCGACATATCGCAGCAACCTGGTTGTCAATGGATTAAATTCCTCAACGATGCCACCACGAGGCATAGATGTTACCGTTTGTCTTCTTGCTGTCAGTGACCCAGCATTTGACAAGCTCTTCCTCGAGGCTCGACCGCCTTTTGGGAACCGAACCCCCGTATCAATGACCGAGGACGTCAAAGTCCGATAGCCAAGCTGAAAGGCACCTCTGGCGGGAATTTCATGTGATATCCATTTTTGCACGGTGAATGACCACCATTCATACCTCCTCGCTTCTGTAGTAATCCCATATATTCAAGGGCGACCAAAATCCCTTTTCGCCGGCTTTGGAAACCGTCGGAGGTGGATAGAGAGAATAAGACGAGGTGAAGCGTCTTTCGCCCATCTCTTTGGCAGGTGTGCAGTACCTTCTGAATACCCACTTCGGTGGATAGACTGGGTTACCAAAGGCGACAGGCCGGATGAGATATTCTCTCGGAAGTGAAACAAAGGTTTGAATCCCCTTCCTCCGTCTTTCACACCCTCATACCCCAAGATCTGGCCAAATTCACGCTGTTGCTCGCCCAGAAGCCAAGATATTGTGACAGTCCTCCAACAGTGCCTCCGAGGAGTTGTACATCTCCCAACCTGCGGTCGAGGAATTCCTCTGTTGCTGAGAATTCTTGTGATGTATCCCTTGTCATGAACAACTCTGCACTTGCGTAGACGGCTGCGAGGGAGGCTCGTTTCGTGTACCAGGAGAAGTCGACTGCGGTGTCTCCGGCGAGATACCAAATCTCATCCGACAAAGCATGAAGTTCTTTCATCGATGCAGGGATGTTCTCGAGGAGTGACATATAGCCGAGGGCCTGCAGAGACAATGATTCAGTGAGTGCCTCGTTGCGGAAATGTGGTGAACTTACCCCTTGCCATTGATGGATGATTTCTGCATTTGCTCTCAGCCGTGACATGGTCAGCGTCCTAACTTTTGCTCCCAAGCCCAACGTAGAACTCTCTGGAAACTGTACAGTATCTTTTAACGCCAGTCTTTGCGTTACCAGGTGGTAATTGATGAGATCAAAGACACCCCGGGGGAAGAGCTGGACGGTAACATCGAGGTATCCAGCATCCTTAGCTCCCAACGCCAATGCCCGTTCCGTGAAGCCATGTTGAGGTACTCGACTAATGGCAGCCGAAAGGATTCGATCTTGGGTCTCGGGGAACGGTGCAGGATCTGGATGGTGGATGGAGAAGTAGGTCCGTGAGAGAGCTGGTCTGTGTCCAAGAGCGTGGCTTGGCTGCACCGCAGTCGCAGTCGCAGTCAATCTCAGCGGTCGTACGAGGGCTAAGGTCCTCCCGTGGGCGATAGGCATGATTGCTGCGGGAGTATAGCAGGGTGTGATGGAGGTGGGTTGGCGAAAAGGAAGGCTTGGGGCAGAGCGGGATGCGGCAAGTCGAGATGTGGAGACTCAATGGACAATGGATCTACAGCGGTCCACGGTTCGAGGTCAGAGGAAGAGCGAGCTGCACATCATCTGCAACCATCCGACGAACGATGAAACTAGCTTCACGACGTGCCCAGACAAAATTGTTTCCTCGACCACCACGGAATCCTGTTCCATGTCAACCCCAAATTTCTCTCAGCCTTACCGCGCTTGGCACGTGGGAGGCAGCGTAATTCATTGGCTCGGAATGGGTGTCCGACTTCTACAGGGAACTTTCGGCACATTTTAATTCTATAGTTACTTGTAGATACTGAACTTGTTCCTACCAAGATACCCTTATCTGAACCGGCGCAACATGGCTCCGGACTGCGCGACTAGCAGTCAGGTATCTAGGCATTTACCTAGGTCCTCCGGACTTGCACTGAGCTGCCCATCTCGGGTTTGTCCATAGCCGCCCTAGTCGCTCCCTCATGTTCCGACGCCTTCATCGGACACTCCGCTTTGGGGAAGACCTCCGATCTAGTAGTCAAGGGAGGAGTGCAACCTTGTACGATTTGGCTCCGTGAGAGTGATGGGTTGTTTTTAGCTTTGGTGTTGTAGCGTGGAATTGCGCAATTGCCTTGGTCGAATACAATCCAGGCACGGCAAGCTGGGGCAACAGAATACGGCGAGTGAAGCTCCTTGCCGTGAGCAGGCATGGCTCGATTGACCCACGAAGCACCATCATGATGTCGAGTCAGCGAGACTCTAGGCAGCAGATCTTTCCAAGCACGCCAGGGTACGAGGTTGCATTTGCACCTTTGCGGGTCAACGCACAGATCGGCTACATCTTGCCGGTGGTGGGTTGCTTTGGAGCCATTTTCGGTAAATGTTCGAGGACCAGAATTTGAAATTCCTCTGCTGTGCCCATTTCCCCGCTCGCCAGACGTGTGTGAGAGCAGGGAACCACCAGGTAGTTGTAGGTGCTCTAGGACTGCTCCAAACCCGGTCAGCTGTGCGGAGAAGAGCCAAAGATAAGGTCCCTTGCGCCGACGCATGGCACGCCCCCCGGGCGAGGTTGAAAGATGGTTGTTCACGGTTGTCGCGGAACTGGAGTCCCGGTGGATCGCCCAAGCGCCGCCAGGCGTGCGCACCCGTATTTCCGCGCTTCTGCTTCGCGCCGATTTGGCTGGGCATGGCCGAGCTGAACCACTGATCTTTGTTGCCGCCCTGGTGGCTTGCGGGCTCCTCACCTGAAAAATACAGCCTAGGCTTTGCGAGGTGCATGGACCAAGGTGTTTCCGGCCCTCCACTTCAGCCGCTATTGAAGAGGCTTCTCCAGCATCGGCGAAATGTGTCAAGCTCAGCTGCTCCGTAATGTCGCAACCCCTCAAGCGGATGGTCTCCTGTGCTCCATTGACACCAGAGTCCTGACTCTTGGTCACAAACATCGGCGAACGGCGGCAGTAATAGTGGAGCTGGCAAGCTGGTCACAGCGCCACTGGAACGCCGATCTTATCGTTCGTACGAACAGGTCAGCAAACCCTGGTTCTTTTTAACATGCGTTGTGCAGCGTTGGGGGCGCCAGAAGGCCTGCCAGTCTCCTTGCATGAAGAAACTAGGTAAAGCTGAAACAAGTTGTGTGCTAAGTGTGTCGTTGCGAAGCCACACACAAAATGACCATGCAAATCTTAAGACTTGGGATCTTTTCCTGCTGGGGAGCCCCACGATGGTTCATATTGGGTAAGTCGAGGAAATGTCCGTGGGCTCAGATTTGTACTTCTCCTCGCGTTTTATTGAGAGGCATGAAATCCCGGCTTCTGCTATGATCGTGCCGTTAGCCCGCAGACAAGCAAAAGCTAAAAGCTGGAAGAATACTCCGCGCGGGCTGCATTCAGTGATATTTCGAGCGAGACTGATTAGAAGACCTTCCCTGTAGCTTTTATCCTCTATGGCGTAATACAACCAGTGACTTTGCCTTTTTTTTTTCCTTTCTTCCAACGGCACGTTACTGAGGCGGCCTGCGTACGCCACAAAGAGAGAGTTTGCGTCAGTGGAGGAACAAAGGACGCCGTAGCTCGTTAGCTTTGCAGATGGCAGTACAGTACTTTCTCGTGGGGAACACACGCGTCAGGCAGGAGTGAAAAAGGAGAGGAGTGTCACTGCTGGAGGCGCTCATTTCCTGGCTGTTGGCCTGGCGGGATCTGGGATCTGGACCTCTTTTTCGTGCACCCCGGCCCCCTTCAGGCAACTCTCTGTCGGATGGATACACCACCACTAGAGCCGTGGAGAGAGGAGGAGGAGGAGGGACCCTGGTAACAATGGACGAGACAACACGAGGTCCGATGCGTCGAGAGGAAGTTGACAGGGAAGGCAGAGCCACCAGCACGAGTCGCAGAGACCAAGAAGTCAAAGCCGATCGCTAGCGCCAAGGCCGACGGGCCACTCAGACGTCGTGCCTTCGCCTTTTTCTCCCGTCACACTTGCGCCCATCGCAGCCATCGCATCCAATTCGACCTACTTTGCCCTTCAACACCTGCATCCATCTTGCTCCTCCTGCGTCGTAGCTTGCATTAACCACATCCGAGCCTTTCCCATAACTGACCCTCCTTTACCCTCCCCGTCGCCCGTGTCCGCTCACCGAGCCCGGACCTGTCCCTCTGCCATTAGGCCCCAGAACGCTGCCTTGCCGGCTTACTCGATCGACTGCCATCCTGCTTCTTGGTTGTCCCCATTGGGCACCTTTCCGAACGGACCCTGTCTTGACGCCTCTGACACAAGCCAATTGGGCCCATTGTGTCCGTCTTCTGGTTGGTCCAACACCCCCTGCACCGCAATGGGGAACGAGAAGGAGGAGGAGGGAGGAGTTGAGTGCCACCCACAGTCGTCCCGGACAGTGGTTGCCACCAGTTGGGCGAGAAAGAGTCCTTGTGGAATTCATACTTTGAGGGGAGACGGAGCGCATGAGAGAGAATCGCAGCATGGTGAACGAAGTGCTGACTGAAATGGTGGTGACGGCGCAGGTTTCCAATCCCAGCATTACCTCGCAAAACAAGGCAACAATCCAACAAAACAGCCCCCTTCTCCTCGCCCATACCATCGCCCAATTACGTCCACCTCCTGGGCACAGCGTCAAGCACGGCAACAGTCACAGACTCCACTCCCAGGTTGTCCTCGTTCGCCCCGCCGCTCCCGACTGGGCTTTCGCTGCCTTGACCCAAGTTTGTTCTGTCAAGAGAAAATTTTATCCGGCCAGACGAGCAACCTCGAACACGTATCGCAGAGAATCGGTCTAAGGGCGCGCCGCTTGAGGCTCTGTCAGATTTGCTCTGCATTGTGTTGCGTCGTGTCAAAGGAATCCTGTCTCTTGCCCCCCCTCCGTCTCCGACGATTTCGAGGCCCTGAGAAGCCGCTCCACCCAGGACGAATTGAGCTGCCCGCGTTTTGCGTACAGCTCCAGACAGCCCTTGTACTACTCGGGAAACCTTGTTAGCTGGTCTCTCTACCCCCCTCCCTTCCTGCATTTTCGTGCATGCGATCCTGATCTCGTAGAAGTCAACAGTCAAAACCCGCCGCACGAGCTCTCGGCAATCGATTATCATGGGTCTGTCTCTCCCTTCCTTTCTCTTTTTCCTTCTCGTTTTCGGTGGCCCAAGCTAGCCATTCTGGCACTGGCCCTTCCCGATCATCACCCTGTCCTGCCCTACATGTGCCTGTCCCATCTACATTGCATCAAACTCTGTCTCTGCCCAACCTCATCTTCACCGTCTCTTTTCTTTTTCTTCTTCCCCCCGTCCCCGAGCGTCTGTTGGCTAACGTGGTGAATCTCTAGTAAGTGAAACGATTTCCTTGTCCCCGCGCACAGATCGAGGGTTGCGACGACCGAGATTGGGTGTGAAGTTGTTTCCGGCTTCACCACGACCATTCCCAATCGGCCTGGGTCCACTTCTGCCTTATGTCCTTCGTGGCGGGCACCCGAATCAAACGGAACAGATTCACTGTCTCTTCTGTTTGACCCAACAATAGCGTGACTCGACCATTCACTTGCACGTGTGACTCGGCCTAGAACTCACCTGCGCGACACTTTAAATTCGAGCCCTCTCCGCTCCCACACTATGACCACCATTGTTCACCAATATTCTGACCGTTTTCAGAGGGACCGATCAGATCGATCTCGTTCACCCCGCCGCCGATCGCGCAGTCCACGACGCAGCCGCCGTTCCTACTCTCCCCGAAGCCGCTCTCGCAGCCGAGGCGACGACTACCGCCGAAGTGAGCGCCGGTCAAGAAGTCCCATGAGTGGTGCACCCAACCCAACTGGAGGATACTCTGGAGGGTCAGGCTACGCCGGCGGAGGTCGACCACCACCTAGAACGTTCGAAGATCGTGCCGCGGCAAAAGAACAAATGATGCAGTCAGTGCGCGAGTCTTCTCAACAAGACCGCCGTGTCTATGTGGGCAATTTGGCTTACGACGTCAAATGGCACCATCTCAAGGATTTCATGAGACAAGGTCGGTTTTCAGGGGTTTCCCGTCACATCTCGCAACTCTTGACTGATGCCGAAATTTAGCTGGAGAAGTTCTCTTTGCTGATGTCTTGACTCTTCCGAATGGAATGTCGAAGGTGGGCGCCATTGTGTGATGCGGCTGGTTCTACTGGTCTTCCTTTTTGGTTATTTTTGTTGGACGTTGGATTGACGGGTTGGACCTGGTCCACGGGTTAATGTAGGGATGCGGGTAAGTGCAAACTTTGCCAGATCTGCAAATGTTGGGCCCGTTTTCTGACTCAAACTAGGATTGTGGAATACGCAACTAGGGAACAAGCCCAACAGGCTATCCAAACACTCAGCAACCAGAGCCTTATGGGCCGTCTCGTCTACGTCCGAGAGGTGCGCGACCCTTTTGTCCACGCCAAAGGCTCAACTTTTTCAACGTTACTGACCGCCTCATTTCGCAATTAGGATCGCGAAACAGAACCCCGATTTACTGGCCCATCGGCCCGCGGCGGCTTTGACACTGGTCGAGGTGGTTTCGGCTATGGTGGTGGCCCTTACGGTGGCGGTATGGGTGCCGGTGGTGGTGGTGGTGGTGGTGGCGGAGGCGGCAGCGGCGGCCGACAGCTCTACATTTCCAATGTCTGTTTCTCTTCCCCGTTGCATTTGCTCATTGAACTATCTGTTGACATGGACTCCTTAGCTCCCATTCAATGTTGGCTGGCAAGATCTAAAAGATCTCTTCCGCCAGGCTGGTAAGTGGTTCCTCTTCAACGTCGAACTGACGATAAATCTTACGTATTGCAGCTCAGGAAGGAACGGTTATTCGAGCCGATGTGCACGTGGATCCAAGTGGTCGTCCCAAAGGAACTGGAATCGTCGCCTTCGAATCTCCTAACGACGCTCGTAACGCCATTCAGCAATTCAACGGATATGACTGGCACGGCCGCGCCCTTGAGGTCCGAGAGGATCGCTACGCAGGCAGCGGCGGGCCTGGCATGGGATACGGTGGACGAGGAGGATTCGGCGGAGGATTCGGCATGCGTGGTGGATACGGCGGCGGCAGGGGAGGCTTCGGAGGCCGTGGAGGCTACGGCGGTGGTGGTGGCTATTCTCGAGGCGGATTTGGCGGTGGATATGGAGGCGGCGGAGGCGGAGGCGGTGGTGGTGGTTATGCTGGTGGTGCAGCTCAAGAACCAGCAGCACCTAACCCCTTCACCGACTTCGCAACCTCTGGCGGCGAGAGAAGCCAGACGATCTACGTGCGAAACGTGAGTGACTCCCCGTTTTCAGCTGGAGAAACTGTCAAGCTGACCGCCATGCAGCTCCCTTGGTCTACGAGCAACGAAGACTTGGTCGAACTGTTCACCACTATTGGCAAAGTCGAACGCGCCGAGATCCAATATGAACCAAGTGGACGATCCCGAGGAAGTGGTGTGGTCGAGTTCGACAGCGCCGACAACGCCGAGACAGCCATCTGTGCGTTCAACCTCATTCTCTCACACACGGTGTATGCTAACGTTGGCAGCGAAATTCACCGGCTACATGTACGGCGGTCGCCCTCTTGGACTGAGTTACGTCAAATACACGAATGCCAACGGCAACGAGGCCATGGAAGGTCAAGAGGCCACGGGTGGCATGACCCAAGATCAAATGATGTGACCGGCTGGTTCACGACGACATGCATCAAATTCTTTTCTCTGACGAACAAGTGTCTATTCGACATGCGGATCGACGTCGCCCCGGACATCATATCATTCGAGGACCCGGGGTATTCTCCAGATTGTACTTCTAAACACACTGCTTGGACAACTCGGCACACGAGACACAACTACGGCAACTTTGGGCTTTTCCATAAGGCCCTACCACGCCGACATTTTCCTTTTCTGTCTTTGCTTCAATCAAAAAAGTTGTGATTTTCATTTTGCAGTTCAGGGTCATCTAGGAGGCCAGGGAAGAGGTTGAACGGGAAGCTGAGGCTCAAAGGTGCCTCGTGGGAAATGAAGAGAATTTCAGATTGGGACCATTATTCTCCTTTTCCACTGAAGGACATGGCAGCATGGACAGGGCTAGATAGGTGAAAACTCATGAGGGTTAGGGGGGCTGGAGCACGAGAACCCTGGGCAGGAAGATTTGGGTCACAAAACAACCAAACAATGCAATGCGTACGGATAGCTGGGACAACAGGCTGTATCTGGTGTGGGTTGTAGAGATCCATTGAAGGTATGGTGGCGATGGTTACGGTTCTCTTCGGCCGCCCTTGCGACTTGGGGGGGAGGACCGTGGCCGAGAGGCAAAGACGACCTCGAGTGCAGAATGCCCCCAGTGCGACTCGATCAATCACGGTGGCATCCATCTATTCCCTTGGGGCAGGGGGTGTTGAATGTCCGTGTGAGCATGTGTCAGGTGGACGGATCCCTGTGGCCAGCTACCCTCTTCCCTGTCGCATCGCCTAGAATTGCACATGGAGGAGGCGGGCTAGCCACTCCGTTCTCGCCACTGCCTGACGCCCGATTTCTCTGGTAAGTCGAGCAAAGGGTTGCACTCTGCCTGAGGGATCAACGCGGTCGACAGGACGGTAAGATGCCAGGTTGAAGCAGCAGACTAGGTCTATGGAGTATATCACCTCTCTATGGCTCTGCTATCCACTTTCACCAGAGACGAGGAGGTGTTCTTCCTCTTCCTGAGGACAACAAATCTGGTCAATTTGAAACCAGGTCCAGATGACCAGCCAGGTGAGCAACTCCTCACCCACTCGATATATTTTCTTTTCCTTTCCACTGGCTGTGGCAGCTGTTGGGTGGCCCTGTAGTAACTACTGACATTCTTCGCTTCTCCTCTCACGGGGCGAGAAAAGTAGATTCTTACTCTTTTGCACTTCTCTCCAGAGTTCCACAGGGGCATTTCTCCCTTTGCGTGGAGATGCGTTGTCATTGTTCGAGCTCATTACTGCTAAAACAACAGACCTAGACCAGGCACCATCAATACTATTGGGTAAAGGGGGAGGTATGCATGAATTTTGCACTAAAATCTATTTCTTCGCTCCAGTTGAGATCTGGTAAGCTGCATGAAAGGTGGATGGGGTGCTGTGATGCACTCATCCCTTTCGTGGCCACCAGCCTAATGGAGCCCCAGAGAGAGATACAATACGGTGTGCGTCTTTGGGAGAAGGTAATAGTGTGTGTGTGTGTGTGTGTGTGTGTGTGTGTGTGTGTGTGTGTGTGTGTGTGTGTGTGTGTGTATGTGTTTGCGACCCTTTCCCAGAATCAAACACACCATCTCGACTCCCCAAATCCACCCCCGTTTCCCCAGCCGCTGCATATCGCGATTTGCTCAAGCAATGAATCAGTCGGCCAGGTGAGTCAATCTGGCTCAGAACCCTGGCCATTTCCTTGGGTTTAGGATTAACACTAACCATACCCCGGCTCAATAGAAAGAGAAGGAGGAGGGGGGAGAAGACGGAGAGAGAGCCTTAGCATCAAAGAGAAGACACGCCCACCCACCTCCCCCATCTGCCCTCTCTCTTTCGTAAATGCAAGACGCCGTTCATAGGAAAGAGGGAGGGGCGCAAAGTGGGACGTCCATTCAAGCCTGATCCAAATGTCTCTCTGCCTTACTTTCGGCCAATCTAAATGGAATTGACCCGGAGAGGGAGAGAGAAGAAATGACATGGGCTTTGACTTGATCGAGGTTTGTGTGTTGGGGAATCAACGTAGGAGAGTTGTCACTCGTTGATACTGATTGACTTTGCCCTCATTACCCTCTCTCCCTCCCTCCGTTCATTCCAATCCCCTCCCCTTCCGGCCCCTCCCTATTATCCCCCCCAGGTCCACAGACCAAAAGAACCGTTGCTATTCGGAAACAGGGACACACATACCCATCCACATACACCAAAAAAGCAAAAGCAAAAGCAAAACAAGTAACGAGCTCACACCTCTTCGTAATGGCTGAGGGGGAAAGGGGGGCGCATCTTGGACGGCGGATTTTGAGTTCCTAATCTATCCCCTGTGGGTTAGGTCGGGCTCTGCCTCTGCGTCCTGACGAAACGTTACACGATGATCGCGGGTTTAGGTGTCACGATCTACGATCTCCAATCTGGCGGTGTCCCCTTGAATCGAAGAGCTCTCGTTTGTGGGTATTCGTTCCGATCACCGTTTCTTGACTCTATTTTTTTTTCGGTTTGAGTTTGGAAAGGGAGAGGAGGATGGATGGATGGATGGATGGGGGGAAAACAAGAAAAAAAGAGAGTTTAATGGTATCATGGGAGAAATGAATACTGTCCAGGATTCGGCGAAATAGTGATGCCAAAAAAAGGGAGAAATTAGGGGAAAGGGAACCAGGGCCAGACAGAGGGTGATGGATTGGTCCACGGGCTCAATGTTGGGAAGTCGATGATGATAGAAATTATGGGCCTGGTCATCCTCGAGTAGTTTACGAAGCTGTTGCTTAGTCTTTGGGAGAATCCAAACTCTTAAACGGCCGGGTGTCTGTTGTGGCCGTTGGACATCGATAGGAGGCTTGCCTGACTGAGGGAGCCTGGCTGCGTAGACTTCTGGAACGAGGAAAAGGCATGGTCCCAGCATTCTTGGGGGCACACACCAGCCTCTAGACCACCTATTTCCTCTGGATCACCCGACAGAAGGGGTCGAGGCGTTGGTGGCTTTGGGCTGACCTCCAAAATTTGTTGATACCTACTTTCGACTTCTGCGTCTTGTCTTGCTCCGAGATAGCTAGGCAATCTCTATCTCAGTCTGAACAGGAATACATTAGTCGGGCGTCACATGTGCAGCAACAGAGAAAAGCACAGTCAGCGAGATTTCGCGCTTGGACAGCTAGGAATTTGGTGGCTTAATCATTATGGTTGGACAGTGAGCTGCTGAAGTCTTCAGCTAGCCACCGAGCACCGGTCTGCCGTATTGTAGCTTGGGCACCAATCCGTGATGCAGGTGGGCAAGGAGCAAAAATATGCTTCCGATCTGTACCCTGGAACCGCTGCGAGTCGCTGCAACTCGACTCAGTTGAGACCGTATTTCGCGAAAACGACGGGTTCCTTGTCGAGCAAAGACCATGGAGGCGTATTGAAGGCCCGTCCTTCCCGGGTAAAAGCTCCTGCAGGGCGAGAACATCCACAAAGCATCAATGAGCCCACCATAAGCCCAGGAGGGGCTCATCATGCCCTCCAGCAGACTTTCCCTCTCAACGAATCAACTTGGAGCTCCGGATTGACATGAGTTGAGTCGGGCGCGGACCGAACAGGAATGTGACCAGGGTTTCCACTCACGCTACGGAGTCTCCATGCACGTCCATGCGGCCATGGTTGCATGAGGCGCATCGCCGATCAATAAGGAGCAGCAGACTGGGGACTTGGGAGGCTCGAACATGGTTTTGTGATTGTGCACCCTTGGCGACTGAGCCATCTGCAACCCATCAGGAAGTAGGGTCTGTCTGTCACTGCATGTGCTTGCCTTAGTGCCTCCATTAGGTGTCCCCCCCATCCCACATGCAGTTGTTGCACACTTGGTTGCCTCGTCACGGAACGAGGAATACCCCGTCCAGCAGCAGAGACCCGGCCGCGTCTCCGACCTCTGTAGCATCTGTAGCATTTAGACTCAGAGCAGGGACACTCGGAAGATTTGAGCACACGGGCAGGTTACTCACCTGGAGGTGGTGCCTGAGTTTGATAGCAGGAATGGCCTCGAAACGCCCGAAAGTCAGGGACCCATCCCCCGCGACTGGACCATAATTCCAATGCTTCTGCTAGAATGAGGGCGCGGGAAAGTCTTGAAAGGATATCCACCTCAATAATGGCTCCCCAACATTTCGTTCAGGAACCCTCATCTCCTAGTGGAAGCCACAGGCTCCCGGGGAACCTAAGGCCGAGCGCCATCCCTTTTCGTCCATCGAAATGCTGCTTTTGTGGCCGCTTCACCGCCTTTTCCTCGACCACAGATGAGGCACGTCAAGGACCGGGAACATTGCGCATTGCGCATTGCCATTATCACGGAGCCTAGTTCGAGGAAGATGCAACTTCCTGAATCCTGCAACAAGCACGGTGTGCGCGGCTCGAGCGAGCTATGGGTGGTGGCGTCCCCCATGGCATGGGTCGCCGAAGAGGCCCTGATAGGGCTGAGAGGTGGATTTGAAGATCAGTCTTCTCGGAGTGGCTGACGGCGATGTGTCCTGCTCGTGGGCCTCAGGAAAGTCGGCGAATTGCATCTCAAATCCTGATCCCAATATTGTTCAACGCCTCCTCTTCCAAGTTAAACAGAATGTTCGGCAGACGGCTTCGGCACCGAGATGTAGAGGGACCATCCGACCCGGGAGCGTTGAGGATTCGTGAGTAGGAAGAGATCATGCTCTGAGGGAAAGGCCCAATGGCTCTGATGATCGCCTGGTGGCCAGTTCTAGCCCCCACGACATGTGGCCGAGTCGGAGCGAGCGAGCTAGCCCACGTCCCGGAAATGGCCGGTCTTGTCCAGCCTGACGGATGCAAAGTCAAATTCAACAGAGAGAAGCTGCTGAGGATGCTTCTGGTGTTGGGATCTACCCGATTCCGCTGTGAGCGATATGGATATGGCTCAGCATTTCCTGATCTGAAGCGTGAGCAATGCTCACAGCCTTAGCAGAGGCAGCAGGCAGGCGCAAGGCCGCCGTTTCACAGGTCTTTGATGGCCTACTGTGAAGTCGTCACAGTCGTCTTGCCTCTCTATTCACTGGTTGGAAAAATGAGAGCTGAATTGACTGGTCGCACAATAGGTGAGCTCTCTTTCAGGGGTTTCGTTGTCTGATGCTGAGAGAGCAGTCTTTAGGTCCTCGATTGACTCTAGCTTAAGAGAACTCGTCTCATACCTACCAAGGTATCTGTTTCGACATCTCTTCAAGCATCTCAATACTTATGACTCAAGGGACTCATCAAGCTTTGGTTGCCTATGTATCATTTCGAGATCCTGTGCTGGGCCGTCTATTCGAGATATTACCGATGTCGACCCTATGGCTGCTAGAGAGCCTCTATTGAGCTGCTCCTGGCCTTCTATATTCTTCCATTCTGATGCACAAGCTGATCTGGCAGGCGCTGCGTTCACCCAGTCTGCAATCACGGCCCTGTCCACACTCGTATACCGGCTCACCATGCTGGCTTCCCAACTTATTAAAACAACAACCACATTCCTGGAAGACGTACGGGGGAAGCCTCTTGATTAGACTTCTACTTCACCATCAAGAAAGCTAGCACAATCTCAAAGGTCTGGAAACACGATGCTCGGCCTCTGCTCGTCGTGGTGCAGGAGCCTCAAGGGGTTTGAATGCTCCTAGTATGTGCGAAAGTGACAAAGCTGTCCGAAAACGGGCCTATAACGTTTGGTAACGGACTCGGAAGTCAAATTGACCGAATTCTATACCCGAAAAATCCGACCGAACGATGCCGCCCTTGCAGGTCTCTCCCTGGGATCCATAGTACGGAGGGTCGGAGCGAGCTTTGCGATGACTGACTTGCTAGAAACGAGATACCAGGTGTTGGGCATTTTGTTCGACCGAGTCCGCCGTATACTAGGCCAAAGACGGTCATGACTCGCCTTAATTAATTATTATTACATCTTTGCAATACGAATGGAAGTTAGTGCGTTTCCACCCGCTGGCCACCTATTGGCACATTTCACTCCTAGACTTTGCCTATTGGCGGTTCTATGCTGCTTCGAGTGATGCTAATCTCTTGCGACAACGACCGCTAGTGCAGGCAATCACTATTTCATGTTGATGCTGAAGCATTTATAGGAGAGTGATTCTACCTTCTCGCACGCTGCTGCTCCATCTTCACTCCATTTTCCTTTCACCATGGTCAACTTAGACGTCGTCCGCGCGTCGAACACTTCCCTGGTTCAGAGCCAGCCTTTGGTGGCTGTGTTCTTTGGTGGCACAGGCGGTATAGGACAATTCACACTTCGCGCTTTGGCCGCGGCCGAGGCAAAGGGAGGTAAAGGGTTGCGGGCATACGTTGTGGGGAGAAATGCCAAAGCCGCTGAAGGCATCCTCGCCGACTGTCGTGGCGCCTGCCCGCAGGGTCAGTTCAAGTTCCTCAAGGCCGACGACCTCTCGTTGATCAGCGACGTCGACCGCCTTTGCGCAGAGATCGTTCAGTTGGAGGAAAAGGAGAGCCAAGATCCGAGGATTGACTACCTGATGGTATCTCAAGGCGGGATGCCCTTTCTTCCGCGGAAAGGTGTGTCTGCAATTGCTCGAGGGTATGAGCTGCGGCGCTTCTGCTGACGACGCCACAGATACGAAAGAGGGGATCGATGTGACGATGTCGCTCATGTACTACTCTCGCATGAGGATTATTACCAAGTTGCTCCCCCTGCTTCTCAGTTCCCAGCTTCCCGCGACCGTCGTCTCGGTCTACGCGGCAGGCATGGAAGGCAAGTTGTATCCGGACGACCTGTCCCTTCGCGATTTGAGCCGATACAGCTATTCGTTGGCCCGATCCCACATGTGTTACATGCACGCCCTCTTCATGGAGACCTTGGCCCAACGACACCCGAGAAAGCTCGCTCTGATCCACATTTTCCCGGGCCTCGTTATAGGACCAGGCTACCACAGCACGGAGTTGCCGCTCTGGTTCAGAATAATCGTCCACTGGTTCGTCTTGCCGTTCTTCGGGCGGTTCCTGACCGTGCCAACGGGTGAGTGTGGGGAGAGAATGCTGTCCCTTGCGTCGTCGGATCGATATCCTCCACGACCGGTGGATGGCTCCCAGAGAAGGGAGGGCGCCGTCACAGGAACAGACGGGGCGCCTGGAAGCGGAGTTTACTCCCTCACCTGGAATGGCGAGAGCAAGATCAACGCGAAAGCATACCAGAAGTTCAACAGGGAGGAAATGAGAAAAAAGGTCTGGGATCATACCATGAAGTGTTTCGAGGTCGTTGAAGCAGGCAAGGTCTTTACGGAGTGAGGAGTGGAAACGGCATCTCATCGTGCAACGAGCTATATTGAACGTCGACGGACGTCGGTGTGTGTGTATATGGTGTAGAGAAATGGGGACGTTTAATTGTGATGATTACAACAAAACCCGAGATTCTAGCCACGACCGGCTTGCAATAACGTCAAAAAACTCCGCGCTGTGTCCGAATATCCTCAACCCAGGGCACCGACGGCCGGGACCGCCGCGGGTGCATGAGCGTGCCCGTTCTGAGTCGGTGTCAGCTCGCAATAGACCTTGGTGGCCCGTTGCTTGGCCTCCCCGAAGGGCCTGATCTTCGTCTTGACGCCGTCGACCTCGACCTCCTCCTCGTACTCCTGGGTGTAGAACTCGCAGATGACGGTGCTCTTGAACGGCGGCGGGGGCTGGGACCAGACTTTGTGGACGGCGTCGGCGAGACATTCGATCTGGATGGCGCGGAAGCCCTGCTCGGCGGCGTAGCGCATCAGGAACTGCGCCAGGCCCTTCATGACGCCCTTGCCCTCGGCGTCGTGGCGGGTGCTCGTGGCGTTGCGCATCAGCACCTGGCGCTCCCCCGTGGGCTTCCAGCTGGCCTCGTCGCGCGGGTCCGACGCCCCCAGCACGTGGTAGATGGTCCCGAACAGCGGGAGGCACTCGACCAGCGGGCCGATCTTCTCCATGTCCAGCTCGTGGAACCCGTCGTAGGCCAAGGCCACGCTGACCAGCGGGAAGTCCATCTGCTCCAGGAGCTGGTCCTTGTCGAGCGTGGTGTCCTCCAGGTCCCAGTACAGCTTCCCGTCCGGCTTCGACTCCGCGCGCTTGAACTGGTACTCCAGGTCGAAGACGCCGAAACTGTGGCCCGACCCGATCTGGTGCCGGACCAGGTAGTCCGCGGCGTGGGAGGCCCGATACATCCGCGCCGTCTTCGCTTCCGGGTAGCACACCGGCCACACGGGGGAGTAGAATATGTTCGAGTGCAGCACGATTGCCTTGGCCCAGGCGATATGCTCCTCTGTCAACCGCCGGATCTCATAGCGAGGCGGGAGGTTCGTTGGGTTGGTCGCGGTGGCGGCGGAGAGTTTGGTCATCGTGAAGACGCGACGTCGTTTTGGTCCTGGGAAGAAACAGGGGCAACCTTTGAGAGACGCTGGTCTTGACGGGTAGAAGAGAAAGGCGACCCAGGGAGGCCAATATCACGCGACATATATAGTTTTGTTTTCCCCCTAGCAGTGAGCTGGAATCAGCTTACCTCGACCCAGGACGGTGACTTCGACTTCGAATGGCCATCGGTCGCTCGAGCCCCGACTGAATGCAACGCAGCCTGATGTAGGGGTACCGCATCTCGAGCTGTTTTGCATATTATGGGCTCAATCTGACAGGGCCGTGGCCGACCTTGGCCGTCTATTGGACGTAGGGTGACATTCCAGGCAGCTGTATATCTCCCCAAGATGGAGACCATGTCAGCATAATATGCTTGGGAGTCTTTGTCATCTCCCTTTAGGCTTCCCACCCTCGACGCGGGGGGAAAAGGTTCCAAAAGGAGGAAGGACATTGAAGTCGCCTCATTCGATAAGGTGCCCGCCCCCATATCTACCGCCGAGGGTGAGCAGATGGGTTGTGCGAAAGATCTCTAACCCATTCGTCGTCGGGTCTATCAGTCATGCCACAGCGTAGTCCAGCCGATGGCCCCCTCCATGGCGCGGCCGGGTGAAAGAATCAAAGAAAGCCATAGCCTGATTGCCACGCTCCAAGGAGGTCAAGCGTGGTCAGAAACCGATCCAGCGCATTCTCACTCGCATCTGCAGGAACGCCACGCATCCCAAATTTAGGCGTTCTAGGCGTCGTGGCGTCTCCCAAGGACGTTAGCCTCGCGGGTTACGGTGAAGCATATTCTTCCTCGCCTTTTGTACCAGTATACTGACGCAAACTGGTAAACTGGTGACGGGCTAATAACTGTTCCCGTCTCGCCGTCTGCCCAAAAAAGTCAATTTGCCTCTGTTGCTAGTTGGTCTGACACAAAACGGCGGAGGGCTTTCTGTGCCGGCCAGAAACGTCGAGAGCACACGTTGCCACATCTCTATACCTGGGGAGTTGCTGAGGTTGCCTAAGGCCAGCATACCTTGAGTAAGCAAGCACATTGGTCTGGGGATGAATTGAATGAGTGATTCAGTCATCTGATCAAATTAATCGTATTCGCAATGGTCAAAGGCCAGGTCCATCATCGAGAACAAGCTGGGCCCGACGCCCACGCGCAGTCTTCTTCACTGCGCGAGTCCCATCAACCCCCTAGAGATGCAACCTTCGAGGGCGTGCAGCTCTTTGCTCAATCACATCGACTCACACGACACGTCGACGTCTTACATAAAGCCGCGGTCATACTCCAAGGTCAACCTCCCCTGGACCACCTCGGGCTCTCCACATTGGAACAACAAGCTTTGCAGGATGAGACGGAGCGAAAATGGCGCCAACCCAAGATGCTCTATTTCACCATCCTCGTGTGTTCGGTCGGGGCGATAGAACAAGGCTGGGCACAGACGGGCATGAACGGCGCCAACCTGTACTTCCCAAAGGCCTTCGGCATCGGGTCGAATAGCAAACATGATACGTTCATTGTCGGCCTGATCAACAGCGGCATCTATCTCAGCACGGGGCTCCTGTAAGTGTTTCTCTGCCCTGCTCGTCTCCCATTGGCTCACCGGGCTCTGATTTGTATAGAGGTGCCTGGCTTTCGGACCCTGTCAACAATTTGCTCGGTCGGCGTGGTGCTGTCTTCTTCGGGGCCGCCCTCTGCCTCGTTGCCAACCTTGGGTCCTCTCTAAGCAAGACCTGGCCGCAGTTATTGGGTTTCCGCTTCATCCTCGGTACTGGATTGGGTATCAATGCCAGTACCGTGTCGGTGTACGCGGCTGAGTGCGCTCCTGCTGTGAGTATGCCCCCCAGTCTCGAAGAGTAGATTGACCTTGGTGGCGTTTCGTCTTCACGGACCCTCTACCGTTGCCGATGCGGACTAACCGTTGCGTAGGTCATCCGTGGCGGTCTAGCGGTATCCTGGCAGATGTGGACAGCTTTTGGACTGTTCTTGGGGTTCATTGCTAACGCCGCAGCCTACAGCGTACGTCCAAAGGCGAGTTTTAATAACATGACGAGGCTGACTTTTTGGTCAGTATGGCGACGACGCCTGGAGACTCCAACTTGCGGCTCCTTTTATCCCAACCATACCTTTACTATTGATGTTGTACATGTGTCCCGAATCGCCGGCATGGTACGTGAAACATGGGGACCGCTACGATCTCGCATTTCAATCACTCTGCAGATTGCGGAATAGCGAGTTGCTGGCAGCGAAGGAACTCTATGCCTCGTACATACAAAGGACGGCGAGGTTGAAAATCGAAGACCAGAAAGACACTTCCTTCCTCCGGAAGGTTTTGGATCTTTTCATCGTGCCGCGCATCAGGCGGGCTACTACGGCTTCTTACGTTGTGATGCTATCTCAGCAGCTGTGCGGCATCAACATCATCGCCTTCTATTCATCGACCATCTTCTCGGACGCGGGGTTCTCTGACTTCGGTGCCTTGCTGGCATCCTGCGTGTTTGGGTTCATCAACTTTCTGGGGGCTTTCCCTGCCATATGGACCATGGACACACTTGGGAGGAGGTCGCTTCTCCTGCTGACGTTACCACCAATGGCGGTCACCATGCTGGCTGCCGGGCTGAGTTTCAACATCCCAGCCCACAATCCTCTGCGCTTCGGACTGCTTGCGACCTTGATATATGTCTTCTGTGCCTTGTACTCGCCGGGGATGGGGCCGGTTCCGAACAGCTATTCAGCAGAAGTGTTCCCCTTGTCGCATCGAGAGATCGGCATGAGTTTTGCGGTGGCCACGGCGAACTTTTGGGCGGCTATCCTGTCCTTGACGTTCCCGCGAATCCTCACCGCCCTCCAGTCTCAGGGAGCCTTTGCGTTGTACGCAGGACTGAATGTGGTGGCGGTGGTGCTAGTCTTCCTCTTTCTACCTGAGACCCGCCTGAAGACACTGGACGAGCTGGACGATGTCTTCTCTGTGCCTACGAGGACATTTGTGAAGTATCAGACGACCGAGTTCTTACCTTGGCTTGTGAGACGGTATGTGATGCGAGAGAAGGAAGCCGATCTCTCACCACTGGCCGTTGACGGAGGGTATCATGAGCTCGAACAAGACGAAGATGAGCCAGAGACTTAGTACAGGCCTCGACAAAGAAAAATAGGGTATACATTTACATGAGGTCCTGGTGAGGTGTTGGTGAGCGAAACAATAGGTTCGCACCCTCCTGGCTTCGACGCTTCGTACCGTCGCCGATAAGCAATGATCGGCCGTAGCTTCCCCACTGATAACGAGGAGGTGAGTCCCCTGCTTGTAAGTCACTCGGACCAGATTTTTTTTGGCGAGCTGCAACTTTCTTCTTTTGTCTCGACGTCGTCGGCCTCCTCCGACCGACCTGAGATTCAGCGGCGGCATATTTATTGCTCTCTTTGTCTTGCTGAGACTCGACAGTGCAACACCCTGTACCCGTTCCATACTTAGTGCTGCACAATGACCTCTCCGATCACCTGCCATGTCCTCAACACGCTGTCCGGGACTCCTGCGTCCGGGCTCAAAGCCACATTGACGCTGCTGTCGTCCAACAACGGCACGTCTGCCCAACCTGCTGTAAGCTTCGCTGCGGTCACAAATGAAGATGGACGCGTAAAAGAGTGGGAGAAATCTGCCGGCAGGAGTGTGTCGGATGTTATGGAAGGGTACAGCCACGGAGAGCGAATCGCTTGGAGCATCAAGTTCGAGGTCGGTCCGTGGTATGAAGAGAAGGGCGTCGAGAGCTTTTGGCCCGAGGTCGAAGTCAAATTCTATGTGAAAAAGGGCGAGCGACATTACCATGTGCCCGTATTGGTCGGTCCATGGACCTATACAACCTACAGAGGATCTTGAGGTGCATCTCCGGACGCAGCATGCTCGTTCTGTTTGTTGCACCGCCAAATGGCCTCCACCTCGACCCCCGGTTTCTCACTTGACTCTCAGCAATCGCCAACGCTGCTGTGTACCCCTCGAGAATCGAACGCTCCGCATTAGGCCCTGCAAGCGCCAATGAACCTAGGGCGTTTGGCATTTCTGCGGCGCAAGAGCTTAAAACCTAGAGTTGCCACGAATCTCTAGTTCCACCGTACCCGCATATACATACAAGGATTCCCAAAAGGTTAACCGACCTGCAAGACTCTGACGAATCCGAATTCCATTGCTCCATGCTCGAAAAACCTGCAACCCGCAACTTCCCCAGTCCTCATCCAGAGCGCTGCTGCGCTCGTCTAGGCAATCAGCACGGCAGCGTTCCAGTGCGCGGCCTCGAGTCTCTGACTGGACCATTTTGTGGCCCTCGTGACAGACCAGCAGACCAGCTGCGGGCCCCTTTCAGCTTTCTTTAGAGAGTCGAGCATGTTGGTCGACAGAGAGGTCATGTGGCCATTTCTGATGAAAAAAAACTTTTTTGCAGCAAGACGCTTTCCCGCCCATTGTGACGAATGGTCACCGAGACCGCTTGTAATGGGATGCAGAAGCATGTGCGAGGTTGTGCCTCCGGCTTGCATTGATGGTGACAATTTCGTTGATGTCGCAGTCCTCGTCCTCCGTGCCGCTGCTGACCCTGTTGGACATTCGCATTGTCTGTTGCCTTTCATATTGTTCCGACTGGCGTTTGAGGTCTTCTATCTGCTCCTGTGACCGGCCGTGAGCTTCTTGCTTGCCATTCATGCTAGCAACCGAGCTTACCTTGGTCAACTCTGGACCATTGATGAGGAATCCCTCTCGGCCCTGTTTGAGATCAGCTGGTGGCCTGTCGTCCGCGGGAAAGAGACCCTCATACACGATATGAATATGGCCTCACGGTGGCAGAGGGCCCCAAGAAGTACTGCAGCTGTCGAAGCACAATATGCCGAGACAGGCCATAGCCTGATATCCAGTAATCCCGGGGCGGGCTCGTTGCTTGAGGCATTGCGGGTGTGAGAAAGGAGGTGTAGTAGTGCCAAGCAGGCACAAAACGTATATGGGCGATGGAAGAAAGCTGGCAAGAGGTAGGAGTTCGAAACCCAGGCCGACCTGACCTATGTGGATGGAGATTGTGAATTTGCTGCCATGGTAGAGACCAAAATACAGTCGATGGTGAGAGCCTCGACCGAGATATAAGGCTTCGGAGGAGAGGGGGTACAGGGGGCAAAGTCGCCGCGGCCAATAGCCTCTGTCTAGCGATATAGCCACGGAGATTGGTCCCCCCAGCATCTTCGTGCTTGGAGTCTGAATTGCAATCCAACTTGTCATGCACCCTTCGACTAATGGTTGCCCTGCCATGGATGAAGTCTTCGACGCCTGCCGGCAGTGAGCCAATCAGCGCCGGCGACGTCAGCCGCCAGCCAATCACAGCCGCCGCCTCCTCTTTCGCACCATGAAGCCCGTTCGCCTCACTTTGACCTCCTCTGCTGCTTCATCGACTCACCATCGCCCTCGCTCAACTCGCTCAACTCGCTCAACAAAGCCCATTCCTCCCTCCCCCTCCGAGATCACGCTACCCAGGCGCCCGCCCAACCTTATTCCGTGCCTGTTGAGGCTGCAGAAACACGCCAATTCCTGCACACGTGTCCCCGGGCACGCCTTCGGGGCTTCTCGTTTGGGGGGCCCAGTTGCCTGCCTGGGTGGCAAACAAAATAGCACAATATCCGATCGACAGCTCTCCTTCCTCTGATGTCCTTCTCTGTGGCCCGAGTGCCAGATAATATCCGCCATGTATCTTACACCCAGAAAGATCGGACAAAAAAGATCAGCAATGCACGGAATAACACCTGCACTTAGCAACCCGCGCGCGGGTGGGCGACCCTGAACCCATCAGCCCATCAGTCCACCAGCCCACGAGCCCTGAGCCTCGGCGTCGGCGGCGACCTTTTGGCACTGGCCCAGAGTTTCCACAGGCAATAGTCTCATTGCAACTTCTGCACCATGCAATGTGCTATGCGGGACTACCTATGCAAGCAAAGCTCTTTCTCACCGCTCAATTCTCTCGACCTCCAGGAGCAACAACCACCCACCGAATCCAGAGTCGATTCACCTTTGCACACGTGGAACTTGGTCCTGGCCCTGCTCCACCTTTCCCAGAATGTCTGAGACGTTGTGGCGGAGTTTCGTTCTCGTATCACCTTGTTTCCACAAATTGCCCTGACCGGTGCACGCCGGGCCCAATAGTCCTTCAGGCTTTTCAGAAAATGCGCCGTCACCACCGTTTCTCGAGCCTCTCACAGGCACCCGAAGCTATGCAAAATGCATCCTTTTAATCCAAGTGGATATTATTTCCTGCAGGCTTTCCTAACACCACTCAATCTATTGAATATTGGGGTCAGCCAAGCTTGATTGGTAGCATTTTTGACCCTTTGACCGTTGTCAGAGTGCCCCAAAGTATCTCCTTTCCGATGCTCCTTCTCGGTCAAACTGTCAGTTTTCATCTCAAAAGCACACCTGTCAAGGAATGGCAATGTCGAAACACTGGTCCAATGACCAAGAGAAAACAACACCAAACCTGTTCACGGGGCAACAAGTGCCCCGAATACGTCATTCTGGCGCGCCACCAACTTGCTCAATGCCCGAAACTCGGTACATGGGACCTTGGGCCCAAGTAATCGCGTCCCCTGTGCGGGGTGTCCAATCCTGTTTTCAGGACGCACTCCTTGAAGGAGCTGACCTCTTCCATGACCAAAGATCTGCCCGGGAAAGCCTAGACACCGATCCAATCAGAGACTGCAAGGCTCCCTTTTTGGCTGATCCTCACCAAATGGAGGACAAGCTTACTTCTAAGAACTTCTATCGTTGGACCAGATTCGGTTGGAGGAAAGAGACCTTGATATCGCACTTTATCGACCTAGTCAACTGCCGAATTGTCGCAGCGAACGTCGTAGAGCGGTTGATCTTATCTTCGAATTACCTCGCGCTTCGGCTGCCTGACAATCACTCCTCCATTCAAGGTCAACACCGCCCGCGCATCTTCCCCCAGCAGGAAATTCTCCAACCACATTTGACGATTATGGCGATCACTTCCGCAATTATACTCGAGGCCACGGTTCTGGAAATAGATGTGACAATCTACGTGACCTGCTGCATCACAGGGAGCGAATCTACCCGCTCTTAGCCGCACCTTGCATCTCCGGGGTATCCCATACGGACGAATTGCCGACGACATGCTACCATCCGGCCCAACGTCAGTTTCGTGGATGTCCAAGTTCTGCCCCCTTAAATATCAGCCTGACTAGTCCCTGTCACAATGCCTCACTCTCTCCTGATCGTCCCCTGATCGACCACTGTTGCATGAACTGTCTGGGGCAGTCTGTCAGCTACCCTAGAAGCCCTCTGCCCTCCAAAGTGACCTCGGCGCTTGTGAAGGGGGGTGGACTTTGAGTGGGCACGAATGCTTCATACGCACCATGCCCTCTAGCCGTCAAAGTCGTGCCCTCGTTCCAATGTCTGAGGGACGTGACAGATGAACTGACGGCAGAAACCCTTTCAACCTCAATTTCCCAGCTTATCGAGCCAACTGAGAGACCTTATCGGGTTCTGGCCAGTCTCTTCTCAGATTCCGCTGTTTGAGCAATCGGTACGTGTAAAGGCTTTTTGGTCGTTGCAGCTGCCATGGGAACTCACGACAACTGAACCTCGAGGTGATTGGTCTACTGTGTTTGAACCCAACCCGTCTCCGAACTACATGCTTGGGGAAGTCGATCTTTGCGTGTAGGTGTGCATGCGCTCGTCGGGACGAGTTAACCGCTGCGAGAGCAGGGGCGCCAGGCGCCAATCCCAATGGACTAACTAGAATCATCTTGGCCTCCATGTCCACAGTTCTTTGTCTGTCCGCCCTGCCCTCCGACACATTGCAGGATGTGGCACCATGTCAGAAGGATGGTATCACTAATTGATGGTGCAAGCGGAGCCAGGACCGAGCACAACCTTCTCTGGCACCATAACTGGGCTAACTTTGTGACTGCCAGCCTCACTCTGTCATTCGCCCGCAAATATCCTCTCCCTCAACCTCGCTCGGGTGGCCTTTCGACCAATCCGGAGGGGGGTTTTCTTTTGGCTCTCCAGCATCAAATCTGTCAAGGAATTCATCCATGCACAGGAATGCCTCACTTTGACGGTGGAGCATGTCAATACCCGCGTCAAGCCGTGCTCGGACTCCTGGGCTGAAACTAGATATCTAGGTTCACCAAAGCAAGGAACTAAGGCCAAAGAGAAGCTGAGCCTGGTACAGAAAGCGCGCTCACAGGGCAATCATTCACAAATGGCGCCCGGATCAGAATTCCGAGTTGAAACAGGGTAGCGGCAACATTGAACGTATGCTATCACTTGACAGGTATTTCGGAGAGCTTTCGTCCCCCTTGATCAAAAGCCTTCATCACACTCTTTCCAGGGAGTTGAATTGTCGATCCGTAATTTGCGCGTCTGCAAACGCTAGGCCACCTCTTGAGCTCCCGTCTTCGCTTCCCAGCCATGGTCCTCTAGACAAATTGGTTTCCGACGTATCCGAATGAGGTCGACTTGGAATTTGTCTACAGCATCGACACCGCTGTGATTTGCGTTGCGTTTTTCAGCTGGGGTCCATCTTCTCGACGGCAAAATCTCTGCCTACATCCCTGTGGAGACAATGCGAAGTGGTTGATTACGCTGGCAATGGGCTCTGAAGAGGGCCTTGAAAAGGGCTATGAGCTGAAGGACCAAGTCCCCAGCTCCGGCGTAGTCTGGATCTCTCATTGTTCTGACTGGCTAGTTGACCCAGACCGGTGCCCGCTCACGCACGCCTTGGGACGGACAGGCTCCGATGCTCTCTGTATACCCTGGTGATGCTCTTATTACAAGGCACACATGATGTCCTTACTCACGGCCTCACGATCAAACAGCAAGGTGGCCCAGGGCGACTTGCAAGAGCCTTTCGAAAGGACAAGAACAACCGACTTTGCAAGGTGCAAGCCCCCCAGACCTGGCCCTCCGGACCACGAATCCCCCCAGCGAATCGCCCTCCTGTCCTTCTTGCTCCTCTTCTGTTCTTGCCTCACGTCCTCGTCTCATCTGACCCCCACAAGCAAGCAGCCTCTACAGAGACCCGATACTTGAAGACGGCAGGGCAGATAGACGGGAATGGCAAAGGACAAACAGACGCACCACCAGTCATCAAGCAAGGAAGAAGGGGGTACCGCACCGGCCCCCGACTCCCGGTGGATGATGATACCAAGAACAGAAAATCGACATGATTATATGAGAAACGGACTCTGGACGGAGTAATACTCCTGGAAATGCTCAGATTGGAAAGCACTCCAATTGACTAAAAGAGGTGATTTCGGATATCCCTCAAGGGAAGAAAGAAATCCATGGACCTGGACGTGAGTAGAGGAGAGTCGAGCTGATGTTTTTCGTCTTTGTTTCCTTCTTCCCCCTTCTCCATTTTACGTCCGTCCATCCATCCTTCCGTGCATCCGCCCTCGATCGAGTCCATGGGAAAAGACAGTGCATGAGCTGAAGAAGTGCGCTCGCACGACCCGTGAAGTCGACGAGGTTATTATTATTTATTGCCTGGCGACCCCGTTCCTCCTCCTCCTCCTCCTCCTCTACCACCACCACCAACCAATGATTCATCCATCCGTCTCGCCCAATCCAACGTTTAGAACAAACAGCATGATCAAAAAAAGAAAAGAAAAAAAGAAAAAAGAGTGAATGAATGTCTGAATTCAGCGCCCGAGAGTTCCCTCCCCTTTTCGTTCCTGGCCCCCTGCCCGTGCGTGATTCCCACCTAACATTCCTAGTTTCTCTGCTTGCCGTGGTCCCTTCCTCGCCTCATCATCTCTACCCCCTTTCATAGCCGGAAAGGCATGTCAAGTAGCGGAGAGATCTGTGCGTGCCTGAGCCAGAAAGAGCCCAGTGGCAAAAGAAACAAGTCCCTCATCCCAGTGAGCATGGCACCCTCTAGGCGCCGACGCTCGTCCGAAAAAATCATTCAAGGAATGAATGTACACTGAAAAAGAATGACATGAAAGCAGCATCGCAAAGCATGACATGACCAAGTAAATACACTCGCTAAGCTTCCCAAAGCCGGCCCCCATTCCAGTTCCCAAGATTCCCTAGCCCTTTCCTGTATACATCGTCCCATTTCGTTCGTCAGTCAGCTAGAATACATTTACATGTGCATGATGTTGTTCAAAAGAAGGGCTCTGGCTGTGATGCCTGTTGCATTGTCGACGTCCTCGTTGCTTTCGGAAAACATTGATTCAGATGGAGAAGAAATCCTGCGTCGAAGGGTCCAGTCCCATCTCCATCCCGCCATAGTCGAGAAAGTTGTCGAAATCGTTCCTCTCATGCTGCTCCATCTTGATAGGCAGCTGCGGTGAATGCATGGTCGAGGTAGGATTGGTGGGCAGGTCCGAGAAATCAAAAGCCACAATGTCAGCGGCAGGTGATGAGCATGAGTGTGAAAGACTAGGCAGACTCTGTCCTGACGAGACATTCAGGGTCGCACCCAACATCGGCAATCCATTGTCCATGGTCGGAAGATCTGGCAGCATTTGTGATCCGTCACTATGTTGCAGCTCTGGAATCTCGCCTAGCTCTGCTGGTGTCAGCTCGCGGTAGACGGGACTAGGCTTGTTGCCTGTGGAATATCCTGGGCTGTGTGGTGGTGTGAAGGAGAACGTGTCAGGAGGAAAGCCAATCATCTGATCCATGTTCAGGAGATTATGCTGTGGCATACCAAAGAGCGTCATGCTTTCGAAAGGTGACGTTCCACGGATGCTCAGATTGTCCATGGTCTCCGTTGGTGGTGAGCCCCAGCTCGACATAGAGCAGCTCGATGCAGAAGATGTGTAAGGATCGTGGTGTTGCTCAGCCGTCCTCTGTCTGGTTCGATTGGCCTTCTCAAGGCGATCGTCCATTTCCGGTCGGTGCTTTCTGGGTCTGCCACGTTTCATCACCTTCTTGACAACACCATCAAAGGCACCAATACACATTCCTCTCTGCCGGTGGCGGGTCAATGCATCATGGCGCGCGAATGAGTTTCCACATAGACAAGGGTACGGCTTTGTACCGGTGTGGATTTTCGCATGGCGTTTCAGGTCATGGCCTCGAACAAAGCATTTCTTGCAATGGTCACATCGGAATTGACGATCACCGAGATGGGTTTGGATATGTGATTTGATGTTTTCTTTCCGACCGAATCTCTTGTTGCAGTCCTCATACTTGCACACCCATTTGTTGTCCACTGGATCGGGACCTTCGATGAACTGTGCAATATCATCCAGCGTGATGTTGGTTTCCTCGATCGATGCCTCAATACCGGGTTCCAGGTTGAGGTCTGAGATTGACATACGGCGAGGGGAAAGTGCCGGTCTGCCTGGAGATGCGCTGCCAGCTGGTGCCTTCTTGGTTGAAAGGACCGGCACTGCCACATCTTCGAGTTTGGGTACTTGAGTCTCGAGCTCATCCAGCTCTCCTGGGGTCGCTTCGACCTTGACCTTCGTCGGCTCAATTTGCTGAGCCACTGGCGGAGTTTGAGATCGTCTCCGAGGTTCGGGCACCGGCATTTCAGCCATCTCAAACAAACCTCTAGTCGGCGTGCCCATGGGCTGTGCTCTTGGTTCTTCGTGTTCGATGATTCCTTGCAGAGACTTGCCTCGTGTCATGGGTACTGGGTAGGGTGATTGAAGGGCTGGCGACGCTTGTAATGAACGTGAATATTGAACGGCTTGGTTATGTTGACTGAATGGAGGTGTGAGAGGGAGTTGTGCTGATCAGTCGTTAGATACGCTGTCGCCCTCTCTTGGTTATGGGAAGTACTTACCAGTCTGGATTTGATGTGAAGGTGTATGAGGTCGCAACTGGGTCTGAACCCGCAGATCTGGCTGCGACATTCTCCGATTGTCAAAGGAGATACCGACACTTTGTGGAAACTGAGGTGCTTGAGCCTCCTGGAAATATTGGAGGCTGTTCTCATCCATCAGTCCCATTGGACCAGCGTTCTGCACTGGCATATTCAGGTCGGTGAAGTATTGTTGGGAATGCGAAAATGTCATGCCTGGAGAGCTCTGTTGCATGATTGCATTCATTCTCATGTTGTCGTACGGCGACGGTGGGATTGAAGTGGTCACCGGGAACATACCACAATCTGGAGAGATGGGTAAGTCCATGTTCATGTTTGGTTGCTGCTGGCCCGGTCTTGCTATTCGTTGCTGCTGCGCTTCCCGCAAAATCTGTTGTCCGTGGATTGGTCCTAGGTTAGTCATACTTACCGTGCTGCCTTGCTGATGCTTCCGGATGGGGCTTCGTTGAAGATCGAAAGATTGACCCCGTCTGTGAAGATTGTGGCGTGGTTGTGGCGGCATTGTGGCAGAGACCTTCATGGCTTCGAAGGCTACAACGGGTGTTGAGTTCTGTCTCCGATGTAGCCTCTGTCGTTGCTGAAGAGATGAAGGTTGGTTGGACATCATCTTAGGCGAGATGAGTTCGAAAATGGTTGCTTGTCGAAGGGTTGTGTTGTTGTACTTGTTGTCCGGAAATGGATCCTTCAATGGTTCGAGACTGTACCAGTACCACCTTGTCAGCCTGGCATACCCTCGAAAGCCTCTGGTCCAAAGGTCCAACGTACCTCACGCAGCGCAAGGGGCTGCGGACCGGGCAGCGGTCTTGTGTTATACGGCTTTCACCAGTCGCAGACGACTGTGTGCAACTGTTCTATCTTCAGAGAAGGGGCCCTCTCAGGGCAGATGTAGTGGGATTGATCAGAACTGGGTCCTGAGAGGCTTCTCGATTGACTTGTTTGTAGGTCTTGACGGTTCTTGAAGATGGAGAGATCGGTCTAGAGGGGAAGTTTGAGAGGTTTGGAGGGTGAAGAGAAGGGTAAGAAGAGTGACTGAAAGTTGGAGGGGATGTGATGAGTATTGAATTGCTCTCGTCACTGTCGGCGATCTCAGTGGCCGTCACTCCGGAAGTGGCGGCTGCGTAAACAGCCTTGTCGACCAAGCAACCGATCGAGCAACCACGCCCCCGCCTCCACTATCATGTGACTCGCCCTACTTGCTCTAAGCGGCACACGCGGCCATTTAGCCGGCGAACTCTTGGCGTGCGCACTAACACCTCCAAGTCCTGAATCGAATTCAGTCTGCCCTTCACTTTTCAAAGCCTCGTTTCTCTTCTCAAGTTCGGGCCTTCTGAGCCACCATTTTGCATTCAGAGGATTGAGGAAGACAGATTGCTGTCGAGGTAAGGTTCTCTCTCATGCCTGGGTCCTTATTTTGGTCCCGCGCTTCCGCCGTTTGCGCGCCTCTCGCCCTTCCACCTCCCCCCGTCTCCCTCCACCACCTCTTCACCTCCAAGAAGCAACTGACAAGTCTCTTCAGATCTTCCCGCAATGCAAATTTTCGTGAAGACACTTACGGGGAAGACTATCACCCTCGAGGTGGAGTCTTCCGACACCATCGACAATGTCAAGTCCAAAATCCAAGGTATGTTTCGCAAGAACTGGCCCCAGCCGCATGAGCGCGCCCCGGCTTACGAAGTCTCCCATCAGACAAGGAAGGCATTCCCCCGGACCAGCAACGCCTGATCTTCGCCGGCAAGCAACTCGAAGACGGCCGCACTCTCTCCGACTACAACATCCAGAAGGAATCGACCCTCCACCTGGTCTTGCGTCTTCGCGGTGGTGCCAAGAAGCGCAAGAAGAAGGTCTACACCACTCCCAAGAAGATCAAGCACAAGCGCAAGAAGACCAAGTTGGCCGTGCTCAAGTACTACAAGGTCGACGGCGATGGGAAGATCGAGCGGTTGAGGCGCGAGTGTCCCACCAAGGAGTGCGGTGCCGGTGTTTTCATGGCTGCCATGCATAACCGACAATACTGCGGCCGTTGCCATCTCACCTACGTCTTTGACGAGTCCAAATAGATGGGGCAACATAGAGGGGATACGCCAGAAGCCATGGAATGAAGCGGGTGCAAATATCCTGGGTGCGGGTCAAAGCAGATAGCAGACAACTACTCAACCGCCTCTAGGAAGCAGATGGCAAATGAGAAGCACTACCATCATGACACTGCTTGCTATTCTTGCCCATACTGTCTCCCCCCAAATGACCACGGTCTTTAATTCTTTTGTATCGTGGGCAGATTTCTCAGCCGCCGTTTTCGGCCTGTAGGGCTGGCACTATAGTGGCGAACAGTCCGGGCCAATCACGTTACTCCCAGACACCGGGGGACCCACCAATCATTATCGATAGCCTGCTTGTTTACGTCCAAAACTTGTGAGGACCGTGGAGCGCTTCCCAAATGTCCGCAGTAGGCAGCGAACAGTCTTGAATTCTTCACCTTGGACTCAGATGGAAGATTGAAGGTGGTAATCATGGATCTCGACACAGCTGCGCATCCGAACCCGGTCGCGGATCGTCACCACCGCAAAGTCGAACTCCAGTCCCCCAATGACCTCACATACCTGCAATCCAACCTCGTCGCCTGCGCGCGTCAAAAACTCGATCTACACTTTCCCCCTTCGGCCGCGGTGCAGGACATTCTGCAGCCTGCGACAGTCATACAACTGGGCGGCACCCAGCCGACCACCAGCGGAACGGAGCAGGGTCGCGACACGCAAGGGCAGGATGGGGACGAGGTCGAGGATCCGCTGCGAGCGCGCGTCCGCGAAGTCGTCGAGGCCTTCATCACGCGCACGTGGGAAGGCGCGTGCAAGAACATCACCGTCAACGGGCTGGATGCGACGGCCCTGCCCGGCGCGTTGAGGTCCGCGGGCGGCGGAGATCCCGCGACCGCACAGCAGCAAGACGAGCCGAAAGAGGAGAAGGAAGGGGTCGACTTTGTCCACGAGGCGTACGACAGCCGGCTGCAGGCCAGAGTCGCGGCGCTCTACGGGGAACTGGAGACATTGACTACGCAAGTGAGCAAGCTGAGAAGGACGGCTCCAGCGCGAGGAGCGGAGACGCTCGCGAACAGGCTGAAGGAAGAGATGGAAGCAGATGGTGTCGAATTCGAGAGGCGCATCGCCATGTCGCGGGAAGCAGATGCTGGAGGAGACGTTCTTGGATTGAAGCCACTCAGAGATGGATGGCTCGACGACGCCAATGCCATGTATGAACGCGGGACGAACGAGCTTGCCGCGCTGGCCGGCGTCAACCGCGCCGATGGCGACGCCAATCACCGAGTATATGGTGCAAGTCTGACCGAGACATTGGGCAAGATTCAACGTGCGAGGACGGTGGCTATGGAGTTTGAGTGAGCAAACATGATGACAAGAGAGCCACATGCATCCCGCAAAGATCAGGATGCTATCAATCCGAATTCGACTCAACGGATGTGGGTCACTTCAGTCTTTTCCCCATCTCAGTGAATGCCCACGATCGGCCTGGGGACACTTCGAAGTCAGACAATTAGGGTCTGCTTATCGAGAGTCCGATGATCCTTGTCCGTGTGGCATCCCGTCGGCCCCGTCCGTAACGAGGAACGCTCCTCTTGATCACCGTTCCAGAAAGCGTCGACCACGAGAAGTCAAATTTCTCACCAAACGTGATGCAGCAAAGCATCTGTGCTCATGAAGTCCAGAGCAGTCAAGACGTACCGGTTCATTCTACGTCACCATTTGGTTGAGGTCAATCTATAGGATGATCTCTGGGCTCACGGAGGGGGAAAAAGATGCTAATCAGGAGAGTTGACCAAAGATGTCAGTGCCGGTGCTTGCCGGGATCCATATTGATCTATCAATATCGTGTCGATCGCCTGTCTAGGATAGGCAACGAACCCAGATGTGCCGTGAAGAGTCGGACAAGAAGGATAGAGAAAGCCCGCTTGAGAAGAAGCGAGCAGTATTCGGAGGCAAATATCAGAAGATCTCCGCCGAAAGCCAATGTATCATCAAAATGTACAACAAGCAAGTGCAGGAGCGGCTCTGAACTCAGGTCCTGGCGCCCTGTTCTTCCGTTTCTTCTGCCTTCTTCAACATCTGTAGGCGTCCCATGGAACTTCCTTCTTAGCGCTCTGTCGAAAAGGTCCGAGATGAAAATATCTACGACCCTGCTGCCTCTTCAATGGGCATCTTTGGTCCCTCGGCCGGCGCATTCTCAGCCTGGGCGGGTGCTGTAGCGGGAGCAGGCGCTTCTGTCGTCGCTGGATCTTGAGCGCCATCAGTTGGGGCAGGCTGGACGGTGTTTGCCGCGTCCTTGCCAGTGACCGGATCTTCTCTGGCCCACTTTGGCGTTTTTGCATACTGGGGGTCCTTCCAGGGACCGTCGTCACTGAATTGACAACCACCTTCGCACTCGCATTCGCCGCCAAATTCCTTGGGGAGATTTTCTGCAGGGACCTGTTGCAACAGTTCCTTTTGGTAGTTCGAGCCAAGAACATGAATCTTGGCGACCGTGATTGGGTCGAGGAACGATTTGACGAAGCTGAAGACGCTCGCAAAACCCCAAGGTGCATTGATGATGTAGAGCTTGCCCAGCCGCTCTGGGTAGTAGTCTTGGGAGATGGCGCTGACAGACTTGAGGTAGCCGTAGACGGATGGAATTCGTCCGACGCCGACGCCTTTCATGTCCATGATAGTGCAGCAAGTCTCGAGGAGTTTTCCTGCCTTGCGCGAGCAAGCGGGCAATCGTGGATCGGCCACCTTTTCGTACTCCACCACCAGATTCTGCACCATTCGTTCTGCAGTAGAGATCTTGTACATGGCATTCAGGTCGATTTTGCCATATTGTTCGATATATACCGGGCGCCCATCCTGTCGACATTTGTTAGTGGTGCCGGGCAATGTCGGTCAGTGTACTGTGTGCCGTACCTTGTCGGTCTTGTGATAGTACTGTGGATAATACTGGAACATCTGAGCTCGTTCTTTGTAGTCAAAAGTGCGGACCAGATCATCAGTGCCAAACTCCTTTCGCCATTGCTCGTTCTTGACGAACCTGGGGCAGTTGTCAGTATTTGCTTCATCGGTCGTCCGCGTGGAAACACACATTGCCTTGCTATGCTCAACGTTGAATTTGCGGGCTCTAAGAAAGCGTAACAGAGTCAGAGTGTCTAGCCGCTCCGTGTAGCCTTCTCTTTCCAGCATAGCCCTCAGCTGGTGCACTTGAGCATCTTGTTCCTTTGTGGTATGGCCAGGATGACCCGACTGGTTCTCAGGAGCAGTGGTGGGGAAGTCATAGTCGTCATATTTGGGATCCAAGTCCATTTGCGGATTTGCCTGTTGGGTTTCGGTCGACATGATGAAAAGGAGGGTGAGCGACTGTTGTGGGAAAGTCGAGGTGTTCTTTACAACGAGCGATTCAGACCAAACCAGACAGAGGTTGAATTCGAGAGGTAGAGAGTAGGTAAAGGCAAGGTCTCGAGTCTAGGTTACGGGATGCAAGAAAGGGATTTCGAAGTGGCCGAGAGAGTAGGAATGAGCAATGGCAGAGCCAGCAAACAATGACAACAACCAAAAACATATACGGATTGGATCCAAAAGTGCATCTTAATCAGGCACGGGCGCAGTTGAAAGGTCGGCGACGATTGGGGGCGGCCTGTGCACTACATACCTATGACGCACGACCACGCCCCCTGCACCTCTGACCCTTGGAGCCCTTACCGCCTAGCACAGCCTAGCATACCAACGTAAGTGTTGGGGGCTTGACGCCTGTGACGCCCGTGACCGCCATAACGTCCAAGCATCTCTCCCCCATTGTTCGCCTGCGGAGGCTTGGCGCAGTCAAGAATCGACCACTGCTGCAATAATCCCACCAAACACAACCCACCACGCCTAACCGTCCTGTCGCTGAGATCCGGGAATCTACTCCAGAAATTTCAAAAAAAAACCGACCAGTCACAAGTGACTCACGTCCCTTCACGCCATTTTGTATCTGTCCAAGTCTATGCGACGCCGATCTTCACGGAGTCGTGCCCTTCAAGTTCGGGGAAAAGACACCTTCGTAACGGTGCTCTACTGAAAGGCGTTACTACTCGGACATGCAACTGCAGGCCATTTCCCTCTCCAAGGACTCGAGGGCTCTAAGGCTCTGACACTCATAACAAGGCCAAGGGCAACGGGTTGCACGCGGCAAAATTGACCATGCCGCCCAAAACTCCAAAGTCTGCTGGCGGAAGAGGCAGATCTGGAGACGACAACAAGGAGGAACCTCTGCAAGCCGTCGTCGTCGCCGACACTTTCGAAGATAGATTCGCCCCATTCACTCTGGAGAGGCCCAGATGTTTACTCACTTTGGCCAACACTCCGCTGATCGAATACACTCTCGAGTATCTCGCAAGTGCTGGAGTCCAAGTCGTCTACGTCTATGCCGGGGCACATACCGACCAGGTAGAAACCTACATCGAGGAGTCTCGGTGGAAGTCCTCCAACTCACCCTTTGAGAGCCTGACTCTTCTGAGGTGCATTGCGAGCTCGGTGGGTGACGTGATGAGAGATCTCGACCAAAAACATTTGATGGCGGGAGACTTCATTGTGGTCAGTGGCGACATAATCGCCAACTTTCCCCTCGAGAAGGCTTTGCGACAGCACAAGACTCGACGAGAAAAGGACAAAAACGCAATCATGACCATGGTCCTGAGGGAGGCTGAGCCGGGAATCCATGACCATAGTGGCGGAGTAGTGCCGACTTTTGTCATAGACCCAACCAAGGACAGATGTCTGCACTACGAGGAAGCATTTCCAGGTACTCAATTCACCTCCCACGTGGACCCTGAAGTGTTGAAAACTCCGGAGTTGGAGGTTCGTCAGGACCTGATCGACTGCCGTATCGACATATGTACGCCGGATGTCCTCAGCCTGTGGTCGGACAACTTTGACAACCAGTCGCCTCGAAAGGACTTTCTGTTTGGCGTTCTGAAGGACTGGGAACTGAATGGAAAGACCATCCACACATATATCGTCAAAGACCATTACGCCGCCCGAGCAGCAGATTTCTGGTCCTACAACGCCATCTCTCAAGATTTGAATCAAGGCGTAATCACATCAATTGCAGTAGAAAATAACGTTTTCGGCGACACACACTACGATCGATCGCAGAATGGAGTCATTGTGGACAAAAATGTCATTGCAGCCAGACCCATAAAACTCGAAGCAGGCACAATCGTCGGCCCTGAAACCACCATAGGCGCAGGGTGCGACATCAGGAGCGCTGTACTCGGTCAACGGTGTCATATCGGCAGGAATACCAAGATTGACGCTGCCTACATCTGGGACGATGTATCTGTTGGCAACAATGTCAAAATCTCGCGGGCTATCATCGGGAACGAGGCTTTCATAGGTGATGATTGCATCATTGAAGAGGGCGTCCTGATATCTTTCGGCGTTAAGATCGCCGCTGGCACTACGGTCCGAGCTGGTTCAAGAATTGTCAAGACACAGCAGGGAGCAGATGGAGAACTCAAGAATGACTCCCTCATTGTGGGTGACGCAGGAGAAGGTCATGCTTACGTGGAGGATGAGGAAGACTATTTGAGTTCTAAACTGTCGAGACTGGTATATAACAGACCAGACCTCGCAGACTCGGTATCTACTCTGGAATCGGATATATCAGAAGACGAAGTCTCTTCGCTAGGCGGATCGCGAAGTCAAAGCTTTGGCGATGAGTCCTCCGACCGGTTTCAGCACGATACAGTGGCGATCCTCATACAACGAATGCAAGAAGGGAAGCATGTGGACGACATGCTCAGCGAATTGATGGGTCTGAGGTTCAGTGGAGGGGCAGATGAGACACAGGTCCGCAAAGCAGTTGCAGTGGCGCTTATGAGGCACGTCCATGGGGAAATTGAGGCTGGAATGTCCGCGGCAGATGCGACCAGGCGAATACTCACGGCATACAACCCACTGATTCGAAGAACAGGTGCTGAACAGGCGACCGACGAGCAAGTGTCGTTTCTGCTCGATGCTCAAAAGGAACTATCCAAGCGGAAAGATGGAGGCAAGACCCTTTTGTTCGTTGTCAAAGATCTCTATGATCTTGAGGTGTTTGGCGAAGAAGCCTTCACAGACTGGTGGGCCGATGAAAGATCCAACAATGAACCAGAAATGGCAGCGGTGAGACAGCCAAGCTCACAGTTTATCGACTGGCTGGAAAATGCCGAGAGCGAGAGTGAGAGCGAGGAAGAAGATGAATGAGGATAGGTGATGGAGGATGCAACAGCACAGTCCAGGAACAAATGAATGTCCTTGGTCGGACATCGTTGCATGCCCTTCTCACTGCGAGAGGGTGCACCAGCCTTCCAGGCGTCTGTCTATCTTGCTCGTGGAAGCAACATGCCTATGTATTCGTGTGGACATGTGTTAAATTGCCAGTCTCGGGAACGTGTAGATCCCTACATGGTAACGATCCCAAGAACAGGGCGTGTTTCTGGAGGAGGGTTATGGACACCTTAGCAGCAAGAGGCGAAATAGCAGGGAAGAATACAGAGGATGATGAGAGAGGGTCGAGGCTTGCGGTGCCTCATCACGTGCCACGAAAGATGGAGTATGACGACCTGATCAGTAATGGCGACCGCCACCCTGCAAACCTGAAGTCGCCCGCTGCTCGCCCCGTTCCATCGCCCAGTAACTAAATGAGTCCGTCTGTGGTGCCACTGCACTCGACCCATGTCTCCTTGTCCCTTACAACCATTTTCCTTTCCATCATCTGGCCTCGACTCGAGTATTTTCTCGGTACCTGCGTTTTAGACCCTTACAACTTGTCTTGATATGTGTAAACGGCTGTCCTCCAGTCCCTTGAGCGTCATCCAAGTCGAGATACCCGCCAATCTCCCATCGGAACCCTGAGTGGCCTGTCGAGCGCTGGTCACCTGCTTCTCCGGTCATCCCCTCACCAAACTAGCAGCCTGTTGTCTCGTCTGGAGACGCAGCTGCCCTTATCAAAGCCAACACGACACCTCAATCAAAGAAACGAAAGGCTGCGGAGTGCGTCACTGACGCGTCAAGCAACGGTCCGGTGAAGTCACGCAAGACGTCCCCTCCTCCTGCGCAGCGTCTGTCGACTCCCGTCACCGAGCACGGCTCGCCGTCGTTGAAGGCCATGGATTCGGAAGATGACTTCATGTCAGATCCCCCCAGCGGGGATGAGATTGATTTCGATGAGGGTACACAAGACAGCGATATTGCCAGTCTCGCAGACGGTCGGTATCCCCCCACCTTGCTGTCAATGACCTCGGGACACTGACAAAGACCACTATAGATTTTGACCAAGACCAGGATGGTGGCTTTGGCTACGAAAAAGACATCCTTACGAACCCGCGAAAACCCTACGAAGTCGAATACAAGGTTCTAAGTCCAGAAGATATTCAATCCCAGCAAGAAAAACAGTTCAAGGAGGTTTCATCCATCATCGAGTTACCCATCGAACAAACCGCCATTCTTCTTCGGTTCATGAGATGGAACAAGGAGAAATTGATTGAATCATACATGGACAACCAAGACAAAGTTCTCGAGGCTGCTGGCTTGGGACCCACATTTACAGAGGCTCCAAAGACGAAGAAGGTCAAGGGTTTCACTTGCGAAATCTGCTTCGAAGACTCTCCAGACCTAGAGACGTATGCCATGAAATGTGACCACAGATACTGTACCAACTGTTATACCCAATACCTTACACAAAAAGTCAAAGAGGAAGGGGAAGCTGCTAGAATCGAGTGCCCCTTCGATGGCTGCCATCGGATTGTGGACTCCAAATCCCTGAAGTTGTTGGTCGACCAGAGTGTCATGGACCGTTACCATGTCCTGCTCACTAGAACTTATGTGGACGACAAGGACAATCTCAAGTGGTGCCCAGCTCCTGAATGTGAATATGCCGTGGATTGTCCTGTGAGGAAACGAGATCTCAGTCGGATTGTCCCCACTGTCCGCTGTGCGCACGACCACATGTTCTGCTTCGGATGCACGCTAGCCGATCACCGCCCGGCGCCCTGCTCTCTCGTCAAGAAGTGGCTCAAGAAGTGCGAGGATGACTCGGAAACGTCGAACTGGATATCCGCCAACACAAAGGAGTGCCCCAAGTGCAATTCGACCATCGAGAAGAATGGAGGTTGCAATCATATGACCTGCCGGAAATGCAAGCACGAGTTTTGCTGGATGTGTATGGGCCCTTGGTCGGAGCATGGAACTAGTTGGTACAATTGCAACCGATTCGAGGAAAAGTCAGGAGCCGATGCTCGTGATGCTCAAGCACGTTCTCGACACTCGTTGGAACGATACCTCCATTACTACAATCGTTACGCCAACCACGAACAGTCCGCCAAACTTGACAAAGACTTATGGCTAAAGACCGAAAAGAAGATGACGAGCCTTCAATCCCAATCTAACATGTCGTGGATTGAAGTCCAGTTTCTTGACACTGCCTCCAAGGCCCTGCAAAACTGCCGTCAGACCTTGAAGTGGACTTATGCATTTGCTTTCTATCTTGCTCGCAACAACATGACCGAGATCTTCGAGGACAACCAGAAGGATTTGGAAATGGCAGTGGAAAACCTGAGCCAGATGTTCGAGAAGCCCGTGCAAGAGCTCGGAAACCTCAAAGTCGAGATCCTCGACAAGACAACCTACTGCAACCGGAGACGAGAGATACTCTTGAGCGACACGGCGGAGAATTTGAAGAAAGGTTTGTCAACCCCAACCAAACATTGTCTGCGACTCGTTATTGACTGATCGTCACAGACCAATGGAAATTCAATGTCGAAATATGATCTTTTACGAATACCTAGGTAGATAACGGCGATACGCATGATCAACCCGGTGGGCGGGCTGACGGCGGTGCTAGCGAGGCGTTCCCTGATGGATGGGACAACTTGGATGCATTATCATGAAGGGATGGTGCTCGGGCCCATGAGCTTTTGACTTGACTTGAGAATGTTGGTATTGTAGAGGGCGCCGGGAGCATCAGGCATGCAAAGTTGGCGTCTTGCTCTTCTTATTCTTGCCGAGTACGGAGGACATGTCAGAGAACCACGTTGTGGCAGATGAACCGTCTCCTGGGGAGTAAACCTTTGTGTATTCCAATACAACGCATCCCCTTACTTCAGACACAAGGATGCGCCATGTGCACATCGCGTTTTTTCCTCTTAAAATATCTCATTTTGTGGATGCTGTCCATGGAGGGACGCGGGTAGAGCCACGTAAAAGGGCGCCGTATCCCAGGGTCAGCAAGGATATGGCAAGTCGGGAATACGTAGTGCAATTACAGCCCCTCCTTAGAGGCCGAACGACCTCATACGTTTCGGTGACTATGGCCGAGCAAAGCGAGTTCAAGCCGAGGCGAGAGCGAGTGAGACGATGCCAGAAGAGGAGTTTGACAGCGAGCTTGGAGCGAGGTCGGAAGACAAGCCATGGAGTCGCCGTCTGCAGCTTCATACGACGCTTTACGGAGAGAGCGCGGAGGTGGCCCGGCAAAGGGCAGGCATAGGTAGCGAGGTAGGTACCTCATGCTAGGCATCATGACCCAACTGTGTGCCTCGAAAGAAGGATTCTAGAGTCACCGGGGGCGTCATGGATGGGCACAAAATGGGAACTATGTCAAGCCGCAGGGCCCGTCGACCAACCAGCCATCTTAGCTAACCCCAGCCAGCCCGAGCTTAAGAGACCCTGGCTCAAAATTCTAAGCAACAGCCGTCAGGTCGACCCAAAATCTTTGGAGCGATCTCAGTGCCTCGCCCGGGCCATTATTTCGCCCTGGCTCTGACTTGATATTGCTGCGGATCGCTTTTTCTGCCTGCGCATTTCACTCCGGCATATCCCATTCCCAAGAACCTTTCTCCAGGTCTCCAAGGACTTTGTCGTTCCCTCTCTTTGGCTCTTCTGAGCACCCTCCTCACTCTCGGTGGAACGATTGCAGACAGCAAGGACAAAATCACCATCCGCAACCGTGGCGGCGTCAGCCAAATTCCCAGCGGCATTGCCCGCGGAGAATATGACGGTGTCGAGCAGCCCGGATGCAGTACCTGGTGAAGAATACGAGTGAGTGGTGCCCTCCGTAATGAGCGGTCAGAATCAGCATTGACGTTCTCGCAGGTATGAAGCTCTACCACCAAACTATGGTCTTGGACACAATATGTTGGCCGGCGCGTTCGCAGGCATCGCGGTACGCCGAAGGAAATCAAGAGATAGGGATGAAAGACTGACATTCGGCCAAGGAACATACGGTCATGTATCCGGTGGACTTGATGAAGGTACACAGTCGTCCCATCTGCCGGCATCGGCGGGGAGTACATTGCTAATGCGGCATTGACATCAGACACGGATGCAAATCATAAATCCTTCAGCCGGCGGCCTGTATACGGGGCTTTCACACGCAGTATCTACAATATATCGGATAGAAGGGCTGCGGACGCTATGGAGAGGAGTGACCAGTGTCATTGTTGGAGCAGGTGCGTGGCCAAAACCAGAGGACACGGAAATTCACAACTGCCTGCGATTCTAACTGTTGATAACAGGCCCTGCCCATGCCGTATATTTTGGCACATACGAAGTGGTGAAAGAGTTTGCGGGTGGGAACAAAGAAGATGGCAAACATCATCCTCTCGCTGCCGGTAAGTTGAGCTCTGGAGCTGCGGTGTTCGTTGGGGTTGGGCGAGGTGCTAACGGAAATTTACAGCTGCGAGCGGAGCATGCGCAACCATTGCGAGTGATGCTCTGATGAACCCCTTTGATGGTACGGATCTCCCTATGCTTTCCGCAAAATTACTTGACCATGATTCTGACCGTCTGTCGCAGTCATTAAACAACGGATGCAGGTTCACGGGTCGACCTACCGGTCGATATCGCACTGCGCCCGCTCAGTCTGGCGCGCCGAGGGTATTTCCGCATTCTACGTATCTTACCCCACGACATTATGTATGACGGTTCCCTTCACGGCTACGCAATTCATGGCCTACGAATCTCTCTCCAAAATCATGAACCCTCGGAAAGAGTATGATCCGATTACACATTGCGTGGCTGGTGGCTTGGCCGGAGCCTTTGCGGCCGGCATCACCACCCCGCTGGATGTGATCAAGACGTTGCTCCAGACGAGGGGACTGAGTCAACAAGCCGAGATACGCAATGTACGAGGATTGTTCCATGCGGCCTCCATCATCAAGAAAGAATTCGGCTGGAGGGGATTTATGAGAGGGTGGCGGCCGAGAATCATTACCACTATGCCAAGCACCGCCATTTGCTGGTAAAGCCCTGATCCCCCCTGTGGCTTGTTGACTCCGTTTTCCCGACCACAAAAATCTAACATTATCTATAGGTCATCATACGAAATGGCAAAGGCCTACTTCAAGAGGACGCTTCGGGAAGAACAGACATCCCATACCAATAAATTATGATCGACCTAGCGTCGCCGATCGACCAACATTGCTTCAGCGTTTCCGTGTCTCACAAGCAATGAGGAATCTAGCAGGATCTGACATCTCCTGCGAAGTGCGCGTCAATAGTATTTACATCACGTTCTTGCGCAAACAAGATACCCACTGGAGGCGCGTTTGGGAGGTAGTCGGCCGCGGTACGCTCGTACTGGGGTTTGCTGTTCGAGCACGATCACGACGATTTCCGTTCTATGGAGCAGGGCTTGCTGAGCCTTTGCAATGGCAGTAGGGGCTCATGCATATATGCAAAAAGAACAGGCGTTACAGCAATGGAAGCAGGGCGCTGATACCTGCCCTTTGTCAGCTGGCGATGCCCGGGGACAAAGGGATTTTGGGATAATACTGTACATCTATGGCATAACACCAAAAGTGGGACGGGTTGAGCGTTTCGACCAGCTGTTTGTCGGTCTCTTTTCATCATCTGATAGACCAGGCTAATCAGCAATGAAAATTGAAGATGCTCTGTGAGCACTGTTGTTGCTCGTGGCTGTGCTTACCTTACGGAAGTCCCTTCTCCTGTACGGAGTCCACGTGCGTTATTTTCCCTGACTGAAATTGCCATCACGAATGTAGGATCTGTGTAATTCTAGTTGGATATCTAAAGTGTTGCAAAGGCCCATCCAGCAGCCTTCGGATCAGGCGAAAACGGCAGACATGTTTGATGAGGACTCGTGTGACGGGCTGCAGGGCCACTGTTCAGGTGACGTATGGCGGGCAGGCTGTGTACAGCGGGCAACGGGCAGCGGACTTGTCTCCAGTGACTAGTTCGCGGTTGTCCTTGCGAAACTGCCTTCTCGCCCACTCTCGACAAACCCATTCGAGGCTCAGCCTTCGTGGACTGAAGTCGCCCAAGTAACTCAGCAGATATTTTGCCACAACCTCCTTCTCTTTGTCCGTCTGGTTTGAGCATGTCCGCGTCCTCGCAGACCGTCCAAAATGTTGCGGAGCAAGCCTTCCTCGTCAATGCAAAAGACTTACGATGAGGCCTATCTTCAATGTTCTACGGCGGTATTCTTTGAAGGCCAGGTAATGAAAACGCAAGTGCCCGACGCCTCGATCTTTGCACTAACTCAGCGGCATTCCACAGGGCAATGAGACCGAGGCTCTCCGGTCATGGAAGGCAGCACTCGATCAAATCAATCATTATAAGGCATACAAACTCTCATCCAGTTACTCGCCCCGATCCGAAACTGAGCGGGCTCTGTACGACTCCTTGAGGGAACTGGAGGTACAATGCAAGGAACGAGTCGATCTCCTCGAGACTCTGAAGAGAAGTCGCGAAGAGCTGGGAATAGAATCCCGCAAGGAAGAGAAGGCAGAACAAAAGAACGGAGGCGGAGTTGGCAATGGCAGTGGAAGTACAAGCGGCAGTGGCAGCAGCGGAAGGAAGCGTCTCGGGAAGAGTAGAGGGAACCCCTCGATAACGACGCCCCCAACCGCTGAACAGCCTGGCTCGTGGCTCGGAGGAGAGACGATACCGCCAATGCAAATGTCTGAGCTGCCCAATGCCACACCTGCGTTACCTCCACGACCGCCGCTGGGCGTCACCAGGAGCAGCGAGACTGTAGCACATGACAACACCTCTCCGATATCACGGATTCGATCGTCACCTTTAGGTCCTCCTCCCGCCTTATCGGTCCCGAGCATGAAGGCTTCCAGAAGTCCCAGTCCTGATCACGGCAGAAAGACGATGCGGACGACACTGCGCCCGGAGAAGAGGGGCTTCATGAAGTATCGATCGACTTCAAATCGTGACAGAAGAACCGAGACCATGAAAGCAGCGGGTCTGGCATGGGAATCCCAGCCTCGGAAGAACTCTCAGCCCAACCAGCGACCAGATTCAGACTCCACGATCGAAGCCAGATTGAGCGCGACGGCTGCAAGACGGAGTATCGACCAGGAGGCGACGGCCAGATACGAAGAGCATCGGAAGTCCAATGCATCGTCTCTGTTAAGTGTCCCTGATTACCTGTCACAACATACCACGCGTGAGATTCCAAATGCGGCTTCTGCACCGCCGCCGTCGTCATTGAACAAGTCCATGGAAAGTCTCAAATTGACTCCGGATTCTGCACCTAGCCTTATCGACCTTGACTCAGAACCTGAAAAGTCGCCGCCTCCGCCACCGCAGCATGCGCCACCGGCTGGTCAACCGGGTGCCAAAGCCAGAACCAGATCTCCAATCCATTTACCAAAAGCGCCAGATATTACCTATCGAAGAGAATACCCTGCACGCGCACATAACGTTCCTCAACCTCTCGCAAGGAATATCTTAGAGAGGGCTTACCCAAAAGTTGGATCCGGTGGTGGTATGCCGGGGATATCGCGGAAACCGGTGGGCACAGCGGATACAGCGCTTGAGACAAGAGGGCGCTCCCCCCAGAAACGAGATGGACATTCCGACAGTGAAGACGAGGCACCCAAACGAAATCTTGACAGGCCGAGACGAGGTCGTGCCGGCAGGACCGCGAGTGCCAACACAATCACCCCACCATCCACGGATGGTGAGTCGCCAGAAGAGGATGGTTTGTCAGCCGAGGAGAAGAGGATGGAGAATATTCTGAAAAATCTACCGAAAGGAGTGGATGAAAATGCCGCCAAGCAGATTCTCAATGAAATCGTTGTCAAAGGGGATGAAGTTCACTGGGACGACGTTGCCGGGCTTTCTGCTGCCAAAAAGGCGTTGAAGGAAGCAGTGGTATACCCATTCCTGAGACCGGATCTTTTCATGGGGCTGCGGGAGCCTGCTCGAGGGATGCTCCTGTTTGGGCCACCAGGGACGGGCAAGACCATGCTTGCAAGGGCCGTCGCAACGGAAAGCAAGAGTACCTTTTTTGCCATCAGTGCTAGCAGTCTGACGAGCAAGTGGCATGGCGAATCAGAGAAGCTCGTCCGAGCCTTATTTGCGTTGGCGAAGGCTCTGGCACCGAGCATCATTTTCGTCGACGAGATCGATTCTCTCCTGAGTGCCAGAAGCGGGTCAAGCGAGCATGAAGCATCCAGGCGGAGCAAGACAGAATTTCTCATCCAGTGGTCCGACCTGCAGAGAGCAGCAGCTGGCAAAGATACGACTGTTGGGGATGCTAGTCGAGTACTAGTGCTTGCCGCGACAAATTGCCCGTGGGACATTGACGATGCGGCACGGCGAAGATTTGTGAGGCGACAGTACATCCCTTTACCAGAGGCAGAAACCAGAGACACACAGATTCGGACGCTGTTAGGGCATCAAAAGCATGATTTAAGCCCGGAGGACATCGCTCGCTTGGTAGAACTGACAGGGGGTGAGTTTGCGAGATCACACCATCCCTTACTCTTGCTACGTGATACTTACTGCTCAAACCAGGCTACTCGGGATCCGATATTACAGCGCTCGCCAAAGACGCGGCCATGGGTCCTTTGAGACATCTCGGCGAGGCTCTGCTGTACACTCCCAAAGAACAGATTCGACCGATCCAGATGATGGATTTTGAAGCCAGTCTGGATAGCATTCGACCAAGTGTGAGCAAGAAAGGGCTGGAGGAGTTTGAGAAATGGGCCAGAGACTATGGCGAACGGGGGGGTTGATGACCGGGGCGAAACTCATTTCTGGGGGACTTTGTATGGGGACAAGATTTTGCATAGCCGGAACGACGTCCATGGAAAGTCCTAGGGTACGAAGACAATGACCTGGGGCTCTAATGCGATTCAGGGTCATGACTGATGATACCGTATAGATCACACGTATGAAGGTTCGGAGTATGTAATTATGTGTATCTCTTGACGGTGACATAAGGCCGGCAAGGCTGAACAAGGCTGAATATTGGCCAGGCTAAACCCAGTCCAGCCAAGATTGACACCACCAAGCAACTGCCTGAAGCAACGTCAAACGTCTCTTTGCTCATTGTCTCCCGTCCCAAGGGCTTCATTGACTTCGGTCTTGCATGTCACCACGTGGTCATGGGCGAAATGCCATCTGCAGCCGTCACTGCGGGGCTTGTCAAGATTCAAGCGCAGTGGTGGCATTCTGGCGGAATGCAAAATGCAATTCCCACGCCGTCACACCCAATGATGGATCTTCTGGCCTCGATTGATCAAGAGGCTTAGAGATCGACTGTGATATGTCTTGGTGAGATGGTGTTGGTGATGACGGTGAACCCAACGGCGAGGCGAAAGCAACAAGATCCCCGGACAAAGGTACCTGCCCTTCTGACAAGTTACAGGGCATCAATGTGACGATCCGAAGAAGGGGCTGCCTTGAATGACATTGACGACCTGGTATGGTCCTGGCCCCTCGAAACGAGCAGCTCAACGGACGGTGGAGATTGAAAAGTGACCAGACTTGGGTCTGGAAGCGATCAGGGTGACGCGAAGAGGCTTCACTGCACGGCACATGGGCAAGGCAGCTCACCATGTTGTTGCCCATGTATAACCATATTTACCCGGTTCGCCTTGCAGCAGCTGATCAGTCCGAGTGACACTATGGGCGGTTTCGCCAAGGTGAAGAGAGGGTGAATTGACACTGGCGTCAGATATAAATCTGCCGCTCAGGCCCCGGATTCCTACCGACATTCCTGGATTCTGCAACACCCAAACAACGACATCAATCTCATTCTTTCGCCACCTGGACGCTCCCTGACGATTCCATCAAGACACTCCTTTTTGACTAGATCGGTGAGTTCCTCTGGTACCTTGTTTCTCATGGCCGCCCTGATTTCTATGCCCCGTCGTTGCCCCCTGAGTTGTGCTGTGCCGTTCGCAGCTACTGTGAGATCAACACCACGCTTCCGGCGCGTCTCTCGCGTCTCGGGTCGCTCCTGGAGCCTTTGTGCATTCTTGGTCTCTCCAGAAGCGGCCCCCTAGATACTGCCCAGAACTTCGTCTTTGTTGTCTGTGCTTTGTCTGTTGGTCGCCTATGCCAACAAAGGCTGGCTACTTAAGCCGTCGATGACGGTGCATGGACCAAGTGGGCACTGACTGGCAATCTCCCTCTTCCTCTATACGAGACTATTATACGCCCTGACGACCCCGACACAGCCCGTCCTGCACTGGTCGACTTTCCCTTCTCTCAGACCGCCGGTCGGTGACCCAGATTGCTCACTACAATTGTGTTTCGACAGTATAGGTCCTGACACTCCTTTCACTGCTCCAACCACTTTTCCCGTCATATCATCCACAATGAGGGCAACAGTCTTAAGTCTGGCAGCCTTGTGCGCCCCAGTCGTGCTGGCTGTTCCGCATGGTAAGTCTCCAAAGTCTCCAGCGTGCTACAGGTGGAAGCTTACCTGCGCTAGGAGGCAATCGTCGGCATCAGCATCCTGCGCGTCACCATGTAGAGACTGACCTCGCGACGGTCACTGACGTCGTCACTGTCACTGCCAACAATGCAGTTGTCTGGGTCGATCAGTACAACAACGTCCTGTCCACCGAATACCGTAATCACCCAACTCCTACCATTGTCGCATCGCACCCAGCTGCAACTCCTGCGGTTGTGCCAACTGCATACGCTCCAAGCCCGGCTCCAGCTCCCCCTTCCCAAGTCGAGTCAGCGTCTGAATCATCTGCTGCTGCGCCAGTCTCCACTCCCGAGCCTGCGCCAGTGGTCTCGGCTGCTTCTTCTTCTTCCCAGGTCTCTGACTCTTCTCCTCCACCGGTCGTCAGTGTCGTTCAACCATCACCCACTTCTGATGCCCCCTCCGCTGAAAAAAGCATTGCTGCGGCCGTGGACAATGGGAATTCAAACAGAGGTGCCAAAGGTGGAGCCAATCCCGGAGCCAACGCCGCTGGTGGTGGTTATGGTATCTGCTACGAACTCATTGGCAGCAACGGTTGCAAGGACCAAGGAACCATGGATTCCGAATTTGGTTTCTTGGCCAGTCAAGGCTACACCAAACTCCGCTTCTACGACATTGGCTGTGACCTTAGTGTGGCCACAGCTGCTGCCGCTTCTCAAGGTCTGCAAGTCATGCTAGGTCTTAACACTATCGGCAACGTTGCTGGGGATTTGGGCACGCTTGTTGGCATGATCAAGGGAAACTGGGGTCCTGTCGACACTGTCGTCATTGGCAACGAAGTTGTTAATTCAGGTGGTTCAGCAGCTGATGTCGTCGCTGCGCTCGCCGTGGCCCGCCCCATCTTGCAAGCTGCTGGGTTCACCAAGAATATTGTCGCTGTGGACACTTTTACCGCGCACCAAAACAATCCTCAGATCTGTCAGGCATCGGACTTTTGCGCCGTCAACGCTCACGCTTTCTTCGATCCCAACACATCAGCCGGTAATGCAGGCACCTTCGTTGAAACTGTGATCGGCCCGATCTCTCAGAAGGCAAACGGCAAACAAGTCATCGTCACAGAGTCCGGCTGGCCATACGAAGGATCGCCTAACGGCCAAGCTGTCCCGTCCCCTGCAAACCAGCAGACTGCGATTAGCGCTCTCAAGAGTGCATTCAGTTCGAATCCAGGCGGTCTATTCCTTTTCCAGGCCTACGATGCTTCTTATAAGGCTCCGGGGGCTTTTGGGGTTGAGCAGTACTTTGGCATTTATGGCCATTGAACTGCATTCGGATTGCACCTCATCATGACCACGACAAGACTTTTGTTCCAGAGTAAACATTACACCCGGTTGCACAGCATTTACAAATCCATCAAGAGAACAATTCAACCCTGAAACCCGGCGTTGGAGGCACTGAGTGGCACGTTTACACCGACAACTCAGCATATCCAAGGAGAAAACACACACGGTACAACAGACCGCATGTGTAATTGTCAACGGTTGGAAACACGATCGACGATTTCAACAATGGACAATTGCACTTTCATTACAAAGAGCAATCTTGTTACTCCTGCATGGCGACGGCGTTATGGCGTTCGAGATTGAACTGGATGTGAAAATACAGCAGGCAGCCGAATCGCTTTTTTTCGGTCCCCTTTTCTTTTCCACTGCGACATGATTACCCCAACATCATTCGATCCCCTTGTTTGAACAGATATTCAATCTTCAGCTACACTCCCAGACCGGCATGGCATGAATCACCTACAAGTAAGAGGTTGGCATCCGAGCGCAGCGCTGCAACCCAAACGTATTGTTAGTCGGATTGTTGAGTCGTGCGAGGCTCTTGCCGCTGTGGTATATCCAACAGCCCCGTGATCTGCAGCAGTGACGAAGCCGTCTTATGGCAACTGGTTATCGAATTGCCCGGCAATATCAATGCACCTCTATCGGTCTGCTCTGCGATACGCATGGCGGCAACAAGGTGGTTTGCGAGCATTATATTCGGCCATCAATCCAGGCATGCAGGCATGACCGGTTCTAGGACAGGATCAGGATATGGATAGAGCTTTGGCTATTGTGTTTTTATGAGCTCCACGCCATGTCTCCTTGCTTGGCCGCTAGATAGCTCCCATAGCAATCACCCGGCACAACGCCGAGGAGATCAATCCAAGACATAACTCTCACAACTGGCTTTGGTTCCCGAGATATTCTTCTCAATCTCCTACAAACCATGCCCTGCTCGCAGTATCGTAGTATCGTAGCGTCTGTGGCCCACACTCCATGACAATCCCACGATCCCTCCTGACCAACACTCTACATCAACAACCATTGTTCCGCCCTCTCCTCCTTCTTGCACCTTGCTGTTCGTGCTCTTGCCCTTTCGCTTTCTCTCTCTCTTCCGCCCCTGTCCCTTTTTCCTTTTTCCCTTCTCCCCCCCTTTTTTCTATCCTCTCTCGCTAAGTGCTTGGAGAAGGAAGTCTTTGTGCTCAGAGGGGGGCGAGGCTGGGCGTGAGGGTGTATGTAGGGATGTAGGTATGTAGGTATGCTCCGTCTACGCATCCATCCTTCAGTTCGAGCTTGAACTCGAACAGGAACTTGAAAAAGGGACATGGACATTGCGCTCGTTTTCCCGGTGACTAGAGTCTATCTACAGTATTTCACCTCAACGTGAGGAGGTCGGGACAGTGCCCCATCCGACACTGTCTACTCTACTCTACTCCTTGTACTCGACACGCATGCATGGTCTTGTTCCATTCATATCTTCGTGACTTCAATCGTGGGCACCGTTCTCGTTGTGCGGCATCATTTTAACCCACCTGGCCCCTTCCCTACTTTGTAACTCTCTCTCTCTCTCTCCTCCCCCTCATGATCGCTCGCCTTCATCTTCGTCCATCTGATCCATATCTTCTTCCTCGACCTCCTCGTCGGTAAGGAACGGGCTTCTTTCCAATTCATACTGCGGGCCCGGAACGCCTCGAGACGGCTCCTGCGCCGGTGGGGTGAGGACCATCGTGGGCGTCTGCTGAGGTTGACTCTGCTGCATTGCGTTGGCGCCCGTCATGCCAGTGGCCATGGTCACGGTGACGGACGGAGTGATCGATTCGGGAGGGGTAACCATCTCTTCAGCAGTTGGGTACGGAGACAACGTTTGAGATTGGACTAGAATTTGAGAGGGTGTTGGAGAGAGCGTCTGAGACTGCGAAAGCGGCTGGGTGGGAACGGCATCGTGAAACTGCTGATCGATTTCTTCTTGGGAATGCGCGCGGGACATCCCTGGCCGGTCTTGCTTGTTGCCTACCTCGTCTTCCTCCTCTTGGGTCGCGTGATCTGCGCTGCTAGTTCCAGCCTCATTCTTTTGGTCTTCTTCCGTTGTGGGCAACTCTGGCTCTCCCTCTTCTCCCGCAACATCTTCCTCGGCCTCCTCTTCGAGCTCAACTTGCTCCAATGTCTCCTCAATCTCTGCGAGGACGGTGGCCTGTGCCTGTTCTAACGCCTCGCTGACCGGTAACTTTATCCGACTGTCGATTGTGGAGGCGGAGTCCGGTTCTGAAGGGCTGAATGATTTGTCCACGGGCGAGAAGGGACTTGCCTCGACAATTCTTTCGCCTGATGTTGTGGTTGTAATAATGGACGGCAAATTTGAGCTGAACTTGCCTGGTTCTCTGGTGCTATCACCGCTACCCTCTCTGCCTCGCCTGCGCCGTGCTTTGGGAGCGGGCGGGGGCTTCTTGCCGAAATGGTGCCCTTTATGATGGGAGGGAACAGGGGGCGGCTTAACCTTTTCCTTATCTTTCTCCTCCAGTGTTAGTGACGGGGAGGCTGCACCGTGGTTATGGTGATGATGATGATGGAAGGGAATAGGGGGATGACGATGGTGATGATTGTTAGTTTGGGTACGAGTTTCGGCCTCAATCTTGGGCGCAGGCTCCGCCTTCGGGACCTCTGTCTTCGCGATTTCGGTATCGCTTTCCATCCTTTCCGCCTTCATGCGTGTGAGACCTGATCTCCTTGCTTGAGGTGGCGGGGGTTTCTCCTTCTTTTGCATTATGACAGCTCGAAGATTGTTTTTCAACCCTGGGTTTCTGCTTGGAGTGATTACCCCTGGTTTCTCTTTTTGTGCCGCCACTTCCATCATACTCAAGCTGGACTGTCTGGCTCCTTCGAGTCGAGGAGTGAGATACTGACCAATAGTCAGTGTGGAACCTTTTGAGGAATTTCGTTTCTTCAGTTTCCGAGGTGCCGGAAGGGCTGGTGGATGAGCTTTCGAAGGAGAGGTTGGCGACGACACATCAGATGCTCCCTCGTCAGTGGGAGACTCTGCATGTACTGGAGGTTCGGTTTCCGGGTCAGCGAGCCAACTGACTCCTTCACACCGCTTGACGAGCCGTTTGGTCGTCTCATCAACGGCATCAAAATGGCCCCAATGCTGCAAACCATCATGGGAGCCATTTTGATCTGTGAGATGGCCTCCACCTAAGACAACCAGCAGTTTGCGGATTTCGTCCCTCTTATAATGTGGAGGCTGCTGTAGTTGAGTATGTTCAAGAAGTGGATATAGAACCCGAAGATAAGTATGGCGTAATGACGATGCCTCTTCAGGCAGATCAAGCAGATTCCGAATCAATATGTCAACCAAGACGCGCAGGTCGTTGGTGTAGAAGTATTCGTAGGTGGGCGGAGTTGTGAAGAGGAGGTAGAGCAACTTGAGGGTCAGAAGCTGTAACGACGTTTCATCTGCTGAAATTAGAGGACAAGCTCCATCGCAGGTCGGGCTAGAGACTATACCTTCACGGTTCAAGAGCAAAATAATGTTCTCGCCGAAGGTCTTATACTCACTGCCATGGGCAGATAAGACCTTGATCACCTTGTTGGTAAGAGGGACCGCAGCTTGACCATTTGCAGGGTCGTGAGCGGCAACCATGAACTGCTCATTGAGTACAAGCTGGAGGAATGATCAGATGCATATCACAGGAGACGTGGAGCGACCGACTTACCAAAACTCGAATGGTAGGATAGTGATAGGGGTCATTGACATCGTCCGAAACCTGTTCTATAATTTCAAACAACATCTTGACAAAGTCGTCATCGACATGCGCTGTGTTCAAAGCGGTGGAATCAGTCTTTGCCAAAGGGTCGCCAAGCCCGGTGTCTCCAAGTCGGCTACGTACCCAGGTCACCTATTTTAATCTTTTGAATGCGCGACATCTCGTAGAGTAGTTCCATAAGAAGCCTGTGGATTCCTTCGTGGCCATGTTGCTTCGGACTCGATATGAGACGGATCAATCTCGGGAATGCGCCTTCGTCGTTCAACAACTCATATGTCCTTTCGTTCAACTGCGCATGGGTGATGAGGAATGATGTTGACACCAACACGACGTTTGGCTCGTCATCCTGCGCGGGCCCCTGTATCAGCCTCCATCTGGTATGAAACCCATTCGTGCTCAACCAACCTCAATCAGACATTGAATGAATTGTCGGCGGATGTAGTCCGCGTGGGTGGTAAACAGCGGCGACTCTTGGAGCTTGAAGGCGCATCGGCCGAGATCAATGTCGCTCAGAAGAAAGCGTCCTGAGTTGAGTCAAGTATGGTCAGCTTGGGTATATGCCTCTTTCTTTGTCCGGGTAGCACGTACCCTGACAGCGCCCGATGAGTTCTATGTAGGATCGCAGAGTATCGTCGATGCTATCATGGGTGTTGCATTCCCGGGAAACTGTCTCTTCGAGAGCTGGAGAGTCAAGTCAGTCAGAGCTCCTGTTCCAAGGTGCAGATACAGGTGTTCCGTACCGGTCCAGAACTGGTCCTCGTCCTCGAAGTTATAAGAAACCTCGTGTTCCATGCTACGTCCAGCTTCATATCGTCTTTCGTAGGGCAGGTCGGTCGAAGGAACGGGTTCAGAAACAAAGCAAGTTGCTCCTCCTCATGCGATCAAAGGCGCAGTGATGCCAGGGCAACAGAAGCAAACGGTCCTATAGCCAACACATGACGATGAAGGAGCTGCAGGTCTGCGCAGAGGGCGAGCTGTCACAATTCACGGCGATGGGTGTGGATTGATGTGGAGCGAACTGAATTCCAAGTTTGGGGTAGGATTCGAGGACTTCCCGAACACATGACACGGCAGCGTCACAATCTCTGGAACGGGCAACGGATGCACGTGGAGCAGGCGGGCTGGGTGGGCGAGCGACGGAGAGCCTACCAAGCCACCGACGCAGTAGGCCCGGAGCCTTACGAGGAGTTTAGGCATCGGCCCGGAGCCCCGCGGATCAGTGCTCGTGGCGTGCGAAATAGCTAAGGCTCTAGGTGCCACCTACCTACTTGTTAGGTAGGTACATACAACGGCACCTGCAAGGATGTTAGGTACGGAGGGACTGCCTCTCGCCTAGCTAGAGATAAAGTACTTTTGTCCTAGCTCCTATTCACAGGCCCACATGTTCACTAGGGCACAGAGATGCTTTCTTCAATGTTTTATCTCGACGACACAGGAACAATGGCTGAGTGCCATTGCAGATATTTTGTCTTTCACCCTCGCTCTATACTGCTGGTAAGAGAAGCGTCCAGAGAAGTGCAAGATTGTCCATCCAACTTGTCCCTGCTCCAAACACCGTATAGAAATGCAGTGGCTATGCCAAAGTCCTAATTGCTGTCTCCCGTTCGGGGTGCTTGTTCTCGATAAATGGGCCAAGATGAATCCAACAATCATCTGGGTCGTTTGAAGGGGTGTGCTTCGGTATTCCTGTGTCCATTCAGTTAGTCGGACTTTTTCTTAGCAACCTTCCGTGCCCAGATTACTTACAAAATGTAATCATCCAGGCTGATCAAGTCCGGTTCGCTGAACAAGAGGTAATAATACTTCAACGTCTCTGCGAGCCAGAAGGATTCCATAGAATCTTGCTGCTCCATCAATTGGCTCGTCACGTCCTTGATGCCTGCGTTGGCAATTTCCGTCCTTGTTGCTTTGTCGACTGCGTCAAACATTGCCCACCCTTTGTCTCTCCACGTCTCGTCTCCTGTCAGTCGGTACATGATGAACACCGACTCGATGGCCTCAGGTCGGAGTCGGTAGTCGCGCGCCTTGATCCGTGTATACCCTGGAGGCAGTCGTTCTTCCTGGATTTTGGCTGCGACATACTTTTCGTGAGACATCGCCACCCGGGGTGTAAATAGCATGGGCGGTAGTCCTTCTGTGTGTGTACCTTCCTCGTCAGAGAAAATTGTCTCTGTCCGTTCTTTCTCTCCGAAATCTGTCGGCGTGTCTCTCTTCTTCATGCTGGGGTCCGCAATTATGTGTGAGACAACGGAATCCTCGTTGTTCGGTACATCGTCGATACCAGCCAATAATTGCTCGCGCAGCCTTTGCTGATTGATATTGTAAGTCTCGACCGCCCGCATTCGCTCCTCGAGCCTCGGATCCAGCGCCTCATACCATTTGGCTTCATTCCACTTGCACGAAGTGAGACTATCGCAAGGTACAAGTTCGAATTCTTCGGCCATGACACCTACGGGTGTGGAAGCGTAAGCCCAAACGCATGCGTCGGTGAGCTTCTCTGCAATACCCATGTCTGAAGGGATGTTGAACAGCTTGGACCCTAGGCCAAACATGCCGCCGGCAAAACATCCCAGGTGCGTGCCTTCATAGATTGTCACTTTTCGCTTAGCAGGGTCCTTTGCCTTGGGCGAGATATTTTGTTTTGCCAGAAACAGGATATCATGGTTCTCCTTTGTCATAGGCCGGAACAGTAAGTCTTCCCGGACAATCTCCATAGCATCCAGATATAGACTCTTGTACTGCTCGTTCAGCCCGCCAAGGAGAGCATATTCCTTCGGAAAGTATTCGTATGTGGAATCTGCCATCGAGCCGATTCCATAGGTGTGGGTGGTGGAATCGGGCTCTGTGCTCAGACCTTGTAATCCACAAAGGGAGTCGTCAACATCCTCTTCATCCCATTCTGCCTCGATCAGCGGATTGGCCTTCTGTTCAGCTGCAGTCAGTCCGCCATCCTTCTCCGCCGGTTTTTCGTTTGAGGGAGGTGATGAAAGCTCTTGTCGCTTAGTCAACACATTCAAGGGATTCTCGTCGGGGTTACGCCGATTGTCCGTGCCTGTTCCCTCCATCGCGGACAATTCTTCGCGGCCATCTTTCGGCCGTACAGAGACGGCCTCCGATTCTTCATCATCGCTGTCAGCTGTCGACTTTGAAACGACTCGGGGCTTTTTGCAGCCGGATGCGTCCAGCTTCAATGGCCAAAGGCCCGGAAAAGTCGTTTTCATCTGCCAGTCCTCTAGAGCATTTGTGACCCGTGCGACCGCATCGTAATACCTGGGCTCGCGGGTAATCTGAGCTAGCCTCGTGAATTCGACTGCGAGCGACCCTATTTCTGCAAGCACGGTGTGCTCACTGGCCCTGTGTGGGCGGGAAGCGGACGAGGGGGCCCAGTTGTAGAAAACCGCAGGCATTCTGTTGGGCGTATCGAAGGCACCCATCAGAATGTCTGCAAGTTCGACCGCTTTGTCAAGCAGCACTGGATATTTACCCGAGCTTAGATCGTAAGCTCCAATCAGCCCACCGAGATAGCGGATTGTCGTCTCGAAGAGAGGAATGTCCTTTCTTGCAGATGTCTTGAAATCGATCCTGCCCACCTCGGCAACTGCGTCGTGAAATTCATCACGCAATCCCATGATCCAAAGGGTGTCCAGCGAGTCCACCAGAGTCGCACCCCAGCCATTGAACGGATCCCCCACTTCTTTGGATATGGGCTTGAGCTCATCATGAGGTAGAGAGTAATTTTTGTAGCCGAACCAAGCATGCTTGAACGCTTCACGGATCACAGTCTGCTTTCGGAGTCGATCTGTTTTCATCGCGGGCTTCTCTGTGCCAAAGCTGTATTGCACTTTGGGCAGTGACTTAGGTTCGCCGGTCGGCAGCGGTATCAGACTTTGAGAGGGTATCGGGAAATGCTCTTCCTGTTGTATCCAATATGCCCTCCCGGGTTCCAATGGCTGAGGTTTTGACCCATGCCGCCCTCGACCTTGTTCATCAACTCTTTCATCATTCAAACTCGGCTGTTGGGCGAGCAGCTCTTCTTTGGACGCTGTGGGCTGTGAAATTGGGGAAGGTGACGGCGACGAAGTGGTTTCTGGCAGAGGGCGAGGGAGAGGAACGTTTTCTGGAAACTCGACCGGTGGTAAAGCAGGGTGCGCCGCTTGTACTGGGGGCTCAGCGGGCACTTCTGGAGCTGGCGCAAGCGCAGGGTCATGAAGCTCCTCCGAAGAATCTGTGCTCGAGACAATTTTCTTGGTAGCGTGATCGTTCTTCAATCCCACGAGTGCCTCGAGGGCTGGATTCTCCCAGTGATTGACCCGGGTCAGTTGGTAGACTGACACAATTGCGACAACAGCCACTAGCAGGAACAATCGGTAGCGTCGGAAGCGCATCATCATCATCATCCTGTACGGCGTGCTTCAGCAGCGGTCGCGGATCGGGTGATGGAGATCAGAGTCCGTCGACACGGTGTGACGGCCCACATTTGATAGAGACTGCTTGGGGAGCTCAAAAGTCCGCCGGACAATTAGTGATACAGAACAAAACTGGTGCCAGAGACGGGCATGCCTCCGAGCGCAGGATTGGAGGCGAACGAGTAGCACCAAATGCGATCCTCTGGATGTGCTCGCAGGGCCGAAGCATGAGCAAAAGCAAGGCAGGAAGAGGAGTTTGACAGCCTTGACCCGGTAATCACCAAGTGGACGTTTGAAGAGGAATCACCACAGTTCTGACGAAGGCATCCCACGAGCATGTACCGTAGATCAACAACTTCGGAAGATGGGTCTGAAGGATGATGACGGGCATGATGAGTAGAGGAAGTGGCACCTGGTGGGAACTGTAGGGCGCTCCTGGAGACTCCTGGAGATTCCTGGGCGATGGCAGCGACCTTTTGGCCGCAAAGGCCGCCAATCATGCATCACAGGCCTCTACCCGCACTGCTGCAAACAGGGGAGCTCCTCGGCCTGCGGCTGGGGGAGGCTCCTCTCTGCGTGGTGAGCCCCCAGTTGCTGCCGCCAAAAGCTGACGCTGTGGGGAAGAGTCTGGTGCGTGTCTTGGCAAGTTTGTGGCATTTCGCCCGCCCTTCGGAGATGAGCCTAGCTATTGCCAAAGAGCGGAAAAAAGAGCACACAAGGACGCACACACAGACACGGCTCGAAAAGGGCCCCATGTTAGCGCAATCAGGACGAAGACAAAGAAACAACAAGTGTGGGCCATCACGCCTTTCATCCTTTCCCAGTTTTGAAGTCATGTCATTTTCTCCGTCTAGGCCCCGCCGCATACAAGGGCATCCCAGGGCATCCCATCATGACGGAAATTATAGGTCAATACATCATCAGGACTGGAGCAAGACGGTTGCCTTCTTCAGCCTCTGCTCTAATTCCACATGAAAGGTCTCGTGCCGCCCCAGGTGTTGGAATCCGTAGATGGGCTTTCTCTTCAGAAAGTCGCCCACTATGGAAGTAAAGACGATTACTTCCTTGACCAGGTTCCCCAGCAAGTCCTGCTCTGGGGCCGGGACAGCTGACGGAACCGGGGTGTCGAAAAAGCCAGGCATGCCCTCAAAGTGGACTTGTTCCTGCAAGAACTGACACTCCATGTTCCCTAGGACGCATTCATCCAATCTGCCTTGGCACAGCCGCTCACACAGCCGAACCAGATGGTTGATGATGTTGGAGAGCAGCAGGTGGCATGAGTAATCAGCTCGAACCGATTTGCTGCGTAATATCCTCCGCACGGCCGCGTTGCTCTTCTTCAATAGCTCAATTTGCATCTCCCGTGGCTGGGACTCATCGGACGAATGCCTTTTGAGGTGAGCGAGCAATTTGATGCACACAGTCTCCTCATCCTCCAGCCCGGGCTCAATGTTGCGGGAAAGTGGCACGGTATAGGTTGGTGGTTGTAGCTTGGATGGATCAACTGGACACGAGGAGTGTCTCGAGAGGGGTCGAGTTTCAAGCTGGGCCGGCGACAGGTATCGCGTAAATTGAGGAGGACTGAGTCCCGGTGTGGGTAGCCCGCTGTTGTTGAAGAAGCTGATGTCGCTAGCCATCGAGTAACTCCGGTTATCTGACATCTCCAAAGCGCCCAGTGACTCGGTTGCCTCGTCGAAAGTTAAAAACCCTGGGTCGCTATTGACGATGAAGGAGGACCAGGTAGGGGGGTTGCCGTGTCTCCGGCCCGGTTCGTCTGAACCGTGGGTGGTAGCAGGCGAGGGGATGGACTGTATAGGGAGCGAATTATGGACAATCCACGACTGGGAATTGATGGTGCCGATGGAGTCGTCAATAGGCCGCTTTCGTCGTTTGCCTACCACTTTCCCGACTCTGGATTCGCTGTAGACGCAAGACAGTCTTTTTTCAGAGCATCTGCGACAGCCCTCTTTGTTCCCATCACACCGAACCTGTTTCCGCCGAAGTCAGTGGAGAAGGTTCGGATGAAAAGGATGGGCGCAATATTACCTTCGCCGAGAAGCAGTGGTTGCAAGCAGCCCTGAGTTTGATGGGCTTGGGCTCTGTTTTGGAAGCGCTGGGTGTCGTCTTCATGGAAGACGAAGAAGTTGAGGGGTCGTTGGTGGCAGGAGTAGTCGAGGCAGAAGCAGATAAAGGTGGCATTGTTATCGTCGCCCTTGCACATATGTCAACCGACATGTCTCAGCCCGGGAATGCAAGATACCAACCCAGATTCAGCGACCATTGTGGCTTGTTTGGTAAATGTATCCACGCCAAAAGAACAGGCTCAAAGGAATAGTCTCGACAGTGTCCCCGGACAATTGTGTAGCAGTCTGGTATACTAAGGATCGGGCTCAAGGAAAGAGTGTGGATTTGAAAGAGCGGGGGGCAGGGAGACACTGCGAGTGCCAGATGTTTGTGACAGATGATACTAAAGAAGGGCAGAGGCGCACGATGCGAATAACGACTATAGCCCTCTTCTATATCCAAGCGGGAATAAGCAGGGACCGTAATATGAAGAAGGCAGCAAGCCAGAGTCATGGATGGAGTGGGCTGATTTATCATTTCGTTGCTTTTCCAATGTGGCCCCGGACGACTCAGGGTCGAGATAGGAGCTGGCTTGCTCGAGGTTAGAGGATCATCTAGTGCCGTCAGTCCAGAGTGGGCTTGATCCATTTGCCGCGTGGGATACGAAGGTTGATGCCGGTGACGGGATGGCATTATGGGCCATTCAGGTCAAGTGGCAGTGAAACTGCTTTGTGCCACGATGGTCGTTCCCATTCATGTGGTGGTGGTACTACGTAGTCAGCACCAGTGTCCGCAAGCATTCAAAGGAGCAGGGGAGACGGCAGATGAAGGACAGGGGTGGCCATAGACCAGGGGCAAGCTGGCTTGCAAGGACCAGGGTGCTATGCCTTGCCCCTTGGCGTCCAATACTCAACCGGGGGATCTGGGCAGCGCCTCAAGCAGAAGCGGTAACCCGTCTGGGTCCATTTGGCTGGGCGACCAACAGGTTCCACCAGCCCACCTGGGCTGCTGGGCCCACCTTTGCAGGATGAACCCCCATCTCGCTTTTAGAGCTGTCAGACATAATCCCCTCAGCGTCATTGACAACTTCTGTCCCCGACCCTGCCCAGCGCGTGGCTCGTTCGTCCGGGCTCTTGCTTATGCTAGCCAAAAGGCCAAAGAGGCTGTCCCTGGGGTGCGCAGCAATGGGGTCGAAGACAATGGCGCAAGAGGAAGTGTGGTAACGAGCATTGCCTGTGATCCAGAGCTCGAGAAAGCGGCCTCCAGCCCGAGGGTTGGGCTGAAGGACCACCAGAGGAATGGCTTGCTGATCAGACAATAGCTTCCCCTTCCTCCCTGGTATGCACTTCGCGAAACTGGGGCGCATTTTCCAGGAGCTGTGATTATGCACCATCACAAGATTGTCGTCATCACACAATAGGTCCCGGTGCAGTGAAGTCCCTATTGTTATCACATTACCCCAGAAATAAGCCCTTCTTGGAGACAGCAACCCTCTCACGGCTCGAATAGCAACGAAGAACTCGCAGTTTACCGCAGTTCTGCTTTGGTTGTTATCTGCCCTGAGCTGTATTACTCAGGGCGGCAAAGTGGCTAGCGTTCAACACAGTCCTTCATCCAAATTCGATTGCAATGTTCAAATAGACAAATGTTGAAATTGATGAGGGCCTCTGACGTTGTTAGTATGTCAAGAATGGCCAAAGACGGTTAGAGCAACACGGGCAATTGATTGTCGCTTGTTAGCGCAATGCTAAGTCTCCTGTGGCTAGTTATTTGACTGGTTGACAGCCCCACCGAGACGTCACTAACCCATTTTTGTACAAAACAGTCGAGCCTTGTCTGCTCCAAGTACGTACACATGAACACCAATCCCTTTCTGCCCGTATTTGTCAAAGGGCATGGCGTTCGCAGTGTCGTATAACGGGTGACTGTTGACCATCTTAACGCCCATGTTCCAAAATGGCCATATGCACAGAAAAAGTCAGCAGGGAATCCATGTTCCAAGTGATGAATCATGACGAGCACTTGCTCGCATTCTCTAACTGCAATGTTACGGGTCCAAATCGGGGCCGGGGGAAGGGTGTTGCGTTGCGGTTTAGTCTCAGCCTCGTAACCCCTTTCACACACCCTCGGCGGACCTGAGCTGCGCCTTCTGGATCGATCGGGGCTAGTGAGACTGCGGCTGCAACAATTGGGCGTCCCCTATTCGCATCGTATTCATGAACAATCTACTTGAACTTTCTCAGTGTAGAGTTGAGCTGAAGGTCCCACCTTTACCGTCTCTTTATGTGGCATCGCTACGCCTTACGCGAAAGTTTAGTTGACGAGCAGCACGAGGCCATAGTCGTATATCCTTAGGATGTATGATGTTCAGGGCTTTGACACTGGCTGACGTACCTTCTCTCCTTTTCTGCACATGTGGTCCTAGGGAGCCGTGGTCCCTGAACGGTTTGATTGTGGCAAAGGCCAGACAAGCCAGCAGTTGGTCTTCTGGCCTTTTCCTGTTCTCATCCGCAATTTGCAATCTATTACCCGGCATATTTGACGCATATCCTGTGACGAGTAGATGCTCTGCAACAGGAAAAGGTTCATCATCAGCTATTCGCACATCGCGATCGGCTGTACTCCGACATGTCGGGTCTGCACCAATATGTGCAAGTGCATCCTTGTGGCCGGAGTAACGCCTTCCAAGACCTCAGCTTTCTAGATACAGTTATCCAGTGGTCTGGCTGAGGGGGTTCTCGCCCGTGCCATGCTTTTTCTGCCAGAAACCGCAATCTCGGCACTCGGGCGATCTCTCGCCCCCCCTCGCATACCATGGCAACCGCCACCCTCACACATCTCTCCCACCCTCCAAAATGAGCCTTGGCCAGTTTCCCATTTTAGATGCATATCACAAATAAGGGACAAGGCCCCTGCGCGTGGCTGCGATCATCCCGCAAACCAGGTTTCGGAACTGTGCATGGCTTCTTGGGAGCCCGCCTCGTGGTGTCGGGGCGTGCAGGGCTGAAGTGTGTAATTGCAATTCCATAGCAACCCAAGGAACTCTCTACGCAGGATGGTGAGCAAGGCAGCAAAAATCCAGCCCCCCACGAAAGGGCATCAAATACACGGTGAGCAGTAGCAGTGCTCCGAATCATCGGAGCTACCCGGTCAGTTTGTCCGCCAATCCATCCCCATGGAAAGCTTCCATCATCCAGCTCATCTGTCTGACGCGCAAAAAGACATTCCGACTGACAGAAACAATAACAGAAAGAGAGCAACAAGAAGTTAATTCGAAGCCTAGTTGATCCTTCCATCCTCGAATCAGCATAGATCACCTATCCAAACCTCGTCTGACGGGGCCTTTCTCGCATCCTCCTTTGCTCGCTTATCCTTTGCATCGGTTTTCATTCTCAGCCGCAGGTTAAGGCGGATCAGCTCCAGCCAGGTGGGGGGGCAGGTATCCTGGTCTCCTAGGCGCTCTGGCAAACTAAATTGCTTACCTGATAATCGACCCCAGCCCAACTATTTATAAAGCAGCTTCTGGTCCTGTACTGCGGTGCAACAAACACCGTTGCTCCTAAAGTACCGAGTTCACGGACAATAAGCCAGGCGCTGGCTGCGGACTACTGAGTCAGTCAACGGTCGGCAAAAGCCCTACTACATCAAGACTTTACCTTTTCCGAATGTCCAAGTCATGCAAACCAACAGCCGGTCAATAAGGCAACGAGCGGTCCAGTTGTTACAGCTGCCAAGTCGCTTCAGGGCGAAGTACGACCCTGCTGTGTCATCGACTTCATTTCACTATCGCCTGCACACTAAGCTCGCACCGCATCTCGTGATGGCCCATGGCTATAGTCCAATTGGTGGGTATCAGGACTTTACGAGCATCGACGGCTGGTTAGGACAGCCAGTATACGAGGGATGCTCCAGAAACGGCCACTCGTACAACCCAGCCGCGAAGCACTAGCCGAGAGCGTGCTAGTATTGCTGTGGTGGCTCTGTCGACCGCTTGGGTCAAGCGACAAACTCCGCAACATAGGTCAGCGGGAAGATCGCTGTTGCGGTCTTCAGGTTCCTTCCAACGGTCGCCCGGGCTAATGTAATGTGGCCAGCACGCTTACGCTCGATGTGTTGTTGACCGCACGTTTCACATCTCACCGCAGGACTTGATGGCGCCTGCAGCGCCACTGGTTTCATGGGGTGAATTGGTAAACCTACTATTCAAGCGCTACCCCAGGAGACAGGAAATGCGACCGCATATTTCTGGAAGGGCAAGGGCCACTCCCAAAAAGGACCTTGCTGACCAACTCAACTTATCAGTGGGCTGGCCCAATGACAGCCCTGTGATGTCTTTCCTCTCACGTAGCAAGTTCCTTCTTCACACCGCATCGGCTTCCAAAATGCCGGCCGCAGCAGAGGTTGGACCACCTGGCTATTGGTCTCACTCATGCTAGCGCTCGTCAAAATGTCGGTCCCAGACTGACTGATGGCGGTGTTTCCCCATGAATTTCGGTAGCGGCCAGCCATCAAATCCTCAATGTCGCCGAATGGATTCAATCCTTGACTAATACGATCTCATCAACTTTCAGCCTTGTTTGCGAACTCGGTTGCACTTCCCTGCAGTCACCTGATCACCGTGTCATTTCGCTAGGACGTTATCAAACCGTGTCAGCCCAAGTTTTCGATCTGTTTACAAAGGTAAGCTATGATCTTGGCAGATGCAGGCGTGATAAGCCTGGAACACGAAGAACTCACAGTGAAGATGGTTATAGGGCATTCTCCGGCCGCGCATCTTGCCCTGTTATGGGAAATGACGTTCTATGCCATGTTCATGTCCATTTACTGATTTGCGGATCCAGCATGTCCTGAACGGCCGCAGTAAGATGTGGCCACCGGGCCAGCTGGTCCTCCACACTGGGCTTGTCAACACCATCCTTCTTCGAGCTCGGGCTGCGAAAGATGGCAGGGCACACGTTCTACGGTGAACGTGCGGCGAGACCTCAAACTAGTGCATGCTCATACCAAACCATACCATTACTAGTGAGTAACAGGTTATACCTATACTCATATATGGAGGATGGACCACTATTCGTGGCCAGATTTCTGACTGATGATGATCGGAGGGGACCAGCCTCGACGGCCATATTTCGGCTCCATATCGTTACTGTGGATAGCCGCCGCTGATCCTGCTCAGACACACAAGGACTTGTCGGCTCTCTAACCCGATGGAGGCCGAGTCCGTAGACATACGCGCCGAAGAGATGTTGCCGCACTGCGTCCCTGCCCAGCAGCAATAAGTCTATCCAAGTCGAGCCTAATCTCGGATCATCTGTACCTAGCATTCTAAGCTTTGCTCGGTATTGCTTGACAGAGCCATGCCCTGACTCTGTCAAGCAATACATGCCAAACTCGAGCATGTGTCTCTCTGTCCAGATCTGACCAAGGGACCACGGATTGTTTGATATGCCACCGACCCCAGAAGCCATAACCTTACCGGAATCGTCCCTACAGCGGTCGAATCGCCTTGGCACAACACCATCGCAAGCTTACGATATTCATTAGACCACGTGCAACCCTCGAGGCAGAGACACTACTAGCACACCGTTCAATAGCAACTGCATCCCCGAGCAGGTGGCGATGATTGATGACAGCGTCAAGTCGGAAAGCGCAATAGGCAAACCAGCTTGAGCTGACTATTTCGATCCAGCCGACTGCTCAAATGGCCTGTTTCAATCGTCTCACCAGTCGTGTTGACATGGGTGAAGGAGGGTGGTCCAAAACACATTCTGGATATAGTCTTCGTGGCTGGGGGCTGACAAGCAGCGAACTCCATTGAGAGGAGGCAACGACCGTGGCTGGACCGAATGGGTGGCCAGCTTCTTTAGCTTTGGCAAGGCATCGGAGATCATGTTATGAGACAGGACGACTCTCGGCCGGCGCTGTCACGTTCGACATGTATCGAGGATCCCCCGTTTCCCTCCCCCTTTCCTGCTCTGGTGGACTTTTATTTATGGCCCAACAAATCTGAGACTGTCAATATGCTTACAACATCAATGACGATGCGGCCCATATTGTAGGATTCTTTTTGGGAGGCCCACTCATCCAGCCATGAGATTGCCGCATTGTCCAGGGGTTAGCTGACACAGCAACTTGTCCCAAGGCGATGGCGATCTCCACTGAAGGGAGGAGCAATGGTTTTCTTGCCTCGAACTTGGAGGCGAGCTTGCCCCCTTAGCCCTTCAACTCTGAATTTCTCTGTTTCTTCCCCACCTGATGCTCAGCCAGCAGAACTGAATGTGCATAGCCAGCAATCTCATCCCAACCACGTCCCTCTGCAAAGGTAAGGCTTGCCCCCAGAAGCAGAGCTTCAACAAACCCAAAAGAGCAGCCCTCAGCTCCAATTTCAGAGGGGTGCCTCAGTGCAGCGTGGCTCATTCGATCTGGGCAACACAAACACATCAATGTCACATTCAAGAGCAGGCAGGGGTTATCAACGATCACGGTGACAAGAAAGTCGAGCATGACGATAATGATCAGGGAGGATGGCCAGTGGCCAACCAATTGGAATCACAAGATTCCCCGCAAGAAGTTCACCTCTTGCGCCAGCTTATTCTTGACAGATACTCACGTTGCATAATACCGACGCTCTATTTAGCGGAAGGAGTTCTGCTGTCCCTACTTTTCGACTCGTGTTGGCTTTCTCACACACTGCTTAACCTCTCCACCTATCCCTACCTATCGCAAAGCTCGTTGAAACGTTGAAAAGTCGCAGAGAGATGACAAAGAGGTAGACTATTGCGCTGGGAAAGGGATTGGATGAGAAAGAGAATGCAAAGGCCGGAGATGAGAAACACAATTCTAAATGGCCGTTCGTTGGATGCCTAGACTGCGTGGCATTCTGCCCTCTCCGGCCTCCAGGTTGCATATCGTGACTCGACATGTGAGGAGGGAACTGTGTTCCCTTGGTTACTGCAAAGAGATGGACGCTTTGCTTCAAGATCTTTTGGTGTCGGACACACGGTGGAATCAGCCCAGGAATCCAGTGCCGTTCCCAAAGTTAAACCCAGATCCCAAGAGAGCAGGTGGAGTTCCCATGGTCAAGCCACGACTCGAGACAGTTTCTGCATGCAGGATGTTAGACTATCACGTAGACTGAGATTGCACGCACGATCAACGGCATGGACACGGCTTCTCGCCGTCGAGGCGGATCTGCGACCCTTGGTACCTGAAACGTGACGCCTGCTTACGAGTACTTTGGCCAAAGGATCACCAGCCTGCCACTCAGAGGTCGCCTGTACTCGTATACATCCATACAATTCAGACCAAAACCCAAGGCGAAACGAAGGGAGGAAGGGCAGAAGAAGTCAAGAGGCACACCCGGAGACAACGGGACCAGCAGCAGCGAATTCGCTTCTTTGACAACGAGTCATGAGCGGTGATTACGCCTAGTCCTCAGCATCCGCCTGGTCCGCGGCGCTTTACAGCCTCAACGTTTAGTCCTTTGCCTCGTGGTTACGTTGTCTCCGTCTCTATACCTCGCACCGCCTCACCTCGCCACCGGGCACTTTGCATTACCGTTCGTCCATCGAGTTCCCTTGTTCCTGGGATAGAACTCGATGTGTTTCCGCGCCGTGGCCTAGCACGTACCCGTAATATCGTCCGTCCCGCATCCACAACTCCCATTTCGCCCTCCGCTTTAGACAATCAACTCGTCTCGTCTCATCTCCAACGAAGCTTGTTCTCACAAAATACAAATACTCTGCCGCGCGAGTCAGCACACCACGTGCCAGCCAGAAGAGGGGGGGGCGGGAGTTCTGGTCTTTTATAATCGAGGTCGTCGTCGTCGCCGGTTGTCCCAGGCTAAGCCCGAACGGGCCATCCCTTCTCGCGTTCTCATTGGGCCCTTTTGTCGGCATTCCGCCGCCCCCGCGACGACAACTCTCCTCGCCTCCTCGCCATCCTCGCCTTCCACCGTATGTTCTTGGCGTCAGTGTCGGCCCTGAGGTACGAGAAGCCTTGGCCCCCAGGCGGCAATGGTGCTCGTTCGTTACATAGGTACTATTACTTAAGCTGCTTAGCTACCTAGCGAGGGCGGGATGAGTAGGTAGCTAAGGTACTCGAAAGGTAGGGGGGTGTTTGCCTGAGATGGCTACGCTTTGGCCCCCTCTCCCCACCTCCGCCCTTTGAGTGATCAATACGATACTGACTGTGACGGGGCCCAGGAGTCCAGGACGAGCATTGCTTGGTTTGACTATTAGAACTCGGACGAGAGTAGCTCGCGAGTCAGGTCGGGCCCACGCGCTGATCCTTGGTTTGATCCACGACGGTGTCAACACATGGAGGAGCCCAATGCCAGCTTCAGCATCAGCATCAGCTACTTTGGCTAATACTTGGCTACCTACGAGGTACGTACATACCCACCTATGTATGTACCACACTCCCGCGCCGCCTCTGTTGAGGGATTGCTTGCCAGGAGTGAGAAACCTACATACCCACAGAGCAAGGGAGACGATCTACAGCAACTGCAGAGCCCCAAAATGTCTGGATCGGGAAGGGGGTCCGTCCCAGAGAGGAAGAGAGGAAACATGGAGGTTGGGGGACGAGCAAAATGCCTACTACGTACCTAGGTACCTGGGTAGGATCCGTCTCTCGGTTCTTCATGACCCTCAGCTCTGCAGCAAGAGAAGATCGGGAGAAAATCACAGGGGCCATGCTGAATCCATGCAGTCGGTCGATGGGTGCTTCGTACGTACTGCCGAGCACAGCTATGTGGGTTGTCCCCCTCTCACCGGATAGGTACTGGAGTAGGAGGTCAGATTGGTGCTCTCCAGCGCATGAGGCTATGTGCCGATGTACCTTGCGGGCATCATTGTATCACGTCCACCGTGTGTCAAGACACGCACGCAGAATCTATCCATGTTTTCCTGTCCAAGGACCGCGAAACCCGATCTGACACCCAATGCTACGGTCAGACCAGGGTCTGAATCTGGATAAAGCCTCGTCGAAACCCGCCCAGCGCCGTCGCGCGCTACCCCCCTTTACTTGGCTCGCCTGAACAATACTTTACCCGGTACGGCATACGGGGTGGCAAGTTCGAGAACGCCTCAGCAAGGGGGGAGAATCCGTACGTGGCGGATATGATGTCGCGAGGGAGAGAGACCGTTCTGCCTTTACGGCCGTTGAATATTCTCCAGGCCCGACCGAATGCCTGCTTTTGACCATCCATTAATCAGGCAGGTTGCAACTGCGCCCTCGTTCATTCATAAGAGACTCGAAGTGAGAAATGATGATGCGCGTGGGCCAGTGACCATCGCGAATGGGAAAAGGTCCAAGAGAGGAAGCCATGGCCGTGATTAAATGCTTTGGGAACGCTTGGCCCTGAAGCCTTTTTGGGATATTTTACTCCTAATGAGGGAGGACTTGTCCTGTACGTTTCCCCCTTCGTCGATCCTGAGAACTGGACTTCTACAAATGCCATATGCCGAACGTCGGCAAGTTGCTTTCGAGAGCGTTTTCCGACGCCAGGCTCTCGGCATGCAGGACATGAATCCAAGACGATCCAGATATCGGGAAATCCCCCTTGCCCTTTTCCCGATGCTGGTATAACCCATTTGCGCGCCGCTGTCGCCTGTGCCATGCTGATGCAATATCCCTTGAGCTGTTATCTTACACAACCAAAGCAGCCCAGACCTGTTGCCAAATAAGATGCCTTGAGTATTTCGGGCGTCACGGGAGTTTCCAGGTTTCTCCTTGGCCCGACTCATTCACGTTAGACCTTCTCCTGCTTTGCTCAGCCATTGATCCTCTCCTGTCGATCATGCTTTCTCCAAGACGTGCTCACTTCCGGCCTTTTCCACTCCCTCCTTCCTGCCGCCCACGTCCCATTTTCAGTATCAAAGGCCCGTCTCAGTCCCCCTTGCCCTGCCTCCTTCCTGAGCCTGAGCCTTCTGAAACTGTCTGATAAGCCCCAGTGGTCCCATGGGTTGCATGATCGCCCGCGCATCGCGTTCATTTTCTTCATCTTCACTACCTGTCCCAGAGGATGAATCAATTTCATATTTCCAGGACCCTAGTTCGCCCTCGTGAGCCGTGAGACCTGCGGGCGCAGAAGAGAGGCGATCTTGGACCCCCCCTGCAGTCGGTTGAGATGGTCCTGTTCTCTGAGCCTGAAGCTCAGTGGAATCTTCTTCCTCCGCGACATCGTCGGGAATTTCATGCCCGCGCTCAACCGTAGCAGCCCGCCGGGGCTTCGAAAAAAGCGAGCCACGTGGTCGAAGAGCCTGTGGCGACGAAGCGAACCCGCTCACAGAGGGTTGATGATGTGGGTCGAGCAACAGCGACTGAAGCGGAGAGCCAAATGGTTGAGACTGCCCATGGCCCTGACCCGTTGGGGGATGCTGGGCGCCAAATCTGGGAGTACCCAAGGCTCCACGATGCGGCGATGTTATCGAACCGAGGCCTCCTGCACTGTGTCGATGGGCGTGCATACCACCGCTGAACGTATTACCGTGGTCTGATGCTGGGAACGATGGTGAAGGCAATCCCGGGACAGGGGGTGGCATGTTGAAGTTAAAGCGCCGTCTGGAGGTGTGATAAGGAAAATGGATATCGGTTTTCGGATTGCGCGCGTAGTCGTTCATGAAGCCCCAGTAACTGTGTTCGAGCTTGTTGTCCTTGGACGCGAAATAGTCGTCCCGCAAATTGGCATTGGCATTGGTGTTACCCACATCTGTGACTGCACCACCTGTACCGGCTTCTGCCGGCGGTGATCTTTCCTTGGGAGCAGGCCGCATCGCCTGGTTCATGAAGCGAAACTCGGCGAACGTACAGACGTATCCTATACCATCGACGTGCACCGTGAATTCTCGAAAGAAGTCAATGATTCGCTCGCTACATTTGGGTAAACTGAGCCATAGCACAAAGGGCGTGAAGAAAATACTGAGCACCTCCTCCAGGAAGATGACGAGTTTCATCTGGTACAACTGGGAAAATTCTTCTTTGACCTCCACGGTGTGAAGACGGCCCGCCCAGTGCTGCGGCTCGTAATGTGTAAACTGTATCACCTCTCCGATCGAAAAGGCCGTGTCGTAGACCATATTGTCATCCGGCAGCAGGCCACGCGCAACAGCCCATATCGACCCGAAAATGCCAATATAGAATATTGTAGTTCGGCCCGGCGTCACCTCGAAATTTAAAAAGTTGTCTTGATCCAAGATGGTTGCGAGGCCCAGGACCGATACCACGGCTCCAGATATCAGGCTGACGAATCTGGCAATCTGGACGGTTTTATCTTTGGGGAATTGATTGATATATCTGTCGGCAAAAGGATACGACATGTTTATCCGCCGCCGGAATAGGTGGTGCAGCTCGTTGAATTCTCGGAACTTCCACTGTGCAAACGGCGTATACTCTCTCATGCCAATCTGAGCAGGGTTCTTCTGGTAGTCATTGAAATTCTGGAAGAAGTGTTTCAGGACGAAGAACGTGGCAAGGAACGGGGCAAAGGCAAGGCTGGTAAATCCCGCCAGGATGAAACGTGAACGGAGGGCATTCGCTAGGTCTTTCCGGTGTGTATCCTTCAGGAACAGAGGTCGAACTTGTCCTTTGCGGTTGAAAACAAAGTCCATAATGCACAGCTCAATGTTCCATTCTAGTGTCCGAGTAAAGAGCTTGCGGTTGCCGAAGAAGGGGATGGGTAGAGTCAGGTCCAATATATCCTTGTTGATCATGGCAATCATGTAGTTCTGCCTTCGCATCAGTCTGTTGGCAATGTCGTGCGCATCCATCCGTTGCTTGTTCTGCGATTTGATATAGCCACTGGTCTTTTTGGACGTTGAAGAAATAATGGGGTTCGAGTCACGCAGAGCCATCAGGCGACTGACAACTTCCTGCCATGATATTGACTGGATTTCCGGCTCAGGGATGTCGAGGAGGTAAAAATAGAAATCATGCATGTTTTTCAGACGAGGGATGTCGAAGAGGTACAGGACACCTTTCCAGAGCCATATGAAAGTGGTGAGCCAGAGCAAAGCGTTCGGAACAAATCCCATCCGTTTGGTACATTGCGGTACGAGGATCTCGGACATCTTCGTGCTCCCTCTGATCTCTCGGTAGTCGATACACTGAGTGAGGAAAATGGAGAAGCCGACCACGAAGGCAACAGTAAGGAGATTGAAGAATCGCATGAGGATCGTAGACCAGAAACCGTGGTTCAAGTAATAGGTGTAGACCTCCAGCAGGAAGTTATCCAGATCTGTCACATTGACCCATCGAAACATGGCTTTCTCCTTAGGATCTGCTGTGGCCAGGTTGCCTCCAACAATACGTCCAGCTGGCCTAGATTGTGCCGTTCTCTGGCCGCTGCTTGGACTGGACTTGGGTCGGTATCTTGCATGGAAATCTTGAGCAGCCGTCGAAGGACTGGCATCGCGACCTTGCAAAAGGCCCTCCGGCATCAGGCTTGGGGGAGGAGGTAGCGACATGGAGCCATGATCAAGACCCATTGCGTTGTGATCGATCAGCAACGACGCTGGGACATCGTCGTCCGCCTCTTCCACATCCAAGAGTTTGTGAGTTCTCGGGGTTCGTCTTGTCTTGTTCTGGGCTCTGCGCGTATCTTTCCGCTGCACTTGAGACTCGGCGGAGGCCGCAGCAGTAGCAGCAGCACGGCCATCATGACGGGGGCTTCTCCGATGTGACCGAAGATTGGACCGGTGTAATTCTTGATTGTTGAACCCATCTCTTCCGTTTGCTCCATCTAGGGCCAACCCCGCGGTCTCCTCAACATCGAAATTGTCCGAATCCTCATCTTCCTGCCGGATGGCGTCATAGATGGAGGCAGAAGGGTTGTTGGAGGCCGTAAATCGAGACATGAAGTTGGAAGCCATCCTGGACTACCATCGACGACAGGTTGGGCGTTGGAGGAGGGCGTGCAGTAAGGCGAGAGATGAAAATCTATGACGAGGAGAGTGGGTAAAGATCAAGACATGGTCATCTCGGCGTGTTGATGCCTGCAACTGGCCGTGCAAACGCTCTCGCGCAGGCACATGACAGACTAACTCAACAGGCAGATGAGGGAGGGTGGGGGTGTCGGATCGCTGTGCAGATGATCACTGCAGCATAAGAGCAAGAATGCAGGTCATTCGTGATGCACACAGTAAGGAAGGACACCAGAGGATGCAAGAGAGCGCAGAGGAAAGCAGGCAAAGGATGGAGGGATGCTGCGGTCAGTCGAGTCGGGGATCGATGCGGCTCTAGATCGCCTGTGTGTAAACATGCGGCCCCTTCCCCGGAAGTCAAGGCAGCCTCCAGCATTAGTTTGGCAAGGCTGCGCCCCGCACTCCGACGAGGCTGTCCTCTGTCCAGTTCATTCGACTCTATTTGCTGGATCGAACCACGCGCGATGGTTCTTCTATTCTAGGCTACATTGCCTCAATTATATAGTGAGGTACAGTGGCTTGTGCCATCTATCCTTCTCCTCAAATCAAGGAGCGTCGCCGCTCAACTACATAATGCTTTCTTTCTAAAAGAAGAGGGCTGCCAGAAACGAAACACCGAAACATGCAATCACCCATTGTTGATGTTGTTCGACCTTTGATCTGTCAAGCTTCTCTAAGCTGCTGTACCCAGCCGCCAGCACAATGGTAAGCAAGATCAGTCGGTTCAAAACTCCGGTGACGAATTTGAAGCACAATAACGGCAGAAGTGTCATCGTAAGAATGCAAATAGGGACGTATTCTAATGCGGGGCCGGTGGAATGTGTTGACGCGGGTGAAGTCGTCTCCTTCAACGATATCAAATCCTCATTGTCGTCCAAGAACCTGGATTCCGGGAGCGAGAGGGGGCTGTGTTCCTGTAACCATGTCCGGAACTCTGCAATCTCTGTCGTTGTTGGGGACGAGGACAGCATGCGGACTCTTTGGGAGGCTGAAAGCACTTGATCTGGCACCAAGTCAGCGTGTCGCAAATCACCCCACGAGATTCCACGACGTACAGTATTGTTCAAGCTTCATCGACAACCGTCCCAAGATATGCAACCGATGCGCCGGGAGATCGGACTGACCCCATTGCCAGCTCAATCGTCTGGAGGCCGGCGACATGCTGCCGTCCACATGGAGTCGGTTATGGCCATCGACCGAATCCAGAGCGGCTAGTTGTTCTTCCATCTCGGTAATTTCGTCTTGTAGCTGTAGTAGCAGCCGAAAATAGATCTTTTTAAAACTCCGGAAAACTGGTGGAAGGTCCCCGGACGCCAGTCTATCAGCAACGAGATCATATCCGGACAACGTATTTCGTGGTAAGGAAAACTCTTTGTCGCATTCGTCGAGAGTTTGTGGCATGCGTGCACGAACATGCACAGGGCTCGGCGTCTCATCAATCAGGGTCGGGACGGGAGGCCTGTGAGTGGCCACAGGCACCTCTGGATATTTCCATCGTAGTCGTTGCGAGTGATTGGGCTCGATAACTCGTGGTTTCTGGTTCTCGTCGTGTTCCTGGACATCCTCTAGCAAAGGAGGCAAGTGGGTGTCGACGAAAGGGTCATTGTTGGAATGGACAGTGCTATCACCCATTGATATCCCCGAGTCTGAATGCATACTGGGGACGATGCTTTCACTATCGGAGTCGTCCGACACGGGAGTATTCTTCTCCTCAACTGGAGGCTCCTCTTGGGCATCCGGATCGGTAGCGCTCTGCTCGTCGTCCTTGACAAGGAAGGCGAAGACGTCTACTGATTCTTTGGACATGTTTTTCTCCTTGGTGGCATTCACCAGATCGGGCTTCACCTCCGAGGCCTTTCGCTCTCGCTCATCGCTGGGCCTTTTTGGGCGGGAGGATCTACTTCGCTTACTCGGACTTGAGGTGGACTTGGAGTGGGATTCTTGCGTGACGGTGGACGAGCTCTCGGCCGACCCATGGGATCCGGTGGTGATGGCAGTAAGGAGGGACAGTTTGGAAGAACGAGCACCCTTGTGGCCGGCGTAGGTCTGGCTGCGACGCCGACGACCTTGATCGCGCACCGAGCCGGACATGCAGGATTGAGGAAATAGCTTGGCTCAAGGGGGCCGTTCATGGGAGATCCGAATACCATGAAGGTGGTGGCGATAGTGAGGCTTGATTGCATCCAGCAGTGACAAAGAGCGGAGAAACTGTAGTGAAGAGCTCCATCATTTGGCAACGAGGGGAAGGCTGCATGAACGAAAGGCAATGTCATGGACGCAAGATGGAGAGTGGTGGTGGTGGTGGCGGCGGCTATCATCAGTGTATCATGGTCATCCCTCGATGCAAGCAGGACGAACCAGGAGTGAGGTGACAGGTTCGAGGGGAGGGGTACAAACATGTAACACCACCACTCCGACCAAGTGAAAAGGGTGTTTGTCTGCGCGCTAGGATGACGTCCTCCCCCTGAGTGACACGAGGAAGACTCCGAGGAGGAGAGGGGGGCGGCGAGGTCGGGCGGAAAGGAGCTCGTTCATCCCTCAAGGGGGGGAAAATGTGGGAGGACAAGGGAGCCTGCCAAAGGAGTTCCTCTGGGTTTTATCTGGGCGAATCTGCATCGGAGATCAAGATATTCGTGCCCAACGCCTGGCGTGAGCGGGTAGATGCCAGCGAACAGCACGCCGCGAGCTCCATTGCCACCGCCGCCCATCAGCAATAGGATCCAGGGGAAACCACGCATCGGGGAAATGAGGCCTGCACGACGGTCTCCTCAGGGACTGCAACCACTGTTGGCTAGTGGACGAGTGGGATGTCGGATGAGGCAGAAGATTCCAGTGAGATGACTGATTGATCCAATCGACCGACGTCTCATGATAGCGGGTAACGCAATTGGCCGCCTGCGGTGCAAGGCGAATGCGTGGGATTTTTTTTTGTTTTCAATGGCCCTTTTGGGGGGGGGCCGACACAGCGCAGGCTCTCTCTTGTGCCTTTCTTCAGGCGAACGAGGATCTAGACCTAAATCTGTCAGCAGGCTTTTCGAATGGGGAGGGAAACGATCAAAGGAAGAGGGCAGGAGCCCAGTATCGATGACCAGCAGTCAAATAGCAAGCCAGAGAAAAGAAGTCAAGTGGCTTGGTGCATATGAAGCGGAAATTCTGGCGACGCTGATTGAGCCAGCGAAGCCGCTTAGGCAAGGCACATGCAGCCCGCCGCCACCCTAATGCCTGGTACCGACTGATTCTGTGGTCATGGTAGAGGCCAGGCGGTGAAAAAATCAAAAATCCAGCACTGGAATGTGAGAGACAGAGTAGTGCGGGGGGCAATATAAAAGGAGACTTGCCCAAGCTTGAATGGTGAAGAACAAGACGAGAAGAAGATGAGGGCAGCTGGTTGTTTGGGCCTGTCTATGTGCTGCATGTCTCGGCATCACCTCGTCGGCCCAGCACTCCATTTCTACTGACCAAATGACACGCTTCTAACAGACTACCACCTACATATCAAGCACATGCTCGCTAGACAGAGCTAGAGACAATCCACCAATGCATCTTTCAGCAGGCGAGAGACCAATCACGAAGCCCAGAATCTCCAGCCAGGAGTCGCCCGGGCTCCCTCGCACAAATCAGGATGCTTCGTCTTCCACTGCTCGTCCGCATCATCAGGGAACCTCTCCTTGCCTCGGGGCACAAATCGTAGAGGGACGTGTCCAGCCCTCATCTGCAGAGAGATGATGACGCCGAGACCCGTGAGCATCAAGTGCCTCGCTCGCTGGGCAGCCTTTTGCCAGACCTCCACGCGAGCATCCTCGTCCATGGCGATGACCTCCTCGTCTGTCGCCCACTGATCAACTGCCAACTCGACTGAGTAATTCTGCAGGATGACTGCCAGGGTGGCCAGTACTTCGACTTGAGCAAAGCGTCTTCCCAGGCAAGCGCGATACCCGTCACTGAACGGTAGGTATGCCCCTTTGGGTGGCCGGTAGAATCGCTCCGAGGTGTCAGCTGCCTCGTTGATACCCAAGCCATCTGCAGTGACAGTCTCGTTCGGCATTTCCTTCTTGCCATTGGCTGTCACCTGTTGGACTTCGCTACCTTCGTCTAAGAGCCACCGCTCTGGATGGAATTCCTCAAGGTCGTTGTCGAGATTCGCCATGGGATGCACTGCTTTTCCGCCCGGCAGCGATGGTTTGCTTGTGGGCCAATACTTGGGATTTCGATGGACATTGCTCGTCGCAAGACTGATGTAGACCCCACTGGGGACCGTGCAGGGCTTTCCGTCAATGGTGATCGGTTGATCAGGGACACCCCAGGTCGACTTTGGTATTCCTATGACAGGCGGGACCAGCCGCAGCTCTTCTGCCAACACCGCACCAACCATGCCTCCAAAAAGAGCAGGTAAGTCGCGATCATAGTCCCAATCAGAGGGGGGCTTCCCTTGAAATATCCGATCCAGATCCTTTTGCGTAGCCCTTTGGCTCTTCGGATTGAGTGCGAGATAGAGCAGGGAAAAGTGGATGGAGTTGGCGGCGGTCTCATGTCCCGCAAGGATCAAAACAAACATGTTCCCAAGCACCTCGGAATCCGTGAGAGGAACGTCTTTGCTCTTTTCCGTTGTGAGTTGACCTTTAACCAGCTGGGCCAGCAGATCCATTTGGTCCTTGCTGTTCTCATTTCCTCCCTGCAGCGTCTTCTTTTTGGATGCCACGGCTTCCCTCATATAGTTTCCCCATTCATAATAGGCTTCATTGGCCTTCTGAAACCTCGTGAAGGGCATGCGTTTCACTATCCACCTGGGCACGAGAAATTGCACCAGAATATTGTCCAATAGGCAGTGGATGGCGTAGGTGTAACTCATCGAATGGCCAAGATCTCGATCACCCTGATCATTCTGAATCTTGGACTTATCGACATAGTTCACATCGACGTCGGCCTTGGCATCAGAGGAGGGCCATTCCAGTTTCCTTCCAAAGCCTGCCCTGCTAATGACATACAGACTCAGGCGCATGGTATCATCCATGACCCTGTCTACCGTGATGTCGCCTTTTCCTTCCGGGCCAGCCCACGAAGCCAACATGTCTGAAGCTTGGTCGATGCTCTCCGCCCACACAAGGTGGTTGTTCTTCTCCGTGAATGGCGGGCTGGTGGCTTTGCGGTGCTGACGCCAGACCGCGCCCTCGGTTGACACAACATTTTTGCCGTAAATGTCGAGGGAGCGGTAAATGGCCGTGGGCTTGGGGAAATCATTCCTCCTCGTGGTGATCTGGCTGATGACGGCAGGGTCGGCAGTGTGCATCATTATGCCTCCAGGTCCAGCCACAAGAAAGGTGTCGGCGCCGACCTGCTGGAAGACCTCGATACTGCGGCGGTAATAGAAGTCCGGGATACAGAAGTCCACCCATCGCGTCCAGCTACGGGGCAGTTTGGCGAGAAAGGGCAGCCATAGCGGATGGCTCATAAGCCACCACGTGCTGAGGTAGTATACTGGAACAACAACATACGGAATCCCGGAGTGTTTTGCCTTGGTCACGTTGCGGCGGAAGCAGATCAAAGTGTTGACCACACTGTACAGGAGGTAAGCAGCCACCCCGAGGCCGACAATGGACCACATCTTGACGGAAGGGGTGTCTGATGGAAGAGGATTGAACAGATGTTGCAGATATCGCAGATATTTTCCCGGGCCGGCAGAGAAAATATAACCCCAAGTCCTGAAAAAGAACAGAGAGGGCGGTGATGGGAGTAACGAATGCGAGGCGGGGCTTGTCTGAGAAGCGTCAAAGAGGAAAGGTTAACGAGGTTTCGAAAGTGGTGGCGAAGGGTCGACGCAGGGATGATCAGAGGCGCGCGAGTCGAGGTGACATGTTGTGGATGTGACCGTGTAGATGAAGCCGCCTACTTGTAAGCAGGCAGTCCCTGGGGAGTCTTGATAGAGCGAGCGAGTGTTTCGTTGAAGCGAAGGATCCTTCAAACAGACGAGATTTCCACCAAGCATCTCGGATCGGGCAGTCCGTCCTGCGTCCATGAATCATCAGCCCCAAGTTGTCAGTCAGGAGGGAGCGGGAGGACTTGGACCGAGAATGATTGGGGGCTGGTCGTTCGCTTGCCCACCATCAAGTGTTCCAAAGTAAGTGAACAGCTGGTGAAGAAGAGGCACAATTGTCAGTGACAGGTTCATGGTTGTTCTGCCACTCAGCGCATATCACGATGGTCACGGTCAGCACTTGGGCGACACAAGATCGAAGCGAGCCTCGGTTAGGCGGTTAGGGGGGCTAGTAAGGCCTAAGGCCCTAGTTCCGGGCTCGCAGCAGGTGGGTGGCAGGGTTCCGGGCGTCGCGTATAGGCCTTCTGGGCACTTCCCTCCAATGACTGGGGCTGCCATCCCTCCGGTGTTGCATCTCCTTCTTCGCTGCGGCGCCGCCGAGCAGGATCGTCTCGGCGGGCTTTCCCCATCAAGCACATTTGGCCCTAACAAGTATCAACTGCGTCAATCAGGCTTGATGATGGTGACGATGGGGTACAGAGCGAGCTGGTGTCAAAAATAAGTGGTACAGTCTGACGCGAAGAGGGTTCAATGGCAGCTTTGTACTCTGCCTTATTCGCTAAAAGGCGAGAGCGGTAATAGTCAGTATCAGGGTATTTACGGATACAGTGGTATCCCTATCCTTGTTGATAACGTTAGCTATATCTCATCTATGGCTGTGGCTATATTTTAAGATGGCTTCTGCTCTGTGTTAGACTGTGCCACCTATTTCTGACAGAAGCCCGAGAGACAAGGCTGATCCTCCCGGGTTATCCTGCATCGATGGGGAAAGATGCTCCAAGTTTCAGATGCCGGACTCAGGCACGCTCAACCATCAAATGCAATATGGGACATCAAGTCATGAAATCCTGGATTTGCTACCGGAAACAGAACTGCTCGCCGTCACCTCATTTCTAGAGCCATCAGAGCTGCTTTGACAAACCGGGCTGACTGCCCAACACGACAACATCAGAAAACATCAGCCATGCGACCAATAAAGCAGACCTCGAAACGCAGGACAAAACCAAAAGGCACATCGCATCTGCCCCACTCCGTGTTATTTCCTGATGCCCAACTTTTCCCTCTCCTTCCTCTGCTCCTCGCTCCATCTCTCCACTTTCTAAGCGGTTGCTTGCTCCAGATGCGTTCCTTGGGCCTCTGCCGCCGGCTTCTCCGTTGGCACAGGATCTGCTACTGGATCAGGGGCCTCCGAAGTGGCTCGAGTGCTGCGGTCATCCATGGGCATCAGATTTGTTCCCAAGCCTCCAGCATTGGAGTGGATCGGTTCAAGATGAGGCTCCCATCTTTGCAGATCTTGCTCTGCATCCGCGAGGACCTGTCTCGCCTCGCCGGCTTGTGCGAATGGATGGCGCACATCTCCCGGCACCACGGGGGTGTCATCTAACAAGTTCAACAGGCGTCGCCCGTACTTGGCCAGGATGATCTGTTTCTCGGCTCGCTCGATCGTGGCTGCGAAATGCAAATCGTATGCTTCCTTCACTTTCTGGCGGGTCTGTATCGGAAACATTAGCAAAGACCACGAATCGCCAGGGCAGTCTTCATGATCTGGGGTATTCTTACGATATTGGTCAGTTGAGCCTCAGCGACCAGGTTCTGAGCTTCTGCTCGCACGAGTTCTTGCTCCAGCGTGACCAACTTGGGGCTGGATGGTTCCTTGTACTTGAGCTTTTGGATTTCGTCGCTGATTTTGACCTTCTGGTCCCTACTGGGCTGCACACTGGCTTCGATGTTTCTGATCTGCTTCAGAATAGATCGATAGTCCTCGAGATTCTGGGCAAACAGATCCTCTTGCTCTCCAATCTCGGAAAGAATGACACCAATCTTGTCCGAAATGTCCGAGACGGCATCATCGTTTGTAGCTTCGCCCCAGTCGGACAGCTGGGAGGCAATGGACAGGCGTTCGCGGCCGGCGGTCTCGTAGGCTTCAATGCAATGGTTCTCGGTCTTGATCAGCTTGAAGAGTTTCTTGGAGAGCTCGGCCTGATGCATGCCGCGGAGGGTCGAGATGGAAAAGGTATGCTTAGACGCCTCTTTGGCATGGTCGTCCTTCTTGCGGGACCGGATGGATAAAGCTCGATTCATGGCGGCGGTGATAGGATTCCTTCTTAGAGGGTTCAGCTGCTGCGTAAATTAGCCTGGATAACATGCGATATAGGGCGGGCGAGCTTCGACGAGCTTTCAACAAGCTTCAAGAATGCGCGATAGACGGGGAAGACCAGCTGAAGGTCGTTGAGACAAACTTGGTGCGGGTGCACAAGAACCCCTCGAGGCCCGATACAGCAGAGTGCAGGAATGCGCCAGTGCGCAGGAAGAGGGCAGATGACGTATTGCGCTCTGGAGCTTAGAGGGGTGCCATCTGGTGCCATGGTCTTAGCTTTCTCGTCTTCCCCTCACTTCCAGCTGCCGTATCGCGAACCTTGTCATGCCACAGCCCGCCACCTCTACCTCACCAATCTCTTGTTCAATCAGGCTATCTCGATAATTGACCATTAATTATGAACGACAAAGGAGGATCGTCCCGATATCACACTAGGTTATCTGAATCACGAGTTCATCTTCCATGCCTCGAATACCCGAACTGACTGCGTAGGATCGTGCCGACCGTCACAGCCTCACGACGCCGCCAGAATGATATCATACATTCCCTCCCACGGTCACTGACCCTCAGCTGCCTTGCTTGCTGGCACATCAGTAATAAGTGCGGTCTCTCTCCCTCCTCTGCTCGGTCACAACCCTCGTCCTGCTGCCACTACGCCGCCGTGGATCGTAAGAATAATCAGATTGGCGTTCGGAATAGCGGTCATGGCTGGGTCGGTGGGCAGAGGTTGATCGTCTAGTGACGGTTTCTCGGCGATTTTCTCGCCTATAGGTGGCCACCTCGGGCCTTGACACATACTCTCGAGTGTGTCGTGGTCGTGGTCGCTCGCGTCGTCTGATGACCACGGCTTCGTCTCTGTCGCCGCCGCCAAAGCACATATTGGCAGTCGAAATGGGGATACGCGTGCGTGTGTGTGCGGCTGGGGCGGCACTGACGGCACTCCTTGCGTTGAGTATTGAAGGGAAGACGTTGTTCGAGGCAGGGGAGACGCAAAGGGCGCAGATGTGCCCCTGAATACGTTCTGGGCCGGGTAGAGGAAAGGCGGATAGCTGGCTGCAAAAAAATGGTCAGGTCGAGAGGACAATTCCTTCTCCTCATAATTATATCCAGTTAATCATGCGGCAATAATAAACAAGGCAGAAATGCGTTCATGGACTTTTGCCCTGATTACCTCTGGACCCCGCCATACATACGTATTTGTGCAGGGTGGCCTCGATTCCCGCCTTGGACGACATCATTTCTCTTGCAACTGGGCCACCAGGCCGCTGCGCCAACCACCACGGGGCGCACGGCCAAAGAACCCGCCATTTCTACGAGGTGCAACGGACGAATCCCCAGCATCGCGGCAGGGGCGCCTTGTCAGCGGAGTTCCAAGCCTGGCCAGCCTAGCAGCCTCACCGGACCACGCCATGTCTACGAGCGACGCCTTGCTTGTGTGTGACCGCCCATGCACCTCCCCCCTGTCCTATATCACACTACTCGCCGACCTTTTTGCAACGCCCGTGAATGCAGCGACTGGAGAGCCAATGCTGGTAGCGCACTCTGGGGAGACGGTGTGCCGTTCCAATACGATGCCTCTTCGCTACTTAAACGCCATCCTCGGGGATCGAGGAGCAAGACTAAGGCATTGAAGTTGAGACGCCCCCAGACTGCGCGAAACACATCTCAACCCCACAGAATACCGGTGTGAACAAAAGCCAGGACAGCAAACATGACCTCCCGGTCTTCGCTGTCTCCTTCTCCTACCAAGGCGCCGCGCCCCTTTCTCTCTCTGCCCTCAGAGATACGTTTGAAAATCTACCCACATGTCTTCTTCTGCGCCCAGCCACTTCGTATTACACCGTCACTACAAGCCATCCAATATCGCCTCAACAGCGGCAAAATGCTATCAATTTCATCGACATGCCAGTTACAAATGATGACTTTCAGCCGCGATGGCCCCTCTGCGCCCATGGGCCGCGCTGCGAACAGCTGCTCCGGTGTTCGTCTTTCTTCCCAAATCCTGCGCGTCTGCCGCCAGGTCTATGCCGAAGCTCTGCCCATCCTGTACCACATCAACATGTTTGAATGCTCGGTGCGCTCCGCGCATCAGAATATCACACGAGTCGTCTCGACCCCGAACTTCCGACTCATTCGCCACTTGGTCCTCGATTGCGCATACGTCAAAGACTTGCTGTCCTTGCTCGCCCAAGAGGAGCAAGCTGCCGCGACCGGCGGGCTAGAAGTTCTTGAGCTCCGAAGCTGGCCGAAGCCTGAATGGCAATCACATCCATATAGTCTCGGTGTACGGAGACGAAACGAAGCAGGTATTGATTTCCACCCGCCCATGAGAAGTAGCACACGTCCTCCTGATGCAGATCCTCGGTGGGAAGAACGCCAGCTTTTACGGGAACTAATGGAAATCTGTAAAAAACACGCCCAATTGCGGCATCTCGTGCGGGAGACGACCGAGACAAGCCACCCCGAAGAGCGTCGGGCCAGGGAAGTCAGGAGAGAGAGGCTGATGGAGTTTCTGATCCGGTTGCCAGAGCCCGCGCCGGGACTAGAACACGTCGCACACCCCGAGCCCGAACCCAACGTCCAGGTAATAATAACCTGGCGACTGGTCTCCGAAAACGGTGCCAGAGAGCTGAAAGACAACGAGGAGCTCGTGGATCTGGAGAATGCGTTGGCCGAGAAAGAGGAGGCGTCGAGAACCTGGGCACCCACACCCACGTATCATGGAGAAGATTTTTTCCACGCCAGAGGGCTACAGTTCGAAGATCTCTCGTAGTACCAACAGTAACTTAAGCAGGCTTTTTCGTCTTCCGCAGTGCGAAGATTCCTCCGGCCCATTCCACCACGAAATTGTTGACACCCTCTTCCGGGCCGTGATCATCAGGCTGGAGCTGTGAGCATAGAGTCGAATCCACTGCAGAAAAGTCCAAGGCTCCCTGCTCGGTGTGGTAAGCAGTCGCCGCTGCTACTGCCACCCAGATATATGTCAAGGGCGAGGGGCGACTGGCGACTAGGTAGGGGGAATGGAAATTTCGGATGTTGGCCTGGTGCATGCAGTGTATGTGTATCTTTTGGAATCTCTAGATGGGTCAGACCCCATCGATTACAATCTTTTCTGGCCCCTTCAAGGCGTCTGCGACGTGCGTGAGGGAACGAGAGCAAACCAAGGGTCAGCTTGATAAGGAATGCCGAAGAACAGACGAGAAAAAGGGTATGCAATAGTCGATGATCAATTCGTTGTTAATATAGCAAACCTCCCTTGATTAAAATGGACGATTTTTCTCCCTCACCGTTCCTGGTATAAATAGTCCCATTTCATCCTCATCACCACCTTTCTTTCGACGAGATCAAGACCAAGCATGTCTCCAAGAATCGAAGAACGGAAAGACAAAAATATCACTGTACCGCCGGGCATACTGATACACAAGTCGCAAGGCAATGAATTCGATCCCTCGCACCTTTTCCTTGGTGGTTTTGTCCTGGCCTGCGGCCTCCGGTCCTGTCCTGTTTACCGAGAAATCTCTATCGTCTGAGAAGAACTGTCGCCTGGAGCACCATCAAATCTGCCACTGTAAGCCACTCCAGCTGTCCCTGCGGTAGCCGCAACCGGTGTGCTGGGCGTTCCAGAACTTTGCCTCTGCTGATAGGGATACGGCGTCTGCGGCTGCTGACTTTGTTGAGTCTGATATTGCCGAGGCGGATACTGGTGACCTTGCCCGAGGGCGCCATTGACTAGTGGCTTCTGTGGCGAGGCAGACCGTGCCAGCGTCGCAGCATTGTCTTGAGCGCGCTGTTGATAACCTGGTTGGGTTGGCCGGTACCCGCTAGGAGTTTGCGGCTGAGTTTGAGCCGTTGCTGACACATTGCTACCATAAGCTCCATAGCCATTTTGTATGGAGGGTCGCTGAAATTGTTGGATCGTGGGGCGCGACGATGAGTAGGGATTTGCGGAAGTTTGGTACGCATTTTGTGGATAAGTTGGTCGTGCAATTGTCGGGGTCTGATAATTTTGGTGTGAACGAATACCATAAGCAGCAGTGGCTGGCACAGAAGCATTGTAATTTCGGACTTGTGAGTTGTATGCCATTGGGGTCCCCTGTGTTTGCGAATAGGTCGGGCGAACTTGCTGAGGAGTCCCTGCTGTACGGCCGACTGCTGTTGTCGCCTGTTGGACTATCTTTTGTCGACGCATCATGTAGTCGTCTATTTGCCCCGTTCCGGGGTAGTCTGGCGCCTCAACAACAAGTCTTGTGGAGATGTTCAACTCTTCGAGTTGATCTCCGTTGAGTTTAGCGACAGCAAAAGGAGGCAATGACGAGACCAAGATGTTCAATTGGTCTCTCAACATCGCAAACGTGTCGATCTCCGGGTTTGTTGGCTTCGGTACTGTGCCAGCAACAATTGTCTCAAGGCTGCGGTTTCTCTGATATGAACTGAGAGTTTCGATCATTTCCGAAACCTCTTCCAGGAGCTTTTCAACTTCCTTTTCTGAGTTCTCAGGTTGTGCATCTTCTTCGTCTTCCTCAGGCTTGAAATTCGCGACCACGTCGGCAAATTCATCTTTGTCTTCTGCTTCTCCGTTTCTCCCATCAACCAGCGACACTGCCGGGTCTATAGTCCTGAAAAGCCTTGAGAGCTTCTGCTCGCCGTATTGTTTCCACCATTGCCGACTTTTATCTTTGTCAGACACGAGGGAATATGAATTATCTGAACTTGGCGCAAAGGAAGAATAGACAGAGCTGAATAGTTCATCTGGAGTGAACTCGTGGCCCTGTCGCACGCTGTTAGCCTCGAGGGCTGCCTTGAAGTCATTGTTGCTGGACGCAGGCTGTACCCTTCTTCGCTCTTGTTGTGGTTGGTTACTCGTGGTAGAATATGAGAGCCATGAACTCGTGGCCAATCTTGCAAACTTGTAATCGTGCTTGTTCTGAGGCAGATTTTCTGTCCGGCTGGAGTTTGGAATGAATTCCAGGGTGTTACCTCTCACCACATCCTTTGCCGTGTGTGGCAGATCCAAGGGTTTGATACGGCCAGCCTGGCGAAAGATTGTCCCAAATAACCTCTTTTCTTGCTTCTTGGCTGTTTCTTGATCTCCGCCCAATGCTGAAAAGTCTGTGAGTTCGAACCCATTAGGTAGCCTTGAGCCTTCAGTCTCAGGTATACCATCCGCTTTGTCCTTTTCAGGCTGCCGCTGGACCTGCAGACCCGAGAAGAGGATCTGGACACCGCCATTGATTTGACTGCGTAGCGAAAGGAATTGTTTGGGTTTTTGACCGATCAGGTCCGCTTTAGGCAAACCTTCGCCATCGATTTGGGAGACTTCGGGCGACTCAGTGTCATATCTGTCGAGTACATTTACTAACTTCGACAATTGCCCTTGGACGTCGGATTCCACCTTGCCATTCTGTGTCTCAGACAAATCGGTGATCAGGGCGGTCTGGACGCTTCGGACATCGTCTTTGAGGGCATGGAAAGAGTTATATGTCCCTGTCAGAATACGATCCTCGATAGTATCGTTGGCGGATTCTGACTTGACAATGCGGGCTCGTTTGACTTCAGGCGCCTCGGATTTGGATGCAGGCAAGGGGTATTTGAGAAGTGATGGAGTAGTGTCATATCTATTTTTCCTATTAGTATTTTGTCGCAGACGTGGAAGGACCAAACGTACTTGCGGAGAACTCGCAGGACTTCTTGTAGAGCCGACTGCAGAGCAGCGTCTTTTGACGCAACTTCCGGCGATACCGTGCGCTTCCTCTTGCCTAGGTGTGATGAGGAGACAGTGATAGTGTCTTCGTGCTTTGATATGCCGTTGACTTCGGCCATGGTGGTAACACGTCGTGATGAATTCCGGGCGCCCAGGTGGTGATGGTGTTGGCGGGCAGGGAGCGGAGTGGACTAACCCAACCACATGCAAATCTCAACGTATATCGCGATACTACTCTCTTAACATGGTTCGGATGCTTGGTGTGCCCAACAGACGCGCGACTCTTGTTGTCAAAGTTGGAGCGTGTACTGTCGACTCTGGGAGAAGAAAAGGGAGCGATGAGGGGGTTGTCCACACGCGCTATGGACTTGCAGGATGACCGGTCACAGGAATGCAATGAGAGAATGGTACACCGAATTCGGCAGGGTGTAATGGAGTAAGCCGCCAGGAGCTGCTTGGTTGTGGATCGCGAGATGAATCTACCTGGTTGTTTTTTCACTGCGAATGCTCCGAATCTGAAGTCGATGCAGTTTGACTGCGATCGACTGCCACCCGCAGTCCGCTGCTGGCTTGGCGCGCCTGCGTACCTCCGCCTGCGTCTTCACTTTGCAGCTCGCCTTCCGCTCTTGATCCAGATGAACGGAAAGATGCTCGCGTCGACTGCTTAGTTCATCTCTATTACGCACCTCCCTTTCGTTTCTGACATTCTAAATTGCTTCTCTACTGAAGCATCAATGGATGCTCAGCGTCCATCGTGTTCGCCTTCCGATTGGAAGACCTCTTGCATCCTCTATCCTACAAACACAATTTCGCACCAGAGCTGCTCAATATCAACACCAAATTCAACGTTATGGGAGTCACGCTGAAGGCACAGGGGCTGCTCCTCCAAGGCCAGCTGCGCCAGATTTCCTAGCTCACCAACATGCGCTTTTTCCTACAGAGTTCTCGGAGTTTTCCGAATACATCAGACAAGATGGCGGGAGCTATCTCAGCGGTAGCCAAAATCTCGAAGAGGAGGCAGGCCACAATACTGATCAGATTGAGTTGGATCTCAATCGACAGCCCAAACAATCAACGAATCGTCCCCTCCACAGGTCACCCTTCCGCAGAAGATTAGATCAGATTCTCTCGTTATTCCTTCCCTCTCATCCTAGACGGAACAGGGTTGACCTGTCCTATACCAATGCCCTCCACTGGCAGATGAACAACCGAAAGTTGGACGAACAATCTAATACGACATTCAGAAGCTCAACTTCTCTACGCAAACTCCTCCTCGATTACCTTCAGAATGTCGCACCACTTCTCCACGGTGCTCCGGGTGACGAGAAACTTTTGTCTGCGCTAGAAGCTACCTTTCCTCATGAATCTCTGCGAATTCTTGAGGATCTCGGCTACGACGTCACTGATATTGCAAGTTGGGCGTGGATTTTTTCCTCTGACAATGTTGACCTCGCCTTTGCAAGGTACATCGCACTTGCGCAAAAAGTACGCGAATCTGGACGAGGTCGGCTACCGAAGTTCGTGTTTCTACAACTCCTTCGCGCCGAAAATCTCAGTCCCTTCGCCCTGAAGGGATTTATCAGAAGTATTTTGGTCGACTTACAGATCTGCTCGGAGGCCAAGGAGTATTTCGGTTGGGCTTGGGTTACAAGAGTGTGCTTGGTCGTTCGATTAATGCGACATGCTCGTTCGGTGGCACCTGAATGCTTTGAAGACATCAGCATCATTGTCAAACATCTCTTCTCGGACTACTACAATGTCCATCCTCGTTCACTCGAAGGTCCGGAGTTACTGCGCCTCTCTCATATCTACAACCGCTTCCTGTCATTGATATCTCTGGCCCCACACAAAACACCTTACAATGCATATCTGTCACAGCAAAATGCGCAACTAGCTCTCGTTCGCCTAATGTTTGCGTTTACACCCCAACTGTTGCTAACACGCGAAGGCTACCGTGCTTTGATTGCAGTCCAACTACTGCATCCCAAGACGGGCCCGGAACGCGCATGGGCCGAAGCCAAGTCTCTGTCTTGGCCTCCGTGGCGTCATGTCAAGTCAGGAATTGAACAGGATCTCGAGTATCCTGGGAAGGAGAGCCGTGTTATCAAACTATTACAGCGAATGAAAGCGGCAGGATATTCTCATGGTGATTGGGAAAGAAGTGCTGCTGTGTTAGCAGGGTGGGATACAGACAAAAGCCCTACGATACAAACTCGCGCCATCTTGATGCGACAGCGACGTCCATGGCTTCTGTTGCGGAGCCTTAATCGCCAAGAAGAAAACGAATCTGGCGACCCCCCAGAACTGTGGGCCGCGCGCATTCGAGCCACAAGAACCAAGCGAGAGGCATGGGCGTCCTTTTGTTCCTACGAGAAATACAACCCACCTTCCCAAGCACATTATCAACCCTATTTCGCCATGTTGGATAAACTCCTCGGCTCAACTGTACAGCCAGAATCTACGCTGGCCTGGAAGTACCTCGCTGGTGACATAAAAGAACCTTTCGAAGTCTCAGCAAATCCCCGGGAGATCATTTACGTCGAGACAGAGGTTCCGTCGGTGGATGAGTTCTATGAGCACATGCTGCGAGCCGGAGTCAAACCGGGTGGTCATCTCCTTACCAGTCTGCTGAACCACGCTGTCAAGCTCGAGTCTGGATTTGGTTACATCCAAGCCAGTCGATGGAACGAAGTCACGAAAGATGTCCTCCGCCACGCTGAAAAGTACCCGAGTTCTGTTATTCGGGACAGTTTGAACAAAATTCCCAAGCCCACTTTGGCTGCCTTCATCTCGCTCATATGTAAGAGCGGACCCGAAGATCCGTTGAAATTTCGGGACATCGGACGGATGGACTTTACTACAGGCCAGTTGATAAAGAGAAATCATCAAGATGTGCCTGCTTTGACATACGCGTCGCAATTGCTGCTCGCGGCAGGCATCACAGACATCCGCGTCTGGAATACCTTTATAGAAGGGGCATCGGTGAGCGTTGGAAAATCGCCAGCCAACTATAAAGGTGCTGCATCTAGGGCAGCAGTCTGGCGCCGCTTGAGAAGGATTCTTTCGCCCGGGGAGATGTACCTTGACCTCCATCCTGACCTCGACACCTTCCGCCATCTGACGAAGATCCTTCAAATAATGTTCAGGGATGTGAACATGCGGATCCCATCAGAAAATCTTGGCTCACTTGCAAAGACCACGTTCGCTCGGGCGATCTATGGTCGCATGACCAAGGCATTTCTCCCTGGACTTGAACGTTCGCTCCTTGTCGTGCCCAATATTAACGATATCAAACTCATGATTAGTGTCCTCATATCTGTCCATGACACCTATGGGTTGCTTGCGCTTATGAAATGGGTCAATGAGCATGCCATGACGCTGGAGCCACCGAGCCTTCAGTCTGAACACGAGCCTCAAAACACGGTGCACGAGATAGCACAAGACAAGCCTTTCAATCCGTCCCCGCTGCGCGACATGGTGTGCATAATGAGGCTTTTCCTCGAGGGCAGCCGGTTGCGGTCTACCAGTTCTTCCAACAGAGAAGGAGATGGTGTTAGGTTCGAAAGTCCCTTATCTAGAGATCCCCTCATTGTCCAGGAGGCACGGGAACACTGTCAAGCGCTGGAGTGGCCGTCAGACGACGAAGTCGGGCTCTTCCTCGCTCGCGAAGTCAAGTGGGTGGAAGGAGTCAGACGGACAGCGGAACTGACGGCGCGGCGGAAAGCTATGGCTCATAGGAAAATGCGAAGCATGCAAAGAGATGAGGTGGCTGTTGGATAGTCCACTGAGATTTAGGAGGAGTCGACATTTTGCCTCAGTGGTGAGGAGCTCTATCCCGAGTTCAAGTCGATCAAAGCCTCCCTAATCGGAATCTGTCGGTCTCCAGCTAGCTAGCTGCTCCTGAACTGCAGTTCAGTATTGTCGTCCTGTACATCCTGCAAGACTATTACTTGGGGATCTGTGTGTCTGTTTATAAAGAAGTTTTGAAAGAGGACTAGGATTGAAGAGAATATATGATGAAAAAGATCATTCATTCTCATTCGAGCTTTTGAACCCCCCCCCCCCCCCCCGCGGTCATTAAAGTTCCCCAGGTCGTAAGAAAAGGATTTGCTTGAGCTTTTTTTTTTTCGTCAAGCCTCATCAACTGAATTATGTATTGGTCATAGTAAACCCGACCCGCACAAGGCACTCGGGACGCCGAGACAAATGGAAAAAGGGAAAGGGAGCACTGGTCTGGAAATCCCAATCGTCATCTCACCATACCTCGCCGGGTAGGACCGCTCTATGATATCAAAGGGCAAGGAAACAACAACAGAAGGGTGCACGAGGGTGATCGCCTCCACCCTCTTTCCCCAAACTCGAGCGAGCCCGTTTGGCGGACTAGCTCATGGCAAACTTGGACCTTGCGCGCAGAGAACCGCCGAAGTACCAGAGCGCCCAGATGCCGATGACACCGCCGCAGAGCAGGCCACCGAGCACGCTGATTCCGCGGCCGATGCCAAGATTGACGTAGAGCGGGTGTGCGTAGATGATGCTCCCCGCGGCCAGGGCGGACCGGCACAGATCGTTTGCTGCAAAGAGAGACGCGGCATATTGTGGGTAGGTGAGTGGCAGGTACATGAATATGCACTGGAAAAGGATAAAGGCCCCGACGGCGTAGAATGTGATGCCGATGATGGAGACGATCCAGTGGATGTGCGGCGTGGACGTCCAGCCAAACCAGAACATCCCGGCGGGTAGGAGAGTGGTGGCAAATAGAGCCGGGACGAGACGGTGTTCTTGGGCGCGGAGGCCGTTCTTCTTGATGTCGGGCTCGAGGTAGAAGTAGACGTACGACACGTAGATGGCAATGCCAATGGCGCAGCCCACGACAATGCAGACGAAGACGATGCCCAATTCGCCAATGTTGAAGCCGTACATCCCGACGTAGACGAGGGGGAAAGCTTCGAAGAAAGAGTAGTAAATCCCTGTTTCCGAGCACACACACTAGTTAGGACTCTGTTCTGCTTCGGGCTGGAATGGAGGAATGGTGGGGGAACAGTGAAGTTCCACTGAAGACACTCACCATAAATCAGACTCGTATAGACATTCGTGAAGAAGACCGCAGGGTCCTTCAAAAAGATCTCAATCGGCTTCCACATCTGCTCGATGGCAACCTTGGAAAAAGACATGCTCCCTTGGTCGATCTCTCCTTGGCTCTTCAAGTTCGGGTTGCCCGTGAGTTTTCGGAGACGCTGTGCCCGACGCAAGAGGATGTTGTGGGCAGAGGTTTCGGGCATGGAGAGGAACATGAGCACAAACACTGGGGACGACATCCAGAGGACTTCCCAGAGTGCCCAGCGCCAGCTTTCGGCGACGACCGAGAAACCTGATAAGAGAGGTCCAAGTGCAGGTGCAGAAAAGGCTGCGGCGACCCATGCGGTTAAGGCATAGGGAAGTTTCAAGAGCCCGTACATGTCGCCCATGGATGCGCCCCCAGTAGCTAGACAAGGGCTGCCCATGAAACCGGTGAGAAACCGCAACACAAGTAAGGATGCGTAGCTGTTTGCTAATGCGGTAGGCACGCAAAGGATCACAAAGAGGCCAAAGGAGATGATGTAGGGGATGTTTCGGCCAATAGCCGGGATTTCGGAGAGGGGAGAGAAGATCCTGATCCAAACCGTGTCAGCAACATGGACAAAAATTCTGGGGGTGACGAGCACACGTAGGGTCAAACTCACATTGGTCCGAAGCCGTAACCCAGCACGTACATGCTCAATCCCAAACTCGCTTTACTCTGTCCGACGCCAAACTTGGCCATAACTTGGGGCTCCGCCGAGGTATAGATTGCACTGGCAGAGTACACCGCGAAGGTATACATGAAGATGAGGAAGGCGACCCAGACTTTCTTCCAGCTTCCCCAGTTCTGAGGGTTCGCTGGATCGTCGGTGGTATACCAGTCCACGAGAATGACGCCGTCGGCGGTTTTCTGCGGGGCGATAATGCTGCTTTGTTGGCGCTCGATGGCCTCTTCTTGTTCGACCTCGAATCGTTCACGAGAATATGGCAGAGTCTGTTCTCTGGTCCGTGTCCGCGTGGTGACGACTGTGAACTCCCCTCGAGCAGCGGATTGGGCTGTAGGAATGGTGCTCAGGTGTCGGGCTTCGATGTCCTCGCGATTGATGTACGAAGCTTCGCGAGAAACAGGGTGTGGAGTAGTAGCACTGCTGGTTTGGCGGCTGACATCTGCATCTGGGGTGGTCTCGATCTCTTTCTCCTTCTCAGTTGCGGTGGCCTGTTCCCATGGGATGGAGAAGTTAGGGTGCTGTTCGGGAAAGGCGAAGAGTCTGCCTTTGCTGATCCAGTTTATCGCCTGCCCCAAAGGCGCGTCTTGGATTGCGTCCAGGATTGCATTCACCATCTTGATGGTTCCGTGTGGTGAGTATCTGTTCGGACGAGAGAGAGTATTGTGATTCAAGGATGGAGATAGTCAATCCGAGAAGGAAGAGCAGCAGCCTCCCTTCTTATTAACATGGTAAACATTCGTGCATTCATACTGCGTTTCAGACCAACGCATAATAGTCTGCAATTAATCATGCAGGGAACAATTTTGGGCCGATCTAGCATAGCGTAGGCAAGGGATTGCCTTGGTCCGCCCGTAGGACAAATGGACATGAATATCGGGAGACCCTACAAGTCAATAGATCCGTTGTATTGGGCCGGACCATTCGTGGAGTCAGGGGTTGAAGCATTATCCACCTTACGACACCAAATTGTCAGCAACAGAGTTCCTTGGAAGAAGAGCGGCCTCCAAATGGCATTGGAAATCGTTGGTGCTGGTGGCTCGACCACTATTGCCGTAAGGAGGAATAGTAATAGACGAAGGGGACCAGACGAGGCTGCTGTAGCTGAATCGAGTAGTAGTTAGCGCCCCTTCTGGAAGACACCAACAAAGTAAATGCGAGAATTTCCCTGGCGGATGAGTCAACTTACACCATTAGAAACGACCCCTCTCCAATCCGATAGGCTATTTGGACTGCGGATTCCCTTCGGACCATGCGGATTGGGAGTCTCTGCGACCCTCGCTGCTTGAACAGGCACATGTCATAGCTCGACTCAAAGGCAAGGCGCGGGTCGGTTAGTGATCTTACATAACCGCAGTGGCCCAGTCGGACGAATGGCTTGCCGGTCTCGTACGCATCCGCCTGCGCCCGTTTAAACCCATCTGGGCGATCGTATGTCCTTTGTCAGCGAGGCTCGTTGACGACGTCAGAGTGCATAGGTGTACTGTTTTCCTAATCGGCGTCCCATTGTGCGTTTTGAGTTGGTGTGTGACTTCCCTTCGGAATTGTCTGTTCAGGTTGGTTACCTCAAGTCGGATGTCCAATCAACAGCAAAATAATCTCCAGCTCGGGCCTGACGACGCAATGGACCCTGCATCAGTATGAATTCATCTCGGTTCCGAATCCAGCAAAGGTCGTTCACCTCGCAACCGACTCCCAGAGGGTGTAGTATCTTGGCTTGTCCTCCGTGAATAGATATGGTGGGATGAACCCGTTAGGTAAAGCCACCATTTCAATCTCCAGCCTCACGCCGGCCTTTTTGAAGACGGGTTGCAGTTCTTTGCACTTTTCGACCATCAACCGCTGTGCGAGTAACACCTGGCTGATTTGTTCCACCGTTTCTCCATCCTCGGATAGGGTCAATCTAGCCTCGTCGTCTTCTCTGTAATATTCGTATGAATATACCAAGTTACTGAGAAGCCGTACGCCGTGCTTCGCTTTGTCGGTCGCGATACATGTTTCAAAAGGAAACCAAACCCGTCGCCTAGCGTGAAATGGTGGTCGATCGCCCAAGGGGATACCAAACACTTTGAGAGTCTCGAGATTCGGAGGGAGTCTGCGCCATGTGGCGTGATCGCACACAGCTCGGACCCTGATCAAGTTGACTGTCCGCACGTCAAGGTCAAGTTGCTTGATAGCACGAAAGGCTGACAGATTAAGATGCTGGCCGGGATGGTTGAATGGCTGATGAGACGGTCTCGAGTATCCCAGACTCAAAGACAGGTGCTCAAGCGAATGGGTACAGTGTTTGGCGATGGCATCCACAAAGGTCCCGGGGGACACATTACCGTGCATGCGACTGCTTCTAGTAAACATGCCGTCATAGCGGATGCCTTCACTAATTTTGAGTGACTTCAACGCGCGAGGGAAACTCAATAAGATTTCCAGGGAAGGTGAGAAGATATCACATTCTTCGAGATGCAGGTGCTCGAGGTTTGTCGACCCGACGAGTGCCTCATCGTCCTGGAATTGTCGCAGCAATCGGTCGGGAAAGTCGGTGCTGGCGCATGACATTGTCAACGACCGCAGATTCGGGTGCAAGAAAAGCATCGCGTATTTGGTCATAGAATATATCTCCTTTTGGCCATCGACAAAGTGTAACGTGCCTAACGTACCGTTCAGCTGAGTCGGAAGAAAGTGGCGGGTTCAAGACAACTTACAATTGCGCAACTTCGGCAGCGCCCGCTCGACATTGTTGGGTATCACCGCTGAAGCCGCCTCGAAGATGCGTTCGTATCGATCCTGGAGATTGACCCAGCCTACTCTCTCCTCGGGAAATTTCGCGTTACAGTCGGGCGTCTCCAGGCACAGATCTTGTAGGTTTCGCATCATGAAAATGTATGGTGGCAGCGTGCTCAAGCCTTGGTCCTCCCCGAACTTGGTGGAGACAAGCAGCGAGCGGATCCATGCGGTGCGGCGGGGATTTGCATGTAGACTGGCAGATAGGGCAGCGGCTTGACGACCACTGACCACCTCGATTGTGTGATACAGAAAGGGCTCGGCCAGGTCCTGAAAGTGCTTGGAGACCAGAGTGGCGTTGTACAGAGTCTGGAGGTCGAGGAAGCCGAAGATGGTGATCAAGACCTCATCGGGGAGGTGTAGTAGTAGTAGGGCGGTGGGTGTTTGTGCGATCATCGTGGCCGTAAGACGTGCGAATAGCCGGAGTTGCAGGAGCGTCAAACTGCTGTCATTTGGGGCCCCGCGATGTCAAGATGCTGTAGTGATGCCCGCTTGAGAGGAGAGGTTGGTCTTGAGAGAAAAATATAGAGAGTCAGATGCCGGAACTGGTTGACGATGATCACCTGTTGTTTGAAGAAGGGGGCCAGCAAGGTGAAGCAGACAAGACAGCGAAAGTGAAGGGGTGACGATGTCATCGCTGCTTCAGGCTAGGCACAGGCTAGAGTGGCCACCGGCCAGAACTGGCTGGCGCTCCGCGACTGGCCGCCACGTCCACTACGCCGCCCAACTGGCCCCGGGATTTAGTTGAAATGGTTAAACGGCCGCCTACTAGCGAGCTCCCTAGCCCCTCGCCTGGGGCCAAGGATTCCAGCTCAGGCCTGACTTTAGCACGCGAGCGATGCACACGAGGTTCTAAAAGTTCTCGAATTAGATACCCAGGGATTTTCGTATTGCAGCAATATTGCAGCCGCCCGCAGCCATGTTTCGGGAGGCAGCTCTACCTGATTCATAGCCTCGCAGCTGCCCCTAACGTACTCCGTATTTTGCAACCATTAATCATGATTCTCTTTTTGACCTTCAACCTGATGGAAAGTCATCCATGGATAAGATCTCGGTGGAGACCCTCTCCCCGAGCTCAGGAGATATTCGTCAATGCCTAGACGAGCATACTGTCGTTCAACAAGGGAAATGGCCCGGGGCAGGAGGCTTACAGAGCCCCGTCGCCTGTAGGCAGACTCTGTCGAAGCCACGATGTCTCACAGCTCTTTGAAGGACCAAAAGCCCAGAGTGCTGTGGTTATCTTGGTTGGGCGTTCGTCACAATCCTGACTTTCCATCCTCAAGCGGGCGCCTCATAGCCTCTCCTGAATACTCGGCCAAACATATCCACTCCAACTCTTTCACCCTTGGTTTCACTCTTGGCTTCGTTTTCTGCGTTCGCCGGAATGTCCACCTGTTGTCCTGTGACTCTCCACCCACAGGCAGTCTGAGCGAACTTTGTCAACGCGTCCCCCCTCAAATCCAGCCACCCGCTCAATACTCCCAGGTCGATTTGTCGAAAGGTCTTGCCCACCTCCCCCGCAATCCGTATTCTCACCAAGTCTTCGAACCCGACAACATCGGCATAGAGGTCCGAGTAAAGGTCGTCTGATTCTAATGTAGACCAGAACGCTTCGTACTGGGCGGATTCGAGCAGGGTGTTGAGCCGGGTGAGCTTTTGTATGGATTCGGTGAGGTCGGTGGTGGGGATCGAGGTGTTACCCGGGCTGTAGGGAATCGTCGAGGGAGGGAGAAGAGCAAGACAGAGGGAGAATGAAGGCGAAGGAAAGACAGTTAGGGCTTTGACAAGGATGTTTGTCGCTGTCTCAGGGTGCAGGAGTTGAGGGTTGAATTGGTACCTGTTAATCCGCAGGTTAGCCTGTCAATCGCAACAGCAACAAAATTGGATACGACGAGAGGGTTTGAGGTTGAGGAGACGACATCAGATAGAGCTAATTAATTCAACTCTCCATAGTTCCCGAGGGACAAGTCAGGTAATAGGAAACGTGGTATGAAAATTCTCTTCATCACGCGAAAACAGATGGGCTCTGGAGAAGGTGCGATTTTGCTGTCTGATGGGGAGTCTTACAGCTTGAGCAGCGCCAAACATGCGTATGCGTCAAAAAACTTCTCCTCGCATTGTTGATTGACATATTCTTGAAATGTGGTCGTCGTCTCAGGGTTATAGCGGTTCAGGCCGTTGAGAATCTCGTCAATGTGCGCCGGCCTCTCCTTGCATTTGTCGAAGGCGTAGCCCATCTTGTTCGGTTTCACGCAGAACAAGCGTGTGCGTGTCAGTCCAGATAACTCTGCCAAATAGTAATTCTCTGGGTGACGGAGCGACCTGCGTATTTTAGAAATATCTGGTTGTCGAAGAATTCGCAGCCTACACTCGGCAAACCTGCCTAGCCGCCTCCTTGGCAGACTTCAGATTTGAGGCCCTTGCATTAAGCTTGTGCGCTATATCATCTACATATATATGTATATATCTCTTTGGGCATTTCCATGTCGGCGTCGTCGTCGTTGTCGCCAAACAACCACCGTGAGGCTGAACTCGATATTGATCTGACTGTATAGAATCATAGGCCTCAAATCTGGGAGTATATAACAAGGTTCACACGGCTGCTAGATTTGAAGGACATACACAAGAAATTATCCCATGACATTGAGCGGGCTGGTGGACTTGAAGTGGCGCTTTAGGCGGAGGGGCAAGAGGAATTTCCTCAAGTAGCGTGAACTACGCAGTCTGAAACTGCAGAGGCACGCAGAGCAAGCACTGAAATCCATGGACATTGAAATCGACTTTGCTATGGTATCGGACGCATCTTTTATGTGCCTGCCCTTCCCAGTAATATACAAACACACCGGATGCAGCCCAAGACGTGAACTTTGTGTCCAAACTCTAGAAAATAGAGAGGCGTAGATCGTGAACAGCACGGATACCCCACGAGACCGTCGTCTCAATTCTGGCTCCGTACCCAAGAAAATCCCCTTCGCTCACGTTACTAACCAAACAGCTGCTCCAATGACAAGAGCGGCCATGACGAGGGTCAGGATACCTGCCCCAGCCTTGTCACCTGTAGTGATCTTGTCTCGCAATTCAGCAGGATTGGTTGGTGCCGTGGACCCAGCGTTCGGGTCACTCTTCGAGGTTGCGCCCGTCCTCGTGGACTTCGGAGTCAAATCTTGCCGGTTCAACGTAGAACCGATCACTGACAATGCAGCCATCTGAAAAGAAGCATTAGCAACCGAATCGAACCCAGGTCAAAATCAAGCAATTCATACCTGCTGTCCAACACCGCTCGAGCCATCCCAAGTGCTTGTATACCACTGCATGCCGCATTCGCGACCGTTGGCACCACCGTCGCATTGTCCTGCGGCGGCCTGAGCGCTAGCCTGGAGTTTTGGAAGAATCTGAGGCGCCGTAGACGGCACGAGCAGACTGGTCACGGCCATCCATCTTGCCAAATATGACTTGAAGCTCTTTTGATCCTGGTCGCATACCAGAGTCGACTCGCACTGAATTTCCGACATGATGTTGCCACCGTACTGCGACGGGAAGAACAATGCGAAAGTGCTGTTCAAGATCGTGTTGACCCGATCCAGCCAGATCTGGCTGCCATTCGTGAAGTTGTACATGTACGCGGAACCCACGAGTAGGGTGCCGTAGTTGTAGGTCCACACATATCTCGTCTGGTCTGTGCAATTGTTGTCGGAGTCGGTGTTGTCCCAGATATAGAGAATGCCGCTAGATGGGTCTTGTTGCATCAATGCGCTGCTTGCCATCCAGTCATAGACTGTGTTGGCCCAGTCGGCATAACTTGAGTTACCCGTCACGTACGCAAGACGTGCAGAAAGCTGAAAGTTCCCACCGTTAGAGATGGCGTTCTTCAGATTGTACCCGGCGTTGAATTGAAACACCTGCCAGTGGAATCCACCGCCGCAAGAGGAAGGATCCCACAAAACCTTCTGAAAGTTGTAGACAGCCTGGGCTAGCGACAACCACGAAGGAGCGTCTTCTTCATCAGACTCGGGGAAGTTTGCCTCAACGGCGTCCATGGCAGAAAAGCCCCAGAAAGCCTGGTCATCGACACCCATACTCTTCGATTGGTTAGGTGGGTTGAAGTTGTTGTCGGGTCCACGCTGGAATTGCAGTGCCTGTGATACCACGGGGTTGTATGTCGAGTCATTCGTGTACTGCCAGTAGTTGATGAGCGAGCCAAACATTGCGCCGGCCTCCCACCAACAATAAATCGATGGATTATTGGGATCACAACTCAAGCCGCCCGGTAACAACCCAGGAACTTGGCCGCTTTGGTTCCCCGTGTATGAGGACATCATGTCGAACGCCACGCTCGAGGCGGCCGACGACACACTGTTAGCATCATTGATGTCGAGTGAAATGGCCAGTGCGCCAGGCACGAGGGCCAGAGGCAGGAGCCTCATGGCGTGAGTTGAGAGAAGATAACGAGAGCAAAGACGGACAATGGAAGTTGAAGTTGATGACGTTCAAGCGCTGCCCAAAGTCCAAAAGTCCGTCGCGCGTAAAAGTGGTTACGGCGAAGTTGGGCGAAGGCGAGCGATTGAAATGGGCGCGAGCGATGGACGGGAATCGAGTCGACGCTGTGCCTGCACAAGCTTTCTCTCGTCAATTTTGGGGGCGTGGCAGGATGAAAAGAATGGCGATTGTCTTGTTGCGGCGTTCGAGATTGCTGGATAAGACAAAAGTGAGAGGTGAAGGGCGACAAAGAAAGAAGCCCAGTCGATCCCTGACCCCCCTAAAAAGCTACGCAAATGTTTTGGATCATGCGTCAAACGATTCCCAGTTTGAGCCGCGGACCGTGTCTCAAAACTTGACCTCCACCCCGTCACCACCGTTGGTGCGTTGGTGGCCGTCGTCCATCCTTCAGCGCTGCATGGGCTCCACCAATGCCGAAGCGTGCCCTGGCGAGATTGCGTTTCGAGCACTGCCTCAACAGCGAGGAAACAACAGCTGCTACGGCTACGTACTCCCTTATGTCATTGTGCCTGCCAATAGCAACGATACACTGACTGACACGCTGCTGCACCCCAGTCCCTCCTCGCCCTTCCTCGCCCTCCATCCTCCACTACTCGCTCCTCCTAGTCCGCTTCGACGCGGAGAGACGCGCAGTCCGCCCACGGTCTTCGCAAGGCAGAAATTCAAGAGCTGGTGAGAGGACACGTTTTGAGGGGGAGGGGATTTTCCAGTTCGCCTCACTACCCAGCCCAAAGCGACAACTCCGGCGCCCAAGAGAAAAAGCTTAGCAGCTCTTGTAGAACGTGGGCCTAGGCTTGCGACCTACTAGCCTGGAGGCTTGATTGCCAATTCCACAACTCTGGGCGAGCTTGACTTGGCCTCTCCGCAAAAGCGCCAGTCTTCCCTTCTGAGCGGCACCTCTCACTCTGATCGCATGCGCGTTGCGCTGCCAATAATTATGTTGGAGGCACTGTCTCCCGGCGGGCTGGCTGTTTCTTCGGTGACGCGTTCTGGAGATTCAAGGTTGGCACAGACTTCTCCTCCTTCACTCAATCTGCGGATATCCGCCCCCGCAGCTAGCTGACGAGGAACACCCTCAGTTGTGATGATTCCCTAGTCTCGTATTGCAGCAACTACGATTCTTTGCCTCCTGTCACCGTTGTGAGACCAGTCAGATCTGCCGGTGACCGAGCTCCGGTCGGCTGGCAGACAGGACGAGGGAGGAGTCAAAATTGTTCGCGGGACATGGCACATCATTTGAGATCGGAGCTACAGTATATTTGACATCCATCAATCACCAGGCAGGTTATTGCGAACCCCAATACTCAAGTACCACTGCTGCAATCGCTAGGTCTCACCACCTCGACTCTGACAAAAAGGGACCTACATAAGCCAGTTTCCCCTCCTCAGTCTCCTTAAGCGGCCGACAAATCCAGCGGACTCGTACATGTGAAGGAATTGACCTGAGGATTCTTGAATGCCTCGATCATGCCCTGAATGGCTGCGTACGCTCCCAATCCAGCCGTCGCCAACGCACCGCCAGCATGAATGACGTGCCACACATTGATGTACCATCGATCCGCGAAGAATCCCTTGACCAACCTCATTATACCGCGGTCGCTTCGAGTGGTCTGACCCGTCTGTTCGTTGAATCCTTCGCCGGGCTTCATCGAGTTCTTTTGCATGGTGTAGGCAAGGTGGATGATGGGTGGGAAGGAATAGCTGAACTGCACAATACAGAATGCTGCAATGACGGAGACAAAGCCGAAGTAATCCTAGCCTCAAGTGTTAGTGAGAGAAAGAGATAGTTTTGTCTGGTATCGGGCCAGGGGAGGACACTCACCGGGATCGCAGCTGCGACGACAAAGGCCACGGACCAGTAAACGGGAACAATCGCGCTAAAGAGGTATTTCCCTGGCTTGGACGTCAAGGGCGGCGCATTGAACAACTCCTGGAGCACTTGATTATATAGCACCTTGATTCCAATGTTGCCGTACAACCCCGCCGCGATCAACCCCGACAGCACGACCAGCATATCGCAGGCGGCCTGAAATCCATAGGGAGAGAGACCCATGTAGGCGATGGTAAAACTGTACTGGCCCTGATAATGGTACACGTAGCAGCCATAGATGAGGTAGACGGCATAGATGAAGAACTGAGCGGTCCACATGGCCTTGATGAAGTCCCAAGGGCGCCGCATCTCAGCCATGATTTCGACAAAGAGCTGCGCCCCGCCGTACGCGAAGACGCCACTCATGAGGCCGTTGATGGCGCCGACGAAGTTGCCCGAGTCCGGGAGGCCGCCGTAGTGGATGATGGGTGGGTAGACGCCGTTCTCGTCGGGCGTGATGGTCGTGGCATTGACTGCGGAGCCAGCGGAGCCGAGGACACTGATGGCATAGTTTGGCGGCGAGTGAGCCATGACGCCCATGGAGATGAAGATGACGAGCAAGTTGAGGCCCACGGCGACCATGGAGAAGACGCCAAAGTTTCGCAGGGTGCGGACCTGGCCCATGAAGAAGCCCGCAATGACGAACAAGACCACGCAGACGACGTAGCACAGCCGGAACTTGGACGTCTGCGAAATGCCCTGGCCGTTCTGGATGATGACTTGCCCGGTGATGAGGAGGAGCTGGATCGACTGCAGGATGTTCACCACATAGCGTGCAGTCGTCCCCATGGTGCGGTAAGCCAGATCACCGTAGTTGCGAAGAGGGTACTCATACGAGTCGAGGCCGAGATAGACTTGCCACAGAAGATAGCCAGAGTACCCGGCCATGAAGGCGAAGACCGTGTAGAGAGCAACACCGGGACCCCAGCCCAGGGTGCCCAGAGCAAATCCGACACCGTAGGGACCCAAGATATCTGTGGTGATGAGGTAGAAGCCGGCCCCCCAACTGGCGGTCCTCAACGCCCGGGAGGCATTTCGCCATTCTTCCTCGGTGACCACGCTGTGCCTGGACAAAATGCTTTTGCGGCGAGGCTTGCCAGTGTCCTGGCTGTCGTGGCCGTTCGTCCCAGGTACCACGGCCTTTTCAGCAGTATCCTTTTCCGCGGCCTCGACACCGTTGTCCACCGGCACTCCTTCCGCCGTCACTGAGGATTTCCTCCTGAAAACTTGCTGGATGATTCCCCCGTCGGCGATGTTTTGCTGGGTCTTCTCCTCCTCCCTGGTGCGATTGGCATAGTGCAGGTATTCCTCAAAGGTTACACCAGGATCATAAAGCTTCCGCTGTGACGGACTGATAAAAGTTTCGGGCCGGTTGGGATTGACAGGAAGCCCACCATCCTTGACGTCTGCTAAAGACATGTCGACGGGAGGGATGAGTTCGGCACAATAGCTGTATCACACGAACTGAGGTGAAATCTGAAAATCTAGTAGGTTCTCTTCACGGCGCAGCACTGGAGAGAGGGAGAATACGGGATCGGATGGAGGATCGTCCTCAGTACTTACAGCAAAGGGCTGCCACGCGAAGGCGCACATCTCGGCGTCAAGTCGCACGAGCAGGGACTTTCCTGTGGCAATCAATACTACCCCGTGTCGCGTGGTACAATCAATGCATCCAGCTGGATCTGTGGATAAAGGATGGGCCATGACGCCAGTGGATGGAGTTGATGGCGAACCGAATTGACTGGGATCATCGATAGCAGTTGCATCCAATCTGAAGGTGCTGTCGGTCGACTCCAGCACAAGCATCGTCAAGCTTTGCCCAAGCCAGCGGCCTCCGCAGCCTCGGACTAGAGACTATTTGAGCCTTTTGGGTGGAGTGATCGGAGTGTGGTAGTGTCGCCTTCAGACATCCGACACATCCTATCTCCATGGTCGTGATGGGTGGTGTATGGGCTCCTGAGCTCCACGATTGCTCATCAGGCGTGCCTCTTTACATCTCAGAAATGCTCCTCGTGCCCTGAATGTGTCAACCAATGTAACCTTGGGCAGCTGTGGATGGACATTCCAGAAAAGCCTTGGAATGCTGACGGAACGGGAACTCCCGATGTTTGTGAATTGTGAACAACGCCACCAGATGCTCATCTACTTGTAGGAGCGATGACACAAAAGCTCCATCTCACCATGCTTCGCAGGTCGGCGGCATCGACTCGCATGGTCGTGCATGGTCGTACATGGCGTGGTTTGGGCGTCAATATGAAGATAAGACAGTGAGAGGCAGTGGAATGATTGCAGTTAATCGTATTCGGGTGTTACTTGGGTAGACTCAACGCCAAAAATCAGTCGCCCATGTTCTACACGTGACTAAGCTGCTCACCCTCGGCTCACCTTCTGCTCCCGAAGCCCTCACATTGGGAACATACTGCGCCAGTCAGCGGGCAAAACACAGTTCAAGTAGATGCTCATAGCCGCACATACTCTGTTCTCCTCTGGCGGCATTGGGCTGCCATCTCCCCGATCCCATCCAAGCATCGCCTGGGTAGCTGGAATAGCTCCGAGCATCTGTGAGTCTGCCAGTAGCCTTGTCGGCCCACAATTCGTTCCATTTCTCCCATGCACTGCTTGACTTGAAGGAGTGCGACTAGACTTCGGTGTGAGCGTCCTCGAACTGGATGCTGGCGTGAACGAAGACTGTCCTGATCTTAAAAGGGCGACATTGCGATTCAACGAAGGAGTCGTGCCCCAGCTCTGCAACGAACTTGGACTGGTGAAGCCAACGACACCGTCTGAGCTGGTGTTCCAAGTCGACGGGTCCCCAAAATAGTGATCGAATTCCCCCCCAATCGATGGCCAACTGATCCCCACACTCCTCGCCTTGGGACATTGTGTGCTTGTTTCTAGCTGCACTGCACAGTGGCACGTCACAGATAGCTGAGCGAAGAGGATCGCATACATATGGACCTGCAACTTCGATATAAGAAGCCGATGCTCTTCTTGATTTACGGAAACAAAACAGCAAGCCATATGTTAGGCTTCTGGGCCCCTCACGAGACGCCGACAGGCCTGCGAGCGTCTTGGCAGATCGCCTCAGTCAGGACCTGTCCATGAGGCATCGTTCGTACCTCGTAGGTAACCACCAACGCCATCAGTATCCATGGCTTGTAGACGAAGGGGTCAAGGCAATCCGCTGTCTCGACTGGGCAGACTAGTTTGCAATTAGTGCCGGCATATGGTAGCTAGCGCGACCCGGCGAAGTGATGATGGCTGCCGGTCGCGCTGTCATTGGATGGCCTCCGTCATACCGATCCTATTCCGTCAAAGAAATCCGAGCGTGGATTTTGATTGGGCAGTGAACCAAATGTGAAGAGCGACTGAAAGACGACCGAAAGACGGGTGAAAGATCACGACAGAGAACACGTCGAAATGATTTTTGTCCTGATTGCTGCAACTACCACTATATTGTTGACTTGGTCCCCCTTGCTTCTTCCTGTTACAACGACAGCGGCCATGTATCCCCCGAGTCCTCCGCTAGGGTCTCTCCGCCTTGCCAACATCTCTGACCTTCCTCGCATTGCTGTGGTAGCGACAGCCGGCTTCTACTATTCACCAGTCTTTGGTTGGGAGCGTCCTTGTCACCGCAATTTCCCCCAAGACACCTACCGTTCGTACCAGAGCATGTTTGCCGAAGCCATTCGAGATCCAGAGTACATCGCTCTTGTTGCCGAAGACAAGTATGAGGTCGACGAGAGTGAACGCACGCAGGCCATCATCGAGCCCGGCGACGACTACACTGTTCCAGAGCCAGGGTCAAAAGTGATCGTGGGCGTGGCGACTTGGAAGCTGGAGCCTGGGTCCGCTCACAAAGGGCAGTACATGGACACAGATGACGACAAGTCACCGAACAAACCTATCTTTGATGGCGGTCAAGGTCGGGACAAGAGCCCCTACCATGCGAAGCTGCTGGACGACAAGTGCGAGGCGGCAGAAGAGAAGTAATGACATACACTGTTTGTGGGCAGGACAGATACTAACCCTGTCTCCAGGTATTTTGAGGGACATCAGCTGGTTGACATGCTTGTGGTTCACCCTGCCTCCTGGCGCCGTGGTCATGGGACAGCTCTGCTGAATTGGGGCATGGAACTGGGGAGTTTGGATCTCGTCAAGCAAGGAGTCATTGCCGCCGACATGGGAGAAAAGCTATACCTGTCAAAAGGCTACAAGAAGCTTGACAATGTCATTGTCACCGATGAAAATGATGCGGAAAAAGGTGTGAAGGTTGGGATTCTGGAATTTGTCCCCAGTAAATCAACACCGGAATTGTAGGTCACACATTGAGTCAGACTCTGGACCGGTACTCAGTCCGCAAACAGAGCTGCCCATGGGAAAGCAACAAAGCTCACCAACAAGCAAGCTCATCGGCAAAGCCTACAATATCTCAGCCAGTATCAGGTACAAGTGCCATAGCCTTCTCTTAGTATTTGGGCAATGTGTCTTGTTTTAGCTTCACCTTAAGCAAGAAACAAGCTTTCAACCAGATTTTCCCAACTCCGCAATTAAAGACCATGATCTTGCATTCTGAATCTGCTCGCTCACTTGATGATAGACTCAGCCCGTCCTAGTACAAGCATTGAAGGCCAAAGGCAAATCGGAAGTTTTGGTTGCAGCAACCCAAAAACGTGGCGCTGCAAGGCTTCGGCCAGTCAGAGTTTCACACCCTCAGTACAAGCCTCAACCGGCGACAGAATGAGGCGACCGAGAGTCAAAGCCGTGCCCTAAGCTGCGGCAATGAACTTGGCGGCACTTGAAGTCACAGGCGTTGAGATCGTGCTATCCTCGGGAAGTGGATCGACTGGTCGAAGCCTAGTTGACCGGCGACGAGTCGAGTTCTCCTAATGGCTTCCCAGCAGGTATCTTGACGGAGAACAGAACAAACTGTCGACCTGGTCAATGTGTAGGCCCAAACGGCGACAAGATCTCCTGCCCTGTTGAGAGGTTTAAGAGAGGGCAACGCCGGCCAGATACGGCGTGTTTCTCAAATACAATTTCTTGCAGCATTGCGAAAGTGTTTCTCATAAAGCCCAAAGCTGTTTACTGTAACTCAGATACCATCGAGCGTCAACCAAGGCAACCACAGCAATTCCGGTGCCCCAGACCAGCAACAGCAACAAAACAACAATAGCAGTGCAGCAGCGTCCGAAAAACCCCGAGATACGCATGGGGGTCCGGTGTCAAATCGCACAACGGCCGAGCAGCGACCACTTTCCGGGAAGGTACTGAAGACAATACCTCAGGATCTTGATGCAAAGGTGACTGAGCGCAAGTGAGGCAACGTGTGGGCCGATCAGATGGCATCTCGCTTCCGAACTTCACGAAAGCATTGGCCTTGCGACCCCTTCCAATTGACACGTCATTCCCGTTCAGGCGATTCAGACTTGAGAGTCGCTTTGAGCGTGCCGTGAACGAGTTCGAACAGATGACAACAGAGGTACGTCATGGCAATGGGAGCAAAGAATGGTCTGGCTCATCATGATGGAGTAGGTCTTAGAGTTCTTGTCTCAGAGAGTGGCTCCAACGAACAGCATTTCGAAACTAGGATGGCACCGTCGTGCTCGAGGCAGAACCATCATGAACGAAGGCTGGGCGCACTTTCTGAGCCGATTTCGACCGTGAAGGACGATCCTTTCGGGGTTGATGCCAGATTGAGGGTCGAATGGTCCTTGGGCTGAACAAAACATGGTCAGATTTCGAATTCGGGGTAGCCGTATTCATCTGTTGACCCCAGTACTGTGTGGATCTTGTCCTCAGTAGTTTGTCGTGATCCATTACTCAGTTTTTATCTGAAGCATCAAAGTTGTCGATATGATTTCAGTGTACCTTGCTAGGTATCAAGGTCAAGACTTGCACTTTTCTTCGAGAATTAGCTTCCCACATTGCTCTGAAATAAGAGTCAATCAGCGACTTCCTGAGAACTGTGCCTCATCCCGCCGGCCCAGCCGCATCAGGCAATCTTCCAGGCGCGACAGGAGCGCAGCGTTATGTAGTGAGTCAAGAGCATCAAGCTTGCTGACGGTAGTCAGGACCTGATGTATGGCATGCCTTGCTCGCTCATCCTGCCGGCTACGCAGTGCAGCATCAATTTGTATAGAAAGTGCTGTAAGGAGGCCAAGGTCCCTAGAGTGAGCGTTGGGAGCTTGTCGAGTGCGTTCCAGGATCTTCTCGGCAAGGACAAAAGCACCTTCGATATCACTGTTCTCAACAAAGATATTGAAGGCCATGGCCCGCAGATATTCCATAGAAGTTGGACTTGAGATTCCATTTTCGCGGTCGCTATCGTCCAGAAGTCTCCTGAGACCCGATCCTGGTCTTTCAGAGCCTCGCATATCTGTCTTCAGCTCCGCAGCTCGGGATGATCTGCAATAGTTTTCTCCCTCATTACAGAGCCACATCCGAGCCTCATAGGCCCCTGTAATGTAATTCCGGAGTATTGAACGGAAAAGTTCATACAGCGCAAGAGTGTCGGCCTGATCTGGGGACGCCTCGAGGAGCAAAGACAGTCTTTCGTGGTGAGGCTCCGTAGACGTTGGCCACGGTTCCAGCAACGAGGACCCATTGATATCGTCGTCCGCAAGCCAAGCTGGCACAGGTGTCACGCATTCGAGGCCGTCGGGCGTTGGGGAACGTGACATACGGTTCGGGTATGCCTGAGCTGCTTTGGCGCCGCTTCTTTTGGCATGCCGCATCAGAGCATCCATGTCAACTTCCCGACCGCTAATGAAAAACTTTGTATGCTTTCCATCGGCGAGGCGCTGGCTTTGCTTTCGAAGTATAGCCAGCGTCATTCTCTTGTTGTTATTCTTGTTGAGTTTCCACTTTGCGAGCCGTCTCTTGTACATCTGTGACCTGCCTCAGTCTGAGCATTAGCACCATCAACATAGGGATTAGTACCCCCACGTGGCTTTGAAGCCGTACATGGCTTCTATGATCAAAATCACTTCTTTCAGGCTCCTTCTTTGTGTAACATAGAGCCTTTCGATGTCTTCACGCCGACCCTCCCAGTCAGCGTCTGATGGAATGAATTGAGAGTCTGAAGAGTGGCCATCAACAACTAGAGAGTACAGCCGAGCGTCCATGGTCGAGAAGATTGCCTTCGGATAAGGATGATGTTCTGGACACGGAAGCTGGCCTACTTAAACCTGCAAGGATAAGATAGATACTACAGAACTATCCGAGGCCATTAATTCCATGCATCGTTGTTGCCAGGAATGGAGAGAAGAGAACCACGCACAAGAAATATAAGGCAGCAACGTGGGGGCAGAGATTGGACGGGTTCATCGAGGCTTATCTGAAACAGATGTCTGGCTGAAAGGCAGGTGTAGCCGATCGCAGAGAGCCAGATTAAGCCCCCTTGTAGGGTCAGGGTGCTGCTCAGGGTGACGCTCAGGATGTTGCTCAATTGAAGCTCAGGTCAAAGCGGCCTTCGCCCACCCTCCAGGATCAAACTGTGTATGCCAATTAGCTTTTTCGTTCTCGCGTAATCTAGGTACCTATGCGTCCAGTGCCTCCTAGGATATCCATCACGTCCTCTTCCGACGGCTAATAATACAACAATGCCGCAACACCACAGTCTTCATTCGCGTGTTCGGGTATCGTTTCTAGGTGAAGCATTCCTTCGTTGAGAGACCCCACCATGATACCACCTTTTCGCCTTTATGAGGCTCTAGGACGGGGATTGTTCGCAGGTGGCGTTGGAGCCCGGGGTCGAGATTCAATTTGGTAGGGCCGCACGATCCTTACCAAACGATGTCAGACCTTTGGCGCAGGGCTCGGCGAGCGGAGCGGCGTTCTCGCTTCCGGGGTCCGGGTCTGGGGCGTTTGAGCTTGGGATCGCGACGGCGTTCGTTTCCCATGCTCGGTCTGGCACTAGAGACCCAGCAGATTGCCAACCATACCCGCATGTGCAACGCCGGCTACATGTCTGATGTGATCTGCCAGCTCTTTCGGGTCCACAAACACCCTCCACACCTGGTCAGGAACATCTTTGAACGCGTCGATGAACCTTTGGTTCTTGTTCTTCGCTTCCATGTGAGGGGCTTCGATAACCTTCCGAATATAGATTGCCTTGATCCAGTCAGGATATTTGGCGTACATCGCAGCGTATGCCTCCGGGTCAGATTGCGTTGAATCACCGATACAGACGAACTTGCGGTTCGGAAGCCAGGATCGGATCTTTTCGATGCGATCAGTCTTGTAGTCTTTCACACCCTGAGTGAGAGACTGCAAGAGGCCGCCCAGATACATCCACGAAGAATCTCGCAGAATCAGTGTCCCCTGTGGGTAGTTGGAGTGGAGGAAGTCGTGGAGGAAGGGGTACAGGTTATACGGCGAAGCTGACAGATAGAACCAGGCCGGAGATTTCAAAGACTCGTTAAGAACCTTGTAGAATTCCGGCATTCCTGGTGTAGTCTTGGGGATGTCGGCGAAAGTTGACTGCAGAATACCAGTAGGACTGGAAGTCATGGTCACTTTCACTGTGTCGTCGATATCCGAAATGATACCCCAACCTTCGGGGCCAACAAATCGTGTATTGGATTTCAAGTCTGGGAAGACATCGCCTTCGCTGGTACAGACCACCGTCTTTCCATCCGCATCGTCTGCACCACCAGTGAGCAAGGTCTGACTGCTGATTCCATTGGGGTTGGAGGGCCCAAGAACGCGTTTGTGAGGGATTCCAGTCGGACCCGGGCAGGGAATCTTGATCTGCATTGTGCGGGCAGGAGCAATGGCCATAACAAATGACTTGATGCGTTCTTCGATCCTCTTTCTGGCCGCATCATCAACGCCAGCCTTGCCGTCCAACCCGACCAAGTCGGCGATGGAACTAACATATTTGGTCAAGTCCTTGCGGCCTTCACGGAAAAAACAGGCCACAAATTCCGCTTGCCAAGGCTGCACAGAGTCTTTTCCCGGCTTGATCGGTCGGTATGCTGTGTTGTCCAGGAGCCATACTATGTTGTCCTTGGGGTCCGCTTTCTTGCCGAAGGGGTTCTTCGAACCGAAGAGACCTAGTTTGCAAAGTCAGTGGCTTCTCTCTCTACAACACTGGGATTCCTGACATACTAGTGCCTTTGTCGATGAAGCTCATCTCGGTCTTGCTCCAGCGTTTGGGTAGTTTGGCCTCGATGGTTTCAAAATTGGCATCTTTGCGAGATTGGGTTTCGAGAGCGGATTCGTTGACCTTTTGATCGACGAGGTCCATGATTGACTTGTCCTTTCCCTTGGGCATGATGGAAAAGGTCCTAAGGATGACTGGTCCAAGTGACTGTGGGATGAGTCGAGCTCGTGATAAAGCAGAATGATAACGATAATGTGCCAAATACCAAATAAGCGGCTGGACGGGCCTGTGATGGGGAATGGGTGAGATGGGCAAAGGGGAAAATCGACGCAAAGAAGGAAACGAGAGAGAAGCAGGCAGCTTCATGGCACCTGATCAACCAGAGAAGGAGCAACAAGTAGTCAGATACTCAGCAAGAAGGCACGAGGCTGGTCATGTAGACGGCGAGACGGGTAGCAGGAGAGGATGGTTGTCAGCAGGAGCAAGGCCACACGGCAATCAGGTCGGCCTCAACAAAGACCGTCATAGGCTGGTCCAACGAGTTCTCGTGCCTGATGCAGAAGATCGTTCATAACTGACTTGAAGCGTCAAGAGGTCGAAGCCACAGAAATGAGGGCAGAAACAGGCTGCAGGTCCTTGGCCAAGTCTACAAACCTGAAACATCCTCATGATCGGGGTAGATCCGATGGTGACGGAGGAGCGTGATCTCTGCTCGGGAACGAGTGTTGGCGGGTAATACTGACCATAGGGACGCCTAACAAGGGGAAGGGGATAGAGCCTCGAGCCCTATTGGCCTCACCAGCCGTAGCTTGAGGCCTACAAGTAGGTAGTGAGCCTAGTGCTAAGCCCTGCCCCCCGGAGAACCAGCTGGCTAGCTAGGCCGGCTGCCTGTGGGGAGGAGAGCCCATCTCGCGTGTTAAAGTGCCAAGATTTCGTGTTGACGCGTGAATCGCGTTGACGTGGGCTGCTAAAGGTTTGTTCTCGAAAGTTCACTCTCCAACAGCCTGCGCTTTCACCCATTAGCCCAAGCAAAGATGGCGTCTAGACCTGAGCTCAAGGTATGGTTCTCCCCCCTGCTGTATAGATACTCTCACTGACAACAAAAACAAAGGTCGACGACGAGACCGGATTCATTCGTTCGTTCCGTTCCCTCCCACCGAGATCGGACGGAAACAATACTATCCGTGTCTTTGATCGGGTCGACTGGTATTCAGCGCATGGAGAAGATGCCGAGTTTATTGCGCGAACCGTCTACAAGACGACTGCTGTTATCAGAAACCTCGGTCGAAGCGACAATGCTTTGCCCAGCGTCACAATGTCAACCACCGTTTTCCGAAACCTCCTTCGAGAAGCGCTGTTCAAGCTAGGCAAAAGAGTAGAGATCTGGGAGGCAAGTGGCAAAGGACAATGGAAACTCGCCCGTCAAGCTAGTCCCGGCAACTTGCAAGCTGTTGAAGAAGAGCTGGGTTCAGGTATGGATAGCCAAGGCGACAGTGCCCCCATAATCCTGGCTGTTAAGGTCAGTACCAAAGCCGGCGAGGCCAGAAGTGTGGGCGTTTGCTTTGCAGATGCCAGTGTCCGAGAACTTGGCGTCAGCGAGTTCTTGGACAATGATCTCTATTCCAACCTCGAAAGTCTTCTTATTCAGTTGGGCGTCAAAGAGTGTATTGTGGCAGGCAGCCTCCAGAAAAAGGATCCCGAACTGGTCAAGATCCAACAAATTGCCGATTCGTGTGGTATCGCCATTTCTGAGAGATCTGCTGCCGATTGGGGAACGAAGGACATCGAACAAGACCTAGCCAGGCTTCTGAAGGGCGAAAATGCAATGGGACTCCTGCCTCAGACGGACCTCAAACTGGCAATGGGGAGCGCAGCTGCACTCATCAAGTATTTGGGTGTCATGACAGACCCCAGCAATTTTGGACAATACCGACTATACCAGCACGACCTTGGACAGTACATGAAACTGGACGCGGCTGCACTCAGAGCTCTGAACCTCATGCCTGGCCCGCGAGACGGCGCGAAAAGTATGAGCTTGTTTGGTCTGCTCAACCACTGCAAAACCCCGATCGGAGCTCGTCTACTTGCACAGTGGCTGAAGCAACCGCTGATGAGTCTTTCGGAAATCGAGAAGAGGCAGCAACTAGTGGAGGCTTTCGTCACGGACACTGAACTTCGCCAAACCATGCAAGAAGAACACCTTCGCTCGATCCCCGACCTTTACCGCCTGGCCAAGAAATTCCAGCGAAAGCGCGCAAACTTGGAGGATGTGGTTCGGGCGTATCAGGTTATCATCCGGCTTCCAGGCTTCATCGAGGCCCTGGAAACTGTGGTCGACGAGCAGTACCAAATGCCCTTAGAAGCACAGTATACGTCAAAACTGAAAGAGTTATCTAGCTTTCTAGGGAAATTGGCTGAAATGGTCGAGACCACTGTGGACCTCGAAGCTCTGGACCGCCATGAGTTCATTATCAAACCAGAGTTTGATGAGGGTCTCAAGGTAATTCGGGCCAAGCTTGACAAAGTAAAGCACGCAATGGATGTCGAACATCGTCGGGTCGGAAAGGATCTTAGTCAGGAGCTCGACAAGAAGCTCTATCTGGAGGCCCACAAAGTCCATGGGCATTGTTTCCGGCTCACGCGCAATGAAGCGGGTTGCATCCGAAACAAGAAGGATTACAAGGAAATATCGACACAAAAGAACGGTGTTTACTTTACGACGAATGCACTGGCGGAGTTAAGGAGGGAGCACGATCAACTCTCAGGGTCTTACAATCGAAAACAGTCGTCACTGGTGTCAGAGGTCGTTCAAGTAGCGTCATCGTACACGCCAGTCATTGAACAGCTTGCCGCCATCATCGCCCATCTCGATGTGGTGGTGAGTCTGGCACATACTTCTGTCCATGCTCCGACAGCATACGTCCGCCCGAAGATGCATGCACGAGGCACGGGGGATACCATCTTAAAAGAAGCACGTCACCCTTGCATGGAAGCTCAGGACGACATCAATTTTATCACCAATGACGTCGAATTTAGGCGAGACAGCTCCCGGTTTCTCATCATCACCGGTCCGAATATGGGCGGTAAATCGACATACATTCGCACAATCGGCTGCATTGCTCTGATGGCTCAGATTGGCTGTTTCGTGCCCTGCGCGGAAGCAGAGCTGACCATTTTTGATTGTGTACTCGCTCGTGTCGGAGCATCAGATTCTCAACTCAAAGGCGTCTCAACCTTCATGGCGGAAATGCTTGAAACTGCAAACATCCTGAAAAGTGCCACCAGAGACTCGCTGATCATCATTGATGAGCTAGGTCGAGGCACAAGCACCTATGACGGCTTCGGGCTTGCATGGGCCATCAGCGAAGAAATCGTCGGTCAGATTGGCGCGTTTGGGTGTTTTGCCACTCACTTCCACGAGCTGACTGCTCTGGCGGACAAGTACCCGAATGCGGTCAAGAACCTTCATGTTGTTGCCTTTGTGGGGGACCAGGACCAGGATGTTGCCATGACCAATGGTGAGGGGGGCACCAGTGCCTCGAACAAACGAAGGGAGGTCACTTTGTTGTACAGAGTCGAACCCGGCATAAGTGACCAGAGCTTCGGCATCCACGTTGCTGAGCTTGTAAGATTTCCAGACAAGGTGGTCAGCATGGCGAGAAGAAAGGCAGAGGAGCTGGAAGACTTCACGAGTGCGAATGCTGAACCGAAGGAGAGTGAATACTCGAAGGAAGACGCAGATGAAGCCAGCCGACTGTTGAAGGCAATGCTACAGAATTGGAAGGAGCAGGTCGAAGGGAAGGATATGACCAAGGACGAAAAATTACGGCTGATGAGAGAAATGGTCAAGGGTGACGAGAAGCTGATGAAGAATCCCTTCTTCCAAACTGTACAAACACTGTGAAGCCAAAACACAGGCGGGACTGGTTTGCTACTGTAAGCATAGTGGCATGAGCGTGGTGTTATGGAGTTACTGTCTGCGTATCGCTTCAACCAGTTGTTATGGAACATCTGTGCTCTTGACAGTGGACGAAAAAGAAGGGCATGTGGGCTTCTGTGACGTCTAATTTCGGATTTGAGAAGCCTCAAGAGACCTATTCCTTGATTACATGTAGAGAACCTGTATGCCATATTTTTTTTCCTCATTCCAAATCCTGGCCTGAATGCAAACATACACTGCAGTCCGGAGCCCGCTCATGCTGTGGCGTTCTTGACATTACTCCTCGCATCATCATTGCCACCGTACTCTTCAGCATATTTCCTGCTGACATCTTCGGGCCCCTCACCGGCGGCGCCCTTCTCAAAGTCGCCAGCTTTGGTCGGCCGCCCCGTGCCTTTCTGGATGCCACCGCCCTCCTCGACCGGGATTTCTCTGTTGTCCCCGGCACCGGAGACTTTGCGGCCGTACTCGGCGGTGCTGCCGGGGAATTTATTGGTTACTGATTGATCGATGCCAGACTCGGTTGCTAGAATTCCAGAGATATGATCAGTCGTTTCCGTACCGGGTCGGGCAAAGGGAGATGTTGTGTCACGTCCTGTTCCTCTTTCCAGGGCGTATACATACTGCTGACGCTTCCTCCAGAGACTGTTTTGCCTCCAAACCCACTGTCTTGGGCACCGTGCTTGGATTTGGCCGACGCGAGATCGCGTTCCGCTTGTTTGGCAATGTCCATGAGGTCTTGACCCTTGTATAGCTCAGACATGATTGGTATGTATCTTTCGGGGTGTTTGCTTGAAGAGTATTTTTGAATAGATAGAAGTCGTGTGACTATGGTCCAGAGTCGTAATATTATAGGAAGATAGATCCAAAATCTGTGCCATGATGTTTTGTGCCTGAGTTTGCATTGAATTATTGTGATGTCATTGGTTGATGTCATGCTGTAAAGCACAGGATGGAGTCCATGTCCGATATTCACAGCCTTGGTCTAGCCTCATTCGGGCTTCGCAAGGCTGAGGGTTCAGCTGGGAAGCATTGCTGGCTGTCCGCAGTGAAAGAAGGTCTGGCAGACGAATGGCGGAGGGTGGGTATAGCAGTCCTTTCACTTTTGGTCCCAGATTCATCGACGTTGCTGCTCAAACTTGACTTCGCTCTGCTCGGAGGTTCTCAGATCGGACTTTCGAAAATGCTCACTTTCACGTCGCTCCTGCTTCGACAGGTGAGACTTGGTCGGATCGCATGCCAGGCATTCAAACTGCCGTCACAGTCACCTCCAAGATGCGCCAGCACTCTGACAGCAGCCTTCTTCGCTCTCATGGTTTCTGCGAGCCGCTGCCCCATCATTCCAGCCTGCATTTCTTTCGATCTCCATTGAAATCAGAGCCACGTCTACCCGTTTGTCCTCCTAGTCCCCCACCACACAAGATGGCACGTCAACCTGATCCCGCTTCTCTCAGTGCCCGGAGTCGTCACTCTTTCGTCTCTGCTATACCAAGGCCAAAGTCCGGCAGCTCTCGTCACGCTACGCCCGCAGGTGCTCGAAGAGACAGAAGGGATTCGGCAGCAGGGACAAGTCTGCTGAACATTCCTCGCACGCACCGAAAATCATGGCAACCCGAAGACAGTCTGCCACCTAGCTCGTTCCGAATATCCCAGCCTCAGGTCGCAACGCCCAGTAGAGAGTCATTGCTTCCATACAAGCAACGGTCTCATCATGACCTCTCTGGAACCCAACAGCAACTGTATATTCGAAACATGTCCACGCATTCCTTGGGTGGACATGACACTGTTGCAGCTCAGGATCATCTCAAACAGGGTTCCAGCACTACCGCCCTGCCAAAGTCCAAGACGATGAGTAGCTTGCTGTCTTCGCCCCGCGACACTATTACCAGGCGGCGACTGCTCCAGCCCCTCGAACCACCCTTACCACGCACGCAAACCTTGGGCAATATCTCATGCTTTGGTCCGCCACATGAAACTCCTTCTCCGAGAAAGCCAACTTCAGTTACCCTTTCCCCTCCAGAGCAGCATCACGATAATGCAAGTCAGCTCAATATCACCGATGCATTGATTGAAAGCAGGATGACAGAAAAAGAGACGGACTTAATGATACAGGTTCAGAGAGAGGCGGCGATCAACCGTGCTCGACTTAGAAATGCTTGTCAGCACCGAAACCCTCTTGAATGTGCTCTATCATCGCAATCACTAAGGAGCCCGGCCGAGCGTGCACCAACCCTCAAATTGTCGCTGAATGACGTTGCCAATACACAACGTCTCGAAGGCATGAAGAGGACATCGTCATCGGGGAGGCTCCTGTTCATAAACTCCACTTTGGCAAACAAGAACTGGCGAGATAGTGACATCCCAACTTCAACAACAATGACAACCAGCATTGGCAGCGTCAGCAGCTCGAATCCCAGCCAGCATTCCGACAATGATCCAAGACATGTGAGAGACTTCTGACTATTCTATAACGACTAGCATTGTTAACCACCAGGCAGGTGTATGTTGCAGAGGATGGGTCATACTGGACCGGGCGATATATGTCCCTGTGTGACCGATTTCGCACAAAAGAGCTCAATAGACCATCTCAATCACCCTCGGAGTCGACCGAAAAGAAGATCGACCATCTCTTCGAGAACAGTGAGAAGGTGCGTATGAACAGTGCGCTCAATGAGCTAAAAGAGCATTGCAAGACGGAAGAAGCCTTAACGAGCTTTGAAGACTTCGAGAACATCCTCCTCAAGAAGCTGGGAATATCGCGCCAAAGCCTGCATCGAGCTGGAAGCCTCGCATTTGGGGGCAAAGAGGCGGAGAAAAAATTGACCACTTCTGGGTCGAATGGGTTCAAGCCGTTTTCGTTGAACAGATCAACTTCTCCCGGAAATATGTCGACGCCGACGAGTCGAATATCAAGCGTCAATGCTGAGGCCGTGCTAATTGACACGTCCAAGGCGTTCTATGGCGATGGAACTATGACGAAAAGCAAAACCACAGGCAATCTAGCATCTCTCATCCCCCTCATCCCAAAGAGGCAGTATGTTATTGCGAGCAATTCTTCGCCAAAGTCGAATACTGTCCAGCTGGCTTCGCATAGGCGTAAAGCATCTTACTTTGATTGCTCCCCCGAAACTCGAGCAAAGGCGATGAGAGAGCGAGAGGAACGTGCCTCTCGCAGAGCAGCTGAGGCGCATCGACGGTCAAACTCACAGATGCCATCTTTGACCGTAGTCAGGAGTCGCGGGGGTAGCAGGGACCAAGCATCATCCTCCAAGGCTGTGAAGATCTCTGGGCCGGTCCAGCCTCAGTTCAGCTCTTCCTGCTCCAAAGTGGACGGCTCGGGAGCAGTGACAAGCTCCTTGAGTGCTGCCATGCTCGAGAGCGGACATGGTCGCCCACCACAAAGCACTGTGAGTAAGACCTTGCCGTCGCGAGTAGAGCTGGTTGAGGTGCCTGGAGGCGGGAAAGAGAAAGTGGTCAAATCACGACGTAAGGCCGAGAGGCAAACCAGCGGAGAGAGGGTCAAGACCTTGTTTGGAGCTGGAATGCGAGAGGTCAAGAAGATGGGACGTCGAGTCAGTGGGATGAGCTGGCCTGGAAGTAGCGACGAACTGGTGCCACCCAGGAGCGGGAGCAAGTGAGTAACGTGTTGGTCGAAGGCGTCATGAGATGGGCGAGGCCTGTGATATTGCTGCACCTAGACGTCTGAATGACGAAGTACGGCGGGTATCACAACTTGTTTAGACACTTGTATGCACAGTGCCGAAGACTATGCTGGTACCCAATGGATCTCCACCTGCACTTCTCTCTGGCCATTGCCATCATCAGCAAAAAGATCAACCTTTTCAAACCGCTTCGGAATGCTGTGTGCGTAAAATACGCTGCGGTTGTGATATGCGAGCACATTGATCCCGTCGCCGTTGTCCGCATAGGAAAAGATCCCCTGCACCTTGGCAGAGTTGGTACACTCGAATTTGCCGGTGGCAGGGTTGACCAGGCACGGGGAGTACGACGAGGAGAGGGAGAACAAAGCCTGGTGGCCGGGGTCGACCACGTCGTGCTGGGCGCGGAAGGTCGCGCAGGTGCCCGAGACGTACCACTGGCCCTGACGGATGAGACACCCCTTTTTCGAGGCCGTGGAGGGGGAGGGCAAGATTGAGTTCGAGTCTGAAGGGGAGAGAACGACACGATTTTGTGGTTGCTCCGTTGTCGTCGTGGACGTAGAGTCCAGGATGTGGATCTCCAGGTGGCCTTTGCCTGTGAACGGCAGGGCTGTGCTTGTGCTGGTGGGTGAAGACGTGGGGTTGGCGACGGAAGTTGTCTTCGTGGCCGACGGCGGGTCCTGGTCCCCCCCAGGCGTCTTTGGGAGGTATTTGATTCCTCGTCGCGGGCAGTTGGAAATCGCGCCGTCGGGCGGCACGGGCACGAAATGTCGGCGCACGGTGGTTGCGTTCAGGAACGGGGAGCGGGGGTGGTGGCTCAGGGCCGTGTCGAGGTCATAGTCTCCCGGACCGGGCATCAAGACTGGGGCTTCGGCTTCGGCTTCGGCTTTGGCGTCTTGTTGCGTATCAGACGTGTGTCGCAGCGAACCCATCACCGCGAAATGATACCACACCTCGTCCAGCTCGCCCCGGCGGTTACAGCGGAATGTCACCGGGTGGTCGTGCGCAGAAGACTGGATTGCCTCCTCCAGCTCCCGCAGCGTATAACGCTTGTTGGACGAGGGGAGGATGCCGGCCTCGGCGAGAACCGAGTACGTGTCGAGCGTCCTGAAGAGGGAGGTCGTGTGGACGAAGTAGTCCAGCACGTCGGGGTGAGGGTGCCGGCGACTTGGGGTGGTTGGAGGGGCGGCGGCGGCGCCGTCGTAGCAGTCCGGCTCGAGGGTCGAAATGCACGTTCCGTGCTTGTTCCACTCGTGGGCCCACAGGTGCTCGTGGTCGCCGTCGAGGGAGAGCCAGTACGTCTCCATGAAGGAGAGCAGGCCCTCGATCGTCGGCGAGTGATCCCCATCCTGGCCCTCCTCCAGAGCGTGGCGGAGCACAGTCCGAATGTCCGAGTGCGAGCGCGACGAGTCGCAGAAGGCGTCAAACCCTCCAGCACAGAGATCCGGCCAGAGTCCGTGGATGGTCCACGAGTTGTTCGGCCCGATGGGTGGCGCGGTGTCCCAGAATTGGGTCTGCAAAAAGTGTCCTGAAGGGTGATTGACACAGCACGTGTTTATGTCTTGGGGCGGCGGCGAGGGACACGATAGCGACGGAGGGTTGGGGCAGGCTGTGGGGTTTGACTTTGGGAGGGAAAGGATGTTGTTGTTGATGCCGTCGGTGGTGGTGAGAGGCAGGGGGAGTAGAAACGAGGACAGCACGGGGAGTTGGGATAGGAGCTGATAGAGAGAGGCCATAGCGGGATGCACGGTGAGAGGTAGAGTGAGAATAAGTGGGCGAGGGCAGATCTATCTTTCTGATATGTATATAAAAAGGCCTCCTTGATATTGAACGAGCGTCAGATCTGAGTGTTTCAGGGATGAAGATTCGAGGACCGCGAACTACGCGTTTTCCCCCCTTGGATATGACGTCAGCGAGGCTGAGGCGGTCACGAGGCTGAAGCCATCACGAGGCCGACGACCCGATGCTCATCCCTCCCAACACTTCATCCTGAGGGTACTTTGTTCCTCCTTGCTTTCTGATCTCGTCCATTATCTCCATCACACGGATCGTCTCCTTCCAAGGCATAATCTCACTCTCTTTTCGGCCCGCGGCAATGTCGAGGGCAGTATTGTCTGCCTCGTAGAAAAACCCCCGGCCGATTCGAGGGTAGTCGTAGTGCTTGCTTTCAAAGTCATTTTTGGAGTGCTCTTTCCGTCGATGGACCGTAAAGGACAAAGGGTGCGACGGTGCTGCGCCATGCACGTCGATGTACCCGTCTGTACCTTGGATACGGCACACCACATCACCCATGCCACCCGACATGGTAGTGGAACTGACGATTCCCTGCCTTCCCGTCGACGGATACTGTACCAAGATGCTCGAGGTGACCTCAACTCCATGCAGATGGCTTTGCGTTGCAAGGATATTTGGCCTCTCCGAGTTTGCAGGGGTGTTGGGATCTAGGGCCAGGAAAGCCCATGTTAGAGGGTAGATGCCGGTATCCAGCAGCGTCCCCGCCCCGAGCTTAGGGTCTTTATACCGGGAGGTGTCTGGCAGGCTAGGGATGTGAACCAGCAGGCTGAAGTCGGAGGACATACGGAAGACATCCCCAATAACCTGATCCTCAAAGAGCAGCTTCCTCAACTGGGCCACGAGAGGTCGATGCCGTAGCCACATTGCCTCGTGGACATAGACGTCCTTTTTCTTTGCAGCATCAAGCACCTCTCGCGCCTCGCGGGCGTTGATGGTGAACGACTTCTCGCACAGAACATTCTTCCCCGCGGCAATGGCATCGAGACAATTGCCTTTGTGAAAGGAGTGCGGAGTCCCTATGTAGACACAATCCACGTCCGGATCGGAGTAGACCTGGTCATATGAAGCATAAATGGTCGGTGTTGCACTTGGGCAATGTTTTGCGGCAAAGTCTTTGCCCTTTTGCATCGACGACGATCCGATGCATTGGATGATGTGCTTTGCTTTGGCGTCTGGGCGGTCGAGAACCAAATCTTCGACGAACCAAGAAGAGATGAGGCCCGTGGCTGCAAGCGCTTGTCAGTAGCGTGCGCCTTTGTAGAGGGAGCATGCGAAGTGGCTGTGACATACACACTATTCCCCACCTGCAGGTAGGGATCTCGGCAGCCATAATGGACTCGCGGGTATACCGTGACGGGGAGATCGTGCTTGGTCTCGGTCAATTGAAGAAGTGAAGCCGCCATCATTCGTTTGGCTGCGTCTGTCCAGGATGGCGGGGTTGGGCTGTGGGAGGGCGGAAGGGGGTTCCGCAGGGAGAGACAATGGGTAAAATGGGGACAAACAATCCCCAGCCTCACTAGCACTTCGCCCTCCACATTCCCGCCAAACACCCCCATCACATACATGATCCACCTGTTGTCCCTCTTTCTCGAAGAATACGGATTACCGAGTGCAGCGCACACCATTGGAGACGACAGAGAGTCCACGCCGCGCAGACCAGTACTTCGTCCACATCAGCCACCGAGTCTTCGCTTGCCGACATCGAGAATCGAGTTGGACCTCCCGAACCCCTGTCGCCTTGATTCACACCGTCACACTGCCTCTCGGCGGCTATCTCGCGTTGCCGCATTACCGAAAAGTCAACATTCCGCTGAGACGCCTTTACTACATCACAGTGCAGCAAGGAGACCTCGAGCTAGATCTGCGCTTGCTGGTGTCGGAAATTCCCACCTTCAACACAGTTCCGCAACTCGCATGATCCTGGTCGTTGTCGTCCATCAGCCCTTAAGCCTGGCTTCTTGACTGCGTCGCCAGCCTGCAACGACGCCGTCCTGTCGTCAGACCCTCGATATACCTCCCTGCTGTCCTTAGTAGCCCACTCATACCTTTGTGGCTCTCACACGAGTTCTCCCGGGGTCCGCAGCCATGGGCCGCTTCACCACCATGATCCTTTCCTGCCTCCACAACCTCCTCATTCAACTCCCCCAGAACGGCTATCACAATATCTCGCGCGTCATGCAGCCCCAGATGCGAAGCCTATCTGAGAGTCTCACCATTGCGAACCCCGCTGCATGGCGCAATGCCGCCGCCCGCAAAGAGAACGGGATAGAGTTGCAGTCCATCGCGCCCAAAACCTCGGATGAGCCGCCCGTGAAGCAGGAAGAGGTGGTTGAAGGTTCTCAGGCCCGATAGTCCATGATAGCCTTGGGGCAGAGATATATCAGAACTATGAGGGAATTAGCTACAAGAGATTGCATGAGGTTGGATCAGGATGAGTCCGCGGAAGAGACGCCCTATTGTCGACAAACCTCGTCTGCCGCTTCAGCCACTGCTTCGCTCAACATCATTTGAGCGACAACCTATCTCACCCGAACGGATATCTTTGGAGACCAGGTCCTGGGGATTGGGTTCTTGGAGGAGTTCCCCTCTTGTCTATGGTCGTCTGCTCGTTTCCTAGCGCCCTCCTGGCACCGAAGACTCGGGATATTGTTAACCTAGTCGCCTTGAACCACCAAGGGAGGCGGCACAATTCCGATGCCTCAAATTACACAAACCGATGGAGGCGGGACCACGGGATGTCCACTCACCGTCATCCTTATCCAACGAAGGTGGCGGTTGAAGAAGGAAACACCCTTCCTGGGGCATGGCCGGGCTGGAAGCTTCCGCTCTCCACATCCGCCGGGCATAGCATGGGTCGAAAGGGCAGACGATTCTACCCGATAGTGTGCGGTTCGCTCTCTATCTCTATCTTTCGTCTCTTCGCTGGACGTGCACGGGACTACACTCCACCGAGTCTACAACGTTATATGGAACAGGACGATACAGATACGAGAGATGGACATACAGGGGTGATCGCCTCGACGGGGGAGAAGAGTCAATCGTTCGCTTCGACCCAGCCGGGGCACGCAGGCCTTGTGTCCCCCACCTTCGTCCAAGGGGGCGCATTGAGCTCGGAAAGAGAACATTTTATGTTACAAGAATAGACCCGGGATGGACAAAGAGGCATGCTCGATCTTCTGGACTGCTTTGATTCAAGCGTTCTGTACTGACTGCGTTGCTCTATACCTGGTGCATAATATTTGACTGCTGTACTGCATTATTGCGTTGCATTGCATTGGCCCTGCGCTGCACTTGTGCTCTGATACACCAATTTTCTTGAGCGGGCGGTCCTCTGTAAACAACTGCCACGACTGCACTGCACTGCACTGCACTGCACTGCATTGTCCTGTTCTATTACTGTACAATAGTTCCAATAGAAGTCTGGGGCACATCGATATCAATGCGTAATGGGTAATATCTCTTTCCCCCTCCGGCCCAAGGGATGCGGCTGTGCAATCCAGCAAAGGGAGATATATATGCACATCGTTCCGGATCAATCCTGGCCCTGACTTTGATAGTTTCACAGGATCCGTCTTCGTCAGGACAGACTCCCATTGCAAAGCGTCCGCTAGTTCAAGGCTAGCTTTCATCTGGTTCGATTCAAGCGAGGTCAAGTCGAGTCTTCTAGCTATGTTCTAGTCCTGCTTCACGGCGAGGCAGCTTCGCTACCTGCTCAATGCTTGCTATCCGAGAAACTACTCACAGAGTGGCTGCAAACCTCGACCCAGCCCTCATCAATGTCATGTCCACCGTTCTCCTCGATCTTCAGCACTCATTGCGACGTTTCATATCTCTCAGTCCGCTAGAACCATGGCCGGATCAGCACTCATACTCTGCCACAATCCCCCTTCCCCAATGTTAATCGTATGGCATGGCGCATAAAGTCATCCTCAAGCACTTGCGTTTCTGTCAATAACTTCAGTTGATCATCAACCACGAATATGTCGTCTCCCCTGATGATACAGCTGGGCAACGGTCTTTGGTTCCGAGTCTTCGGTGCGATAGCCCGATTCGTTGCTCACCATGCTTTCCCTGAGTCGGTCGCGTCTCCTTTCCCGCCCGGAATCACTCTCATAGCCATAATGTTCTGATTCACTTGATCTTGTGCTTGCTCCTCTGAGGTCCCGTGTCCCAGGTCGTAGGTGGAGGACACGTGCCACGCCCGTGTGGATTTGTTCTTCATCATACTCGTCTTGCTGCCGCTGTCTTCCTCCGTTGTTGTTGGCTTCGTAGGCTTGGTAGGGCTCAAAGTAGTTGGGTTCTGGTGGAGTTCTCGGCCTTCCACCACGGATGATTCGTTCAATGTCGGTTTCCGTCTCGCTGTAGGGTAGTCCGCTCGAGGAGTTTAACATATCCAATGCACAGATGCTTTTGCGGTAAACTTCACGATCACTGCTGGCGACGCTGTGATCCGATTTGTTTTCATCCAGGACTCGCTCCGTCTGGACGCCACTATCCGGAGAAGAGTGGAGATCGGAAACTTCGGTGATTTTGCTGAGCACACGTCGTGCTGCGGTTTGTCCCATGATTCCGTTCTTGAAGTAATCCGATGTGATCTGTGCGGCAAGCGGGCTCTCGACTGACTGAGCCATTTCGGCAACTCGAGCCGCCGGGAGATGAGGTCTCAGATACGCTGGTGGGTCAGGAAGCGACTTGTCGGTATCCATGGGAGATGCAGTCAGAGCACCGTAACGTTGTGTTGCACCAAGTGAGTCGGACCGTGGTCTGACGATCGGTGCCGTCATGACGGACTCGATCGAGACTTGAGAGCCGTCAATGGGTGTGCTCGGGGTCGTTAGTGCTCGTGGATTTGTATGTGTCTGCAGAGAAGGTCGGTGGCGAAGTGCGGCCCGGTCGACGGTGGGCGCCACCTCCTTGGATGAAAACCTCGAATCCGATGAGGGAAATCCGATCATGCTGTAGCTCGTGGGTATCGTGCCTTTCCTGTATTTTTCTTTGTCTCTCTCCATTCCGAAGAACCTCAAGGCCTTGGAGGCGTTGCTGTTCTTAGCAGCTACCGGAGCCGAGTCGGTAGACGCTTGTAGCATTGCGTGAGCCTGGGAGATGACGTTCTTGACATCCTCCCGACGGGCGAAAACTTCCTCGCGGGCACTACCCAGCTTTTGACGGAGGTTTGATATCTCGGCATCGCGTTGATCGAGTTCTAGTGTGTGCCTCGTCTGCAAGCTGATCATGGTGCCTTGCAGCTCTTCGTATCTTCGAACCATCTTCTCCGAATCCGTACGCTGCTGCCGGCTCTCAGCTATTATGACTCGACATTCCTGTAATTGTCTGCTCAGATCATCGTTTTGTTGTACAAGAAGCAATAGTTCGTGATCCTTTTCCTGTACGAGTCTGACTGCTTTGTTGTATCTGTCCACGTGTGCATCGAGGTTTTTGGATTGATCTCTGATCATGGCTCCCTGACCATGCAATACCTTGCGATATTCTCGGATGAAATTGCGCGCTTCGCGCAGATTTCCAACATATTTATCCAGAGTGTCCTCGGCAACGCGAACATAATCGACAGATCCGTGAGGCTCGTCGCGCGTGTAGTCCGATATTATTCGAAGAACTTGCAGGGTCCTAGGCTCGCGCATGGTATCGACCCAAGTGGGGATGTTGTTTTGAATGAACGTACCCAAAAGGCGCGTGACTTCGTGAACTGTATTTCGAAGTTCTGAGATTCTTCGGTCTTTGTCTTCAATTTCCTTGTCTTTCGCCGCCATTCTCTCCAAAGCTTCTTCTACCTGTCCTTCAAGCTCATTCAGTTGTTCGCAAGAGGCCTTGGTATCACGCTCAGCAAGCGATTCGGCGGACTCGACGATTTTGCGGTACTCGGCAGTGATCAAGCGTAGGTGGTCGGAGAAAGATTTGAGTGCCTGAGGAATGTCAGTGCAAGAGGAGTCTCCGAAGATTGCGTGTCTCACACTGCTCAGGGTTACCTGGTTGACGCTTGACTCAAGCTTCAAATTACATGCTTCGTTGAGCAGAGTCGTCATCTTCTGCAGTTGACCGCGCATAGCAGGAAGCCAATGCTGGGATACGGCCACATGGTCGCATTCGGGCAGTTTCTCCAGCAACTCCTCGATGGTCATTGCAGCAAAGGGCTGTGTGATTTGTGGATCTGCAGGGGCGCGGCTGCCGATGGTGTACGAAGGCATTGTGCTATGAGCGGATCGGTCGTGCTTTCTTAAGGGGGTGGTCAGATTTCGCAGAGTTTCCATTGTCGCGTCATCGGTAGACGCGGAGGTTGAGATAGTTGGCACAGAACTTATGGTGGATTCCTCGGTGTTTCTGCGAAGCAATCGAAGAGACGGCGGAGGTGATATCGGGTTTGTTTGCGGGTATCCTTGGCTTGCTAACAGAAGTGAACCTGGTAACTCTGCCGCTGTTGGTGAATAAAGCGATGTCGGGCTGGCGGGTGTCTCTGGCAGGGTACAGCCCGGTGTCGAGGGTGCGGCAGGGATGTACCGTGATGTTAACGGTGAAGTACCGCCCTTGATATCAACTCCCAGAAGTGAATGTTTACGTCGGTCGGTGGGAGTCTTGGGAGTCAAGAGGCCTCCGAGTCCCGACCTTGACGTTGCTGGAGCCAGACCTGTTGACAAAGTTGCAGCTTCACCACCACTTGCTATTTGCAGCGGAGGAGGTCGACGACGAAATTTGGACACAATCTTAGCTTCCATCGTGGCCGGCACTTGATCTCCAACTGCAGGTTCTGGACATACGAGGCCACCAAGTCCCCCATTGACCACCATTTTTGTGACATGAGTTCCTGCCTTTGAGCCCAATATGGACGCCATCGATGCGATCGAAGCACAGGAATAGGAAGGAAGATGGGAGTGGAAAGAAGAAAAGCCATTCTCTTTTGAATCTCGCTACGCTTTCTGATGGTCGGAGACTGCTCATGTATGCACCATGCGGAGGGATGCCATTGTCAACGCCATTCTAGGCAAGGGTTTGAAGCATAGACCGTCGCACCGAGAGAGCTTCGACAAGCTTATCCAGAAAGGGCGCAGAGAACGAGCCAATCAGAAAGTGCTGCTGATGAGCTTGAAGCCCCAAGAGGAGAGACGCGATAGTGCTACCATCCCCAGAGTCTTCTTCTCAGCCGCAGAGAGGCGCTTAGACTAGGCCATCACGAGGCCAGCACTGGACGAATGTCTCCGTGGCCCGGCTTCATGCGGGTGTCATGGTGAGACGACCAGTGGCCGAGGCGAGGATAGAGGGCCGCTCAATGCAGGAGCATTTTAGCCCTGCGAAAGAGGCCCAGACTGGTTCTGAGAGTAGCGGAAGAGGAGAAAAGGAAGAGGATGAAAGAGACGGGGAGGAAACAAGAGACAGGCTGCGTTTCCGAATCAGGACTAGTGGATTTTGCAGCACCCACGCACCCATTTTGCCGCCTTGACGACAATTCCACCAATTCCACCGATGTTTCCTCCATCAAGAATCTCGCCAAATCCCCAAGAAGACCTTCAAGAGCGCAAATCCCTGCATATTCGAACCTTTCTCCTCCTATCATCGTACTGGACCTCTGACATCAATGCTGTGAGGGTAGCCTAGAAATGGATCCCACGGAGCCAGTGAGCAGATCACCAAAAAGGCTCAAAATGGATCATGCACAATCATCGTCGGACCCAAGGCCTCGCAAAGGCAACGCCGGGAAACCCAAGTATCGGGCTCAGAAAACAGAGAATTCACGGGCTAACTCTCGCCGGCCCGCCGTCATCAGTGCGTCGGGCATCCACAGTGACGATGTTGGGATCTTTGTCACCTGTGATAAGGGTCAGGAGAAGAAATGCTTGCAAGAGCTATCTGACTTGCTGGAGGAGGTGGGTAAAGTGCCTCTCGTCATGTTCCACCAACTAAGCATGCCACCAGTTGTTTGCTGCTGAGTCAAGCACCCAACCTGTGGCGGCAACGCCGGACGTCCAGCCAGACAAGGACGATGTGGAGGTCGATATCGAGGCTGACATACGTGCCGAGTTGGACTCATTGAGATCCAAACGAGAACCTCCAAACGTCCCGTCAGCAAAGCTCTCCTTCATAACGCTCGACATACCATGCGTCTCATTTGTACGGTTCCCCAAAAATCCACCCTTCAACCCGGTCGAGACGGTTCGCAAATTGTGCCTCTCGGCCTCAAGCAAGGAAGAAGCTGGGCCGCGAAGTCGCTACATCAAGAGACTTACGCCGGTCTCTTTGATGCGCAAGACCTTGAATGACGGATTACAGTCACTTTGTGACGAGGTCCTTCCCAAACACTTTCTGATCGACGTCGACTCCGACGACCGCAATTCAAGCTCTAAACGCGAGGACGAGCATAAGCACCAACCATGCAAATTCGCTATCCGTCCGACAATCCGCAACAATCACAAACTTAATCGAGACGAAGTCATTCGGGTGGTCGCTGATAAGATCGCCACTCTTGGCCGGGGAGAGCACACTGTAGACTTGAAAGGTTATGACAAGCTCGTCCTCGTCGAAGTGTATCGAAATGTGATTGGCATGAGCGTTGTCGGGAACGAATTTGAGACATTGAAGAGGTTCAATTTGGCCGAGATCCATGCAAGCCACTTTGACGATGGTGACAAGAAGGGCACAAATGATCAAAGTTGAGCAAATGGCAGGATGTGTGGTGGACTAAGTGCGAGTGAACCGACGCTCAGAGTCATACACTGAGGCTATTTCTCCTCGCTGCTGACGATTCGTATTTTGTCGGAGACACGCTTCCAGAAGCGATGGGGCCTTTCAGCACTTTCTGCTCCACTGAACTGCTCGGGAGCCTTCATTGTCCCTCTTGTCAGCCAATATCCAGGGCCATGCTGCTCTATCACCTTATCGCTTCTTCTCAATGTGCCTCGAGCGAGCCAGAAACCTTGCCAATTTGCACGCGCTGATCTCCTAGTTGCAAGCTCCACCGGTGGCTTTGGCCGGGAATATTGCTCCAGCCACCATTTCCGGTAGCTGTTGCTGAACCTGATCTGAGGCCATGCGGGCGTGTGGGACTCGGCCCTAGACGTGGACTCATAGGGTATCGCGATCAGTGGTTCAGAGGCCTCAAAGGCCTCAGAGGCTTCAGAGGAATCATCCACAAGTGTGGTGCGGGTGTGACTCGACGGGGAGACTCGGCTGTTACGAGAAGGAGGCGACGGCGCTTTCCTGGGCAGCAAGTATGCGGTCGAATGCTCAAAATCGATCAAGAAGCCCTGAGCGTCGTACTGACCGGATCTTTGGGTAAGTTCTCGACTGGACGGCCATTCATCCTGCATTTCGACGTGGCGAGCAAACCCGTGGGACCCAGTATCAGGAGAGCCCAGAGACAACGTACGTTCGTTTGGAAAGCCGTAGGCACCGTCACCGATTGTGGTTTGATCCATCATGATGAATCGGGAAATGAATTTTTGGTCGAGGAATTAAACAACAGAGAGTCAAGTCGAGGTCCGAGAGCTGGCAATGAGGAGTTAGGGACAGCCTTGTCTCTCTAATGCGAAATCAAATCTAAGAAGCTCTAAGAACAAGTTCAAAGTGACAGCTCGCGATGGACCAGTCATAGAGTCGTTGGTTGGCGTGTGAATGGGACTTTTTCGCACTCAAACAAACAACATCCTTTGTGAGCGCGTCCCGCCCGTGAAAGTCAAGGAAGTGGGAACATCTTCACTATCACTCGAGCTAAAGTGTTAGTGAGAGATGGACAAGTGAAGCAAGTACACCAGACTGCAAGTCAGCGTTGGCTCTCAACAGCCTTCGCCTGTCGCATGCATGCTCGTCAAGGTCGCTACAGCTAGATGGGTATCATGACTTAGCAACAGATACGACAGGATGGATATCCTTTCTGACCATTATGTCGACTACAATGATTTCGACGACAAGCCGAGTTTAGGCCCAGATTGCATTCTTTGGGACGACTCCAAAGGGGTTAGCAGAGTCAAGGATGGCTCACTATCCAGGACTATTGCCCTTCACACAACACATCCTCCTGACTGGTGGTCACCAGCTCAATAATTCCTGATATTTGGCTTGCCTTGTTCAGGGAAAAGAGCCTTCCAGTGGTTGACAAACCCTTTCTTTTCCACGCATGGTGATCCAGCAACACCGTGGAACCATCAACTCCTATCCGCCTTTCCCGATTACATCCAAAGCAGCTTCACGCGAACTCTTTCTTCCCTTTCGAGCATGATTCGCGCTCAGACCAACACTACCAATAATAATACATGCATAGCGCCCCTACCAACTCCCCCGGCCGCGGACAGGTGAGGGGAGTCTTTGGCATTTCGCGGGCGTGGGGGTTGCAGGGCACTGTATCGACGTGCTCTGGACAACAGAACGTCCCCGCCAGATTCCCCAAGATCTTCGTCTCTTCTCCCTTGTACCCGGCCGGACAGCATGTGGCGCCTTGGGTCGAGAGCGGGGTGATGACGGTCCATTCGTAGCCCTCGTCGCAAGTGCCGTTTTCCTTCGCTCCGCGAGGCAGAATGTACCGTTCGGGTTCGCTGAGATCGGTCAGGGGCCTAGCGCTCGCAAGTTGCACAACGAGGAGGAGCACAAGGGAGACGGCGACAGTAGATAAGGATGTGAGAAGACAAAAGCTTTGAAGTATCATGTTGGATGCACTGCGCGAGATGTTGGAGATCAGGCTTCGTGTTGCAGAGATGCAGTAAAGAAGAGGAACGGGATGAGGAGTGCGATGAGATATCTCTGTTGCCTGTGTCAGGTCGACTTTTTCCCAAGTCACAATGCCGGGTTTGCTCGAGTGACTCTGGTGAGTAGTGAAGTCTTTGTTCACTCTTGGATAATCTGCGATCGCCCGGGCACCTATCAGACCTTGATAGAACCCGCGCTCTCGGGAAAAGAGAACAGAATATGATGTTTCAAAACCATGTGTTGTTGCTGGATGATATGGTAGAGTAGGAAATGGACTGCAATATAATTTCCCCCTTGTCCTTAGAAAACTCCCATGTTTCACCCGCCTTTGTCCCTCCCCAACCCGTGAAAAATGATCTCGATATACCCAGAAGAAAGTTGCGCTGCTTTTATGGTCCCATGAATGTCTTCTCAATTCGGCAGGCGCAGCCAAGGCACCTGGTCCGGCGTGTACTTGTAGGCCCTGAAGACTGCGTTGGCGGGATAGTCGAAGCCGATGTCCTCCAGCTCCGGCGCCTGCAGCTGCTTGTAGTCGGCGAAATGCGGGTTGACGTACTCGAGGCAGATCCTGCCGTCGGGGGTGACCTCGAACATGCGGCCGAAGACGGCCTCGGTGACCAGGGTGTTGCCGTTGCGCAGGCGCTGCGCGCCGCCCATGAAGGGCGTGAAGAAGGCGCACGGGAACGAGCGGTCGCGGTACTCCCAGACGATCTGCTTCGTATGGCGGTCCACCTGGATCACGCGCGAGTAGGTCGAGCTCTCGCGGTGGCGGAACGTGCCGTTGTCGAAGACCAGGATGCTCCCGTCCTCCAGCTCGCTGGCGCAGTGCTGCTGCGCCACCACGCTGCTGTCCAGGTGCCACGTCACCTCGCCGGTCTCGCGCGAGATGATGATCACCGCGGACACGCTGCGCAGGGACGCCAGGATGTTGCCGTCCCGGAGCGGGTGGACGCTGTTGATCAGGGGCCAGTGCTCGCGGGCGTAGTGCGGCTGGAGGGGAAACGTGGCGGGATCAAGGTGGTCGATGGCGCGCCAGTGGAAGAGCACCTTGCCGTCGTCGGCGGGGTCCACGAGCTTGATGCAGTCGGCGTACACGTTCCCATCCGGGGCCTCGGACGAAGGGATGCCGCCAGGAACTGTCTTGGCTTGTTCGGGAGTCAGAGCTTCCAGCGTCGTGTACAGGATCTGGCCATTGTCGAGATGGTGCTGGTCATGGTGGGCGAGAGGATCTCGATATTCAGAGACGACCTTGCCGTCAGGGTCGACTTGCATCATGACTCCGCCGCGGTACTTTTGCCACATGGGAAACAGCCTTGGCCCGTCAGGATGGACGCCGTTGTAGGCTAGATTGCCGTTGGGAAGGATGCGGGCGTGACGGCCAGGACGGTAAGGTAGGTTCCAACGGTGGACTTCCATTCCGTCATTGGCTATCAGCCGAACTGTGCCCGGGCTGGTCAGATGAGCGTAGAGGATATAGCCTGGGGATACGAGATCATGGTCCAGACCACGAAGGCCGACTCCACGACGCGTAAGTGTGTTTTGCTCCATGGCTCAGTGTCTGATGAATGGTGTGAGATAGGTAGATGTCCTATCGTGACTGTGTAATGAATGAACTGAAAGGCAGGGCATTGTAGGACGTCTTGGGGAGATATATACCATATGTGTTCCGAGGCAGCAGGTGCAGATCTTTCAGCACCACGGTGGATTCCGCCATTGACGATGGATACACCTCGATATGCTCTCTGCGTCCCTTGCCGTAGGTGATTGTCGTGAAGTTCATGGACCAATAAATGGACAGATCGACCTAAGGCAATCCCGCGGGCAGATCCGACACGTCGATCTCCCTACGGCATGCCGAGGGCGATATAGCAATCGCGATATCAGGACCCGCGGGTTTGCCGTCTTGGATAAGGACGATCCTATCAACACCTACGGAGAGGAGTCTTGTGAGCACGCAATGCTCAAGAAGACGAAGCATAAAAGAAACCTCAAATCCGCCCAAAATGTAACAATGGATCACAACGAGTAACATAGCTGCCACCCTTTCGAGACAGATTTAACCGGAAGCTCACCATCATGGAAAAGTACCCTGACGATAAGCCTTCCATGACGAAGAATCAACCCCATGATGTGGTTGAGGACTCCATGGAGGGCAAGGCACTGCCAGTCAAGGCCTTTTCCAAGTCATGGCTGACAGACATCCTTCTCACTGTCGAGACGACTGGCATTCAGCGGGTGACGGAGGATGAACGGCAGCAGAACACCAGCAAAGTGTGGAATGCGTGTACGTTCTGGTAAGTTGACCTCGCTTGCACCCAAGAGATCAAGAGGCTAAATGCTCCTAGGCTGAGCGCGAATATGGCCGTGGCAACACTCAACGTCGGGTCCGTGGGCGGCAGCTTGGGACTGTCATTCTGGGATTGCTTTGCCATTATCGTCGTGGTCAATGTCTTCAGCTGTATGATTCCAGCATGGACTGCAGGATTCGGATTGACGGGACTGCGCATGACGTCCTTCTCGTAAGAGCTTCGCTTACTGCTCTGATGTTGCATGGCTGACGCTCACAGTCGTTACTCCTTCGGCTATTGGGGCAATCTTCTGGTGGTCGTCTTCTCCATGGTCTCGACAACGGGCTGGAATGCCGTCAACTCCATCTCTGGGGCATCAGTCCTCAATGCCCTCTCCAACGGGAAATGCCCGACGTGGCTCGGAGTTGTCATTATCTGTACCACCGTCTGGGTTATCTGTGCCCTTGGTATTCACTGGATCCATCGCCTCGATGCTTTCCTCTGGATTCCCCCGTTCGTGGTTTGGTGTTTCACCGCCGGTTTCGGGTCGTCGCATTTCTCTGGAGACGCCATCAAATCGCCGTCTGGAGCAAACGGGGCAGCAGCATCGCTTTCGTACATCGCGGTCATATTCTCCTTTGCCGTGTCGTGGATCAACTGTGCTGCCGACTATAACGTGAGGATGCCTGTCAACACGTCCAGAGCTCAGATTTTCGTCGCAACCTATGTCGGAATCGCCGTCCCCACCATCCTGGTCCAGACCCTGGGCGCAGCACTGTATACGGGCACTGAGATCAACCCAGAGTGGAAGTTGGCGTTCAAAGAGAGCGGGATCGGAGGTCCCCTCAAAATGGCCCTGGAACCAGCTGGAGGTTTCGGAAAGTTCCTTCTGGTGCTTGCAGCATTGAGTGCGATTCCGGTAAGTAATCTTGGAGATTCCCCCTTAGGTTCATTAAGCTGACAGTGGCTAGAACAACATCCCCAACAACTACTCCTTTGCCATGCATGCGCAAAACTTTGGCCCCTGGGCGGCACGCATTCCTCGAATCTTTCTTGTCACTCTCGGCTTCATTGCCGCCATCATCGTCGGTGCATGTGCGGCTGAATTCTTCAGTGACACCCTTCAGACGTTCCTGAGCATCATCGGGTACTGGACCGTCATTCACCTCACCATCGTTGCCGAGGAACACATCATTTTCCGCGCCTGTCGCTGGAGTCAATACAACTTGGATGCTTGGAACCAGCCCGATCTTCTTCCTTTCGGCTGGGCGGCTATCGGAGCTTTTGGGTTTGGGTTCATGGGCGCAGCATTGGGCATGAAAACAGCTTGGTACACTGCTCCCATTGCTGGGTTGATAGGAAGCAAAGGCGCCAATGTTGGTCACGAGCTAACCTTTGCCTTCTCGGCAATCACTTTCCCACTCTTCCGATATCTGGAGAGGAGACACGGAGGCAAATAGGGACAGATATTCGTACCTCTACCAATAGAAATCGAACAGCCATCAGCCAGAAGTTTCTTCATTTGAATGGTTCCCAGTCCGGTAAAAAATCCCAATTAGTGGTGTTCGTTGGCTCTGGTCCAAGTATATCCGGAAACGAAGCCCAGAAGGACATGTCTGCCCAGGAGTTCTGCTCCTCAGCAGTCATCGGAGATGGCCCCGCGAGTGGACGCAATTTCTTGTGGAAAGCAGCAACGATGTCACCGAGCGTGAAGGCGGCGTGGCAGGAGAGACCGATAGACTTGAGCCAGGGCACAAGCGTCGCAATCAACGTGTCCAGCTCCGCGATATTGTGGGAGCGCGCCAACTGCTCTTCGTACATATGCAGAAGTCTGCAAAGAGTAACTGCTGCGAACGTGATCATGTGGTAGATGTGATCACTTAGGTGCTTCGTGCGCTCGTCTGTCGTTTCCATTGCAAGCGTCATGATTGCAGCAGAAAGACGAACCATCTCTGACAACAGAGACTCTCGAACGCTTGCGGATCGAGTCTTTAGGGATTGATCGTAGGCAAGCAGCTGGGCGAATCGAAATCCCATTTCAAGAAACTGTGACCGAGGCTGATCTGTGAGATGGCTTGTCAGATTGTGCAAGAGTTGCCGGTTTTCAGGAATTGTGCACCAACCTAGAACAAACTTCCAGTTCTGTCTCCATTGATGCAAGGCAGACTGTGCCTTCGGGAGATCGACTTCTGTCAAACAGCAGTTTTCGTACAGAATCCAGTACAGGGTAACTTCTGCCACCATCCGCGCCTCGAAATTCGTTGCATGATCAGAAGCCAGTATATCTCGGCATCTGTCGACTTGCGCCCGACCGACCATGGATTTACGCCTCGTCCCTACCGAATAGCTCCCAATCTCAGTCTCAGGTATTTGCGGGAGAAACGAAACCTACTGCAAGTGCACCAAGCAAAGGTGATTCCACAGTCTCAACAGTCCCAGATCACGCTTGGTGCTTGGAGAGCCATGAGTAAGGACATTTTCGAAGAGATCACTCGAGATGCAATGCTGAATGGCGAAACCGCTCAGCAGCCAGCTGTCGATACTCAACGGGACCTGGCCCACTGTGGTGGACCACATGCACAAGATGAGAGCTGCCTGGAAGAAGTCAATGTCTTGTGTTGTGGAGAGCAGTGCCGTCGAAAGCAGTGACTTCGACTTTTCAAACAGGTCCAGGGCAAGGCTCGACGCGAGCTCTTCGTTGGTGTGTCGGACAGCAATAAGACAACACGAACATAAAAGAAGCGGTGATCGTTTGACCTCCTCGAACAGGTCATCTGGAGACCTCAGGGTGTCGAAGAAAACCCAACGACCATAGTGCTCATTGAATCTGGTTATGTCCATTAGTGCTCATGTCGTCGATATGGTAGAGGGGTACCGACATGGTTAGTAGGGCTGCGGCCTGTTGATCCGACACAAGGCCCAGTATAATTAAGTCTGAGTCTCCCGTATCCGGTGCTGTCTGGGCACTGCGATTCGCCGATGGAGATTCGACGCCGATCTCTGTCGCAAGGTCTCGAATGACGAAGACTGGAGCCGCTGCCGTATCCTTCGCGATGTTTGGTGGTTCTGGCTGTTCGTCTATCGATGGGTGAGAAGTGAAATCTGGCACCGTTTCGTCGAGTATATCAATCCCAAGTCGACCTAGGATAAGGTCCACGGCTTTCTCGAGACGAGTGAGTCTGCAGAAATTAGCCACATAACGATACCACCCTCTTTTTTTCTATCAAACCTGGCGTCCTGCGTACGGCTTCCCAAACTGTGTGGACCGACATCGTTTGGGGATCTCGCCCTCCGCTCAGAGGCTAGTGAACACTGAGCACCCAGTTTCTCACACCTCAGACATGGGCCTCCAGCCAATCTAGACTCGTAACAGCGTGTCTTTAGTTTTCGACAGGCGGCACAGGCTCGAGCAGCCCGTGGTTTATCCGAGGACATGGAGCCTCTATGTGGTTTTTGGTGCATGGAAGTGCTCGTTCAAGGACTCATACTGGGCAAGTAGCGATCAAAAAGGCTCTCATCTTCAAACAAACCACGACATTCGAGAAGCCATCATTGCAATGGCAAGCCTAGCGGACGACACAGCGGAGATGAGGGAGTTGATATCAGCCGCACTTTGATTGGCCGAGGACAAAGCTCAAAGTAGCGTCAGATTCGCCGCTTCGCACGCAAGCTCCGTTGTCACTGCATCCTCGATGTTTTGATGGATCAAGGGCGACTGGAATTGTATGGCGTAAGATCACTCTGGTGATCCAAATATACCTCTTGCTATAGTTGATAGAATTGTTCTGGTTTCACACCCACCCTGTATCGAGCACGGATCTGGCCATGCTGAAGTTCTGGTGCTTGATCGCGGTCAATCAACTCCCAAGTGTGTCAATGTACTTTAGTTGGTGTCTCAGAAGGCAAAGAATATGCCGACAAGTGGCTGTGATAACAAGACAGGGGGATACGAACAAGGAGACACGGTGAGGACAAGGAAACTAGATAGGACTAGGTTGAAAGGCATTGTCACCTTCCACTGCATGTCCTTTTGTCGCAGCCTTGTTTAGAGCGGCGTCACTTCTTTCCGAAAGCAGGTCTCCCTGGCCTCGGAGCATGTCCCTGCTCTCCCTGCGTCTCCAAGTTATCTCCTACCCCAGGTTGTCCACCTCCATATCGCTCTCCTTCGGTCTCTATATGCAATGACTATGGCTGCAAAGAAGACGGCACCCACAGATGATGAGCTGCTGGCTCAGCTTGACGATCTGAGCACACAGGCCTCGACGCGTGCCCCGAAGCCGTCAACGCGAACTGCCCGACAAGGGCAACCGGCCCAGTCGTCACAAAATGAACAAGACCTCCTCGCTGAACTGGGAAACTTAGCCCAGCGACCAAGTAGCCGACCAGCCACCCCTTCTCTGAGACCAAATGTCCCGTCAGCTGCGGGCAGCAGATCCCCAAAACGAACCTCAACAGCCACCCCTCCTCCTGGCCGGACCAGCGAAGAGAAGTCGAGCAGCGGTCAGCGCAAGTCGGGTGATAGTACACGTTCGTTCCATCAAAGCTTTACACCAGCAACCACAACAACTGAAGAATCCGCAGAAAATGAACCACAACCTGAGCCGGCCCCAGCACCAGCCAAAAGCGGCGGTGGGTGGTGGGGTGGACTGCTCTCGACTGCCTCTGCCGCTGTCAGTCAGGCCCAGGCGGCTGTGAAGGAGATTCAAAAGAATGAAGAAGCCCAAAAATGGGCCGAGCAGTTACGAGGCAATGTCGGCGTGCTCAAAGGGTTTGGTATGAACATCGAGTGCAAACAAGAGTTCACGGGCTAACGGCTACGACAGGCGGCGACCTCAGAAACATAGCCATGCCAACATTTCAAAACATCCTGCAGACCATTGCTCCTCCTATCTCCTCCCACGAACGACTGCAGATCCATATTACTCACGACCTGTCCAACTATCCCACTCTTGACCCCCTCATCTACCAAGTCTTTAGCCGTGTTATGGCACAAGTCGAGGGTGGAGACTTGATGGTCGTCCAAAGAGGGCACGAAGCTGGACCGAAGAGAGATTCGAGAGAGATATCGCGACCATTAGGGTCCTGGCATGACGGACCCTGGTGGAGGAGTGGAGAGCGTCGAAGTATCAACGCGGTCAAAGGCATCATTGAAGGCACCAAGCTTGCTCGGGCTTCTGCTGAGAGCTACTCTGAAGAGTACTTTGCGACCAAAGGGGGGGTTGAAGAGGCCGCCAAACGAGCAACAGAAACGCTTTCCACCTCCAACCCAACTAGAGACAGCGAAATTTTCCTTGCGATTCAGGCAATCACACAGCCTGTGCCGAAAGACATGTTCGCCGCAGCGCCGAGTTCGGAAAAGGACGGGCAAGTGAAAGAAGCGAAGGAGGAGAACATCACTGAGGAAGTCATGTTCGCTGTCTACTTGCACGATCCTATTCACGGGATTGCCTTCCAAGCGGTCTCTCAAGCCATTCCCGGCCAATGGATCGAGTGGCTGGATGCTCCCAGCGGCGGAGAAGGCACCTTGCCCGAGAGCATTGAGGAGATCATTTCAAGTGGCGGAATCGATCCCAGAGAATGGGTGAGCGAATGGGTCGAAGAAGCACTGAGTCTGGCGGTTGGCGTGTTGGCACAGAGATATGTTGCGCGAAGAATGGGTGTAGGTGAAGGTGGACCGGGGAAAGGCAAACTCAGAGCCGACTTGGGCCAGCAGGCCATGGTTGAGAGCGGTGGTGGCGAAGCTGCTCGGGCGCTGGGAGGCATGTGAGACACGAGCTCTGTGGGCGTTACTTCAGTTGTCGAGATCATATACCAGGATCGGCGTTCGAGGTTTTCGAGGGTTTGAGTCGGAACGTATCAAGCATAATCATCTGGACGGGACTGTCCACAGTGGACGTCGTTTCGCAAGACTGTGTCCTCTGTACCATCCAAGATTTCGACGTAGACGTACTGGTGGCTTTGTTTGGCCGAATCCTCGACCGGTCATGACCACTAATATCCGGGTGTATAATTGTACCCCTTCTTTCGCAGGCAGTCGTTGCGGGTGCTGCGCCCGGAGGCAGAATGGGATCGTCTTCGCCTCGACCAGAGTGGTAGCAAGAGTGATCGGGCACATGGCTTATACTCGAACAGTGCGATGGATTGACGCGGTACTTCTTCCACGTATCAAGCCTTCTTTCCGCCCTTCTTACCCTCCTTTGCCTTGCTGTTGGCTGCAGCCGCGCCGTCCTTCTTCTTCGCCTGCCCCAACATCTCCAAGTGTCCTGCGCGCGCACCCAGCATGGCTTCTGTCTTTGCCGTAAGCCCCGCGGTGTACTTCTTGTTCAACTTGGCTTGCTTCAACAGCTTTGCCTTCTTGGGTGTTATGGTCCGCGAGCCCTTCTTGGTGATGCCTCCAGAATTCGAGAGTTTCGTGGAGGAAGGTTTGGGTCCCTTTTTGATTTGGCCTTGGGCCATTTCGCGAGGACGGGGAGAATTGTCTTCAAGGCCGAGGAAGGATGCAACTGGGTGCGGGGCAAAGTCGTCTCAAGCTGCTCTGAGATAGACGCAATATTCCTCTCAAGGTCCGCAAGACTGATCGTGGATTTTTCATAAGCGAGCAGGAAATCTTTAGCGCCTTGGCGGGCCGTTAAAGTCAGAAGCCATTTGGGATCAAAACGACTCTATTCTGTGTGCTCGGTACAAGTATCCAGACCCTGCCTCCCACCTCCAGGGGTTGCGGTCCGTGTGTTTTCTGTGGCTTGCCAGGAAGCTCTCAGGTTTCGGGCTTGCTTCCTTATTTGCTTTGGAGTTGAGATGAGTAGCCAAAGCGACAATGGCACATCTGATGTGCACTCGGCCAGACACATCAATCACTCGACTGGCTCGGGGCGGGCCTTCGAAAGGGATCAGCAAAAACAGGAGATTCCAAGGTCGTCGAGTTTTCTGGCACACCCTCCTGCGCCATTGCACGATGGACACGACAAAAGGCCATGCAGACTTGTACCGGGGAGCGGGGCAAAGACTACAATCTCCACCAAGGCGAAGTTGCTGAATCGCAGACCACTCATCACGCACGTCCAACATGGTCACCTAGATGGCTATCAAAGTGCGATCGAGGGTTCCACAGCCCGTATTCGACTGTCGACTGGGTACACCATGCATCCTAATGCAGCCACGACTAGTGACCCATTCAAGGGCGCGCTCGGTGAGTGCTGGAGACGCCAGAGGACGCTGGAAGTCACTCATGCAGAGCTGATCCCTGCCTCTTGTCGTCGACCCTGGTCCGCTAATTCGCCTCCATCCTCGAATGCCCCCCAACATGGCTCTTGCAACAGATATCCACCGAGCCACGTCTTGCTTGCCACGCTACTATTATCAAGGTCGCGAACAACCCGAACTCCCATGAGTCGCTTCCACATGCTCCTGCCAATGCGAATCTGTCTTCCTTCTGATCGAAGTCGAATCATCTTCAAGAGTGTTTCTTCCCTTTCGTCCTCTTAACTGTCTCTGTGGTTTTCTTGAACATTCCCCTGTACAGCCGCAGCCTTTCAACATGACTCTGGACAAGGTGCCGGACGCATCGCTGACTGCCCGAGAGCTGGCTTCTTTCGATGGCGTCGAAGACGATGGCTGTTACAACGATGTTGGTATCCTCGACAAAGGGTACACCACCAAGGATCAAAGGGATATGCAACGTTTGGGAAAACGTCAAGAATTGATTCGCAATTTTCGACCTCTTTCTGCTTTGGCATTCACTGCCCTGTTGCAAGCAACCTGGGAATTCCTGTTGATGTAAGTTGTCAACCAGCCAACCATGGCAGACCGCTCTCAGCCAACCATGGCAGACCGCTCTGTGCCACCCACTTCCTGACAGTCGTCCAGCGCGAACACTCAAGTTTTGGTCGATGGCGGCATTGCCGGATTTTTCTGGACCTACGTTTGGACCTTCATTGGTTTCGGTATCGTCATGACATCTCTGGCTGAGATGGCATCCATGTATGTCTCGATGTCCCTCACCCCTTACCATCAGTCTCTAACATGCCGCAGGGCTCCGACTAGCGGTGGTCAGTACCACTGGGTATCTGAATTCGCTCCACCAAAGTATCAGAAATCTCTGAGCTATTTAACCGGTTGGTTTAGCGTGCTAAGTTGGCAAAGCGGGACGGCGTCGGGCTCTTTCTTAACGGGAACCATTATCCAGGCTCTGATTCAGATCAATAATGCGGATTATGAGCCTACGGCATGGCAGGGAACGTTGTTGGTATTTGCCATGGTTCTTGTGCTCTTTGTTGCCAACACTTGGGGGGCACGCGATCTTCCTCTGATCCAAAACGTGCTCCTTATAGTACATGTCTTCGGATTCTTCGGTCAGTTTCCTCTCTGGTATCTCCTGAAAAGATCATCCCCTCCAAGACTCTTCCCCTGTTCAGAAACTGATAGATATCTGCAGCGGTTATTATTGTCCTTTGGGTCATGGCACCTCGAAACTCTGCAAAGGTCGCTTTTACTCAATTTACCAACGAGGGAGGGTGGTCAAGTATGGGCCTCGCTCTCATGATTGGGCAGATTTCGGCCATCTATGGATCTCTCTGCTCCGATTGCACCGCGCACATGGCGGAGGAAGTCAAGGATGCTGGTCGCAACGTCCCCAACGCCATGTTCTGGGCTTATGTGTCGAACGGAATCCTCGGCTTGGTACTCATCGTCACTTACAACTTCGCTTTGACCGACGTGGACGCCGCTCTCAATGACCCGACCGAATATCCCTTTATCTGGGTCTTCCGCCAGGCAGTGTCCACCGGTGGCGTCAACGCTCTGACCATCCTCATCCTCATCTTGGTCATCGCATCTAACATCTCTTTCAATGCATCGACCTCGCGTCAAACCTTCGCTTTCGCCCGAGACAAGGGTCTTCCATTCTCCAGCTGGATCAGCGCTGTTCACCCCAGACTCCACATTCCTGCCAATGCCGTCACGTTGACCTGCATTATCAGCTGTCTGCTCGCGATTATCAACATTGGCTCGTCGGCTGCCTTCAATGCTATTATCTCGGTCCAGGTCTGCGCGCTTATGTTCTCTTACACCATTTCCATCTCCTGCGTGCTGTATCGCCGCATCTACCACCCTGAGTTGCTGCCCAAGGCACGCTGGAGTCTCGGCAAGTGGGGAGTGCCGATCAACGCCTTCAGCATCGTCTACTCTCTGTTCGCGTTCTTCTGGAGTTTCTGGCCCAACGGCACCCCCGTGGACGCAGAATCCTTCAACTGGTCTATTGTACTGTTTTTCGGTGTTATGATCATCTCTGGGGTCTTCTACGTGATTCAAGGGAGGAAAGTCTACACCGGTCCGGTGGTGACTGTGGAGGGCAGGAATTAATCGAGCATGCCTACTGCACACCTCGGGGACATCAGGCTGGGTGTTTGAAAACGCTTTTCTGTTTTCAACCTTTTCGACGGAGAAATGCCTCCCATAAAGGAAGGCGGATATGCTGTTTTTGTCCAAATCAGTCACGGCGTTTTAACCGGGACAGGCTTCTGGTGATGCTCCCATACATCAGAGGGGCGCTTACTAGAATATGCGTGAAAGGCCATCCGCTATCATATGCTTCCAGTGTTACTTGCTAAAACCACCACTGCAAATACGGACTACATACTTTGAGTATTTGCTGATAGCAGAGCTCTCAAAAAGTCGAAAAAGCTCTGCGCTCTAGCGTGCGCTTTGAGGAAGAGGGAAAGGGGAGTCTAAACCATGGACCCGAGTACATACTCTCCCAGCCAGAGAAGCCCTCGTCTCTCGCGTGTTCTCCTTTCTGGGCTGGACTGGGCTGGGGTCGGGGTGCCATGCGCGCCCCCTTTGAACCTAAAAGCTCGTGTATGCCACTGTCTGACTTTCTCCCTTCAGCAAGCCACCGTGAACGGCCTCGGAGTCGCCTTTATCCTCGCTGAATTGCGTGCTCGTCACAATCACGAACCACCTGAAACAAGGGCAACGTGATTCCATTACCTGTGAAGGAGGAAGAGGGGTGAAATATGCAAAGGATGAGAGTTCAGCTATGTTTTGCTTCAGCGGAACAGAGTTGTTGTGCCGTCTCTTTTACCACTCCTACAATATGGTGCCTTGAAAGAGGATGGAGTGGCGTATTGATGTCACCCCCAACGTTCCACATCCAGTATAGACGCTCACAGCCGAGCACGGGGAACTGAGTCCTGTCATTACGCGAGGAGTCCATGTACGAGGAGTATTGTAAATGCAGGTACAGCACGGAAAAAATAAATATGCAGCACTACAGCACTCATCGCCGCCACCAGGGGTGTCCTGTGGCCCTGTGGCCCTTGGGACGAGCGGGTACAGTAGAGGCGCGACAGAGAATCAAAACAGGGATCATACAGAGCTGCGGTAAACGGAAAGTGTCTACCTGGCGTGCTGGGCAGCTGTGGGGTGTCTTGTTCAAGGTACAGAATGAAGACTCACGAGGAACATGAACTCCCACCCCTTTGTGATTTGACACTTTGTGACTACTTGGGCGGAGAGGAGAGGAAAGGGAGAGTTCTAGATCGATCGCTCTGTCAAGTTGTGCTTGTTTTTGCCTCGAAAAGCCAAAAGCTGTAGCCCCATCCACTTCTCTTTCTTCGACACCAAGTCAAAACAACTGTCACACAGCAGTCTGTTGGGGGTTCTCGAATCTCTGGAACCTAGTACTGTCAGGATTGGGGACTGCGGCAGCTCGAGGATGAAAAGATGCGGTTGGACGGCGAGGCGTTCCAGGAGAGAAGGTCCTGGCTTGTAGTCTTGTCCTTCCTCTGTCCTTGCTCGCTGGTCACCCACGGACCTAGGTTTGGCAGCAGTTGTGGTGGAGATGTCTGGTTGAGGTGGAGTCCCTACTCGTGCGTATCCTTTACGGCGCCTGTTCTTTCCGCCTTTGTGCCCTTACGAGGAGGTAGGTGGGCAGTTAGTACTTTACGATGTCCTCGCCGACTGCGAGTGAACTACTGCAGGTGGGGTATCCACCCTGCTCAAGCTTGTTCATCGTTCCCCGTCGCCGTTGATGATAGTGCGGATGGCTGGATAGATAGATGGGTGGATTGGATGGGAAAGGGGGAAAGGGAAGCGAAGGAAGGAGAATTACTACGCTCGGGGCTTTGGGAAACTTTGGTTCCGTGTTTCCACTGTCCACGATGAGGACGAGTAGGTAATAGCTCGCAGCACGAATACTCCTCCTGCTCCACTCCCACCTGACGACGCCGTTAACCTGTTCTCGCCAGGTCGGTTCTCCACTGCGCTGTCACCGATGTGGAGATGGGCCGGACGGGAGGAAATGGAGGAGGTCCAGATAAGCTACTCGCCGACTGCTCGTGCGTCCATCGGTCCTCCTGTGTAGCAACCCGCCTCAAGGACCTAATGGACTTGCCGCCTCTGTACAACGGCGAGGTAGCAAGGAAGGAAAGCGTTTCAGCATTGATATTCATAGGCACAGAGGTCCGGAGAAGGAATCCGAGCAGTCACATTAAGAAGCAAGCATACAGTCGCGTCAAATGCCACGGGGCTTGGACCAAGCCAGATCCTGCTATCTTTGATCAATGATCGTGCAAACCTGGGCAAGGGACTGCGCAAGCATCTACGAATCGGCGACCAGAGCGAGCTGAGAGTTTTTCGCTTAGTTGTTCTTCCTCCCCCCGTCCGCTGAAATGGCCCCCCCTCTTGACACTCAAACGCCTGCAGAAGGAACTTGGTTAACTGTTTGACTTTTTGTCCGGCGGTCCTGGGCAAAAATGCTAGTTTTTACCACATGCGACGCGTGAGCGGGAAAAACTCTACACAACGTGGCTTGCATGGACGGGGGCGAACAGGGTCTTTCGGCGGCGAAATGTTGCGTCCACACGTGCTCGTATTTCGACGAAGGGGGAGGGGAATAGGTAGGAGAAAGGAGAAGTTGGAAGGACGGATCTCGCTTGACGTTGCTTTGCGGTTTCCCCTTGCATGTAGTGACACCTATGCGTCCGTGGAAATGAGGGGCTATGCAGGTGAATACGATGCTTGCGTGGGTGAGGCAGAAGCGAGGAGCACGAGCACGTCGAGGTCTCCGTCGAGGCGGCCAGGGGCTTGCTGCACCAGCATCTGGGTGTCTCAAGATGACAAGAAAAGGAAAAAGAAAAGATGCATCGTGAATAGAAGCCAATAGCAAGTCCATCAAGTATCTGGGTGCATGTCCATCCAATCCCGTGTACCTGTTACCTGGCCGATGCATCGTATCCTTCCTATCCCAAGTCATCGTCATTTGTATACCTCCTTGGTGCTCGTACTCCATCGGCGACGTTGGTCAGCGCCTATGCACAACCCAACCACGGTATACATCAGCACAAAGCACATAGAGTAGATTGCCTGCGTTCTGAGCCCCGTTTCTTAAGGTCTCAGAGTTGGAATGAGCAATTGCTGTTCATTCCATCCCATTCCGTCCCGTGGTATTCCAACCCAACCCGATCCATCCGGTCCCGGCACCCAAGATACGTACTGTAGATATGGTTACAAGTCCCTAGAACTCCAGCGCTGTCATCGCCATCCAAAAGATCCGTTCCGTCTGTTTCGTAGTGTCCGCCCCCCTAGAGCGTTGTGTCGTGTCCACCAGCGGGGCTATAAGGGTGGTCTTCAGCGGTCAGAGACTGACGCCGCGCCCTCGCTGACGTTGCTCTTGTGGCTCTCCGCCTCTTCATACCGGATCGACCAATCTGTCTTGCGCTCAATGATCAGCCGCCGGCTGTCATGGCTGTGTATGCTGTCATTCCTGTCGTGTCCACTGCCGCTTCCTCTCTTCTCCTTCTGCCCCGTGGGAATGCGCGACGAGAACGTCGGCTGGGTAGGGTCGAAGGTGACGGCGTGCGAAGCCAGTCCGTCCGACATGACCTCGCCGGACCGCGGGACGGTCTGCATCTTGAACGACAGGTGCTCGCTGTTGTTGGTCGCGTAGTTCTTCCCCGGATGGCTGGTGTAGCCCGAGTAACCCATCGGCTTCTCGTAGACGGCCATGAAGGGTTTCAGAACCGTGATTGAGGCTGCCATCACCCCGTAGCCAAGCTGGATCTGTGTGCAGACGATGGCCAAGGAGAGGGACAAGCTGCGGTTATCGGTTAAGGTGGACGGGTTGAGGTAGTACAGACGGATTCCGCAGGCGGGGACAGCGCTGAAGGAAGGCATTGCATGTCAGAGGTCGGTGCCAATAGCCAGCAAGGATAATTACTCACAGCAACCGAAGAGCAAATGCAAACACCACGGTGGCTTTCTGAACCTTGCTCATGCGCAGGTCGCTGACCAGGTATCCTGCAAACAGGACAAAGACCAGCTCCGTGATCGAATCCGTGATGCCGATGGCGAGCCATCTGCCAAACTGTTTCCGAGAAGAGTCAGCTTGGAGGTCCTGATAGTTTCGGATTGGGATCGATCCACTACCGGAGTAAAGAAGGCTTGCTCCCACGAGGAGCCAATGCTGATCAAAAGGATCGACAGGAGAAACCAGCCGCCGCAAAGCCCGATGGTGGTGTAGATCGCGACGACATGTCCCCGTCGGCGTGTCAACCTCAGGAAGAGAAAGCACACGGCCAGCTTGGAGAAAAGCAGGACGATGAGGTAGAAAAAATCATTTGCATAATAGTACTGGGGTTCGCGCTTCAGCACATCTTTCCTTTCCCCGTTGACAACTGGTTTTCGTACCTTCTTGACCAAGTCGCTGTTGGGAGCAGTGCCCTCGAATACCTTCCGATGTCCCAGGCCCAGGTGAACGGCATAAAAGACGAGGGAAGTCTGGACGATGGAGAAGGCCCAGGAGGCCGTTAGGACCGTTTTTTTCTTTTGGTTCCACCCTCGTGTGCAGGTGTCAAAAGACTTACTGTGGCAGCCGTCAAAACGTGGTCGTCCCACTTCCACAACCTCTGCGGTACACGGATATAGATGCGGATCGCATAGGCGACGAGAACGAAGCATAGCGACAACGAGGTCAGGATGAGGATCAGGCCTGACTGATCTTCGGGAGATATAACTCCCAAAGGCTGTGAGGGGGCCATTTTGGAGCCGCCGTGTGTATAACGCGGCAAAGGTTGCGCAACGTTTTGGTCGAGCACCCGAAGTTGTCTTATTGTACCTGCATGACCGCCTTTGATATCAACCTGTTGCAGGGAACCGCCGTGGATGAAGATGGGCTTCAGCGTCTCCTGCTCCGGACCCAGCAAAGTGGATCATTGAACTTTCTCCGAGTTGCCCCTCGTGTCCTCCTGCCCGGGGTCAAAGATTAGGACTTCCCGCGATATCGAGTTCTCGAGAGTCGAGGTTCAGGAAAGGGTGGTGGTGCAATCCCGCGCAGGAGCCAGAAGCCACCAAATCCATTCAATGGGCTGGGGAGATGGCAGGATGGGTCTCAAGAAGGCTCAAGCAACAGGAGAACTAAGATTGGGAGCGAAACTTAGGAGTGGTCCTAGTTTCCTCCGAAATTCCACACCTTGTCCGAGAGGAGTTCGCTTGCTCGGCGCCTAGATGGATAGTGGTGGATGGCGGGTTCAAAGACAGAAACTGTTGATGGCCATTTTAGAGCATGCTTTGCAAACGGCCTTTCTCCCTGCGAGACAATGCACAGGACTTTTTTCGGTATCGAGGCCACCCGCCGACCCATCCCAGAACAAATAGCAACGAAGAGATCGTCGTTGTTTCTGAAGATCAGAGTGCCCATCGAGGGTTGCCTCCTGGTGTTTTCGAACTAGCAACTGCCACGTCCTCGTGAACCTGGCTGGAACAGGTGTAGTCTCATGTACGAAAGTGCACAACATCAAGGATGACGCGCCATGCACCCATCGAACTGAGGTGACCGTGCAGAGCGGAATCAAAGCCAATACACCAGTGGATAGGAGCATTAGGCATTCAGAGCGACCCTGGGCCAGAGGTCTGGCCAGAAGCAGAGAGGCCAGGCCAGCCAGTAACCAAGCAAAAGTAGTGCTCACAGACAGGACACCATGGAGGTCCATCCTTTTGGGGGTCCTCATCGACCGGAGAAGCAAGGAAAGGCCGCTGCCGACAGCGGATTTGCCTGGCTTCCGCAGACATGGGATTCTTACAAAAGCCACTCATCTTTCGATCCCTTATCCGCGTCGAATGGAGCAGCTGACAGGAGGGGGGGAGATGATTCGACAGAGTGGAGGGGCTTGATGGTGTGATGGAGGGATGTTGGAAAAAAGCAACGACTAATGGTGGAGTTTGTTGGAGCTTGCATTAGGCTTGTCGCAGAAAAGCTACACCGCCAACAGTCTAGCCAGCAAAATCTGGGGGGTAGCCATTACACTTGTTTCGCAAGCTTGTGAAGGTTGCCCATGTTTCACTTCGAATAGGAAATAATGTAGATGCTTGTCTCGCCAATAAGTGGAAAGCAAGATATTGGGGAGATTAAATTCCAAAAGGATAAAAGGTTGGCAGCATAACTAAAGATCATGGCTGGCTCTTCCCCAACCTACAGTACATTCTCACTTCCATGAGATGTCGATGTTCCGCACTCTTCTCTGGGAATAGAGCACCATATCCTGCATCCACACCGGCCAGTTTCTCAGCCCCGTATTGCTTTCCTCCGTCCTCGGCATGAAAATCTGCCCGCTTCTTCCCGCCAAAACCTGTTCCACGACCGCGTCGCTCACGTTCGACGCCGGATCACACTTGATCCCGATCTCCTCCAACTTGGCTGCCACCGGTTTCACGATGCCGGTCGCATGCCAGGACGGATGGACGGAGGTGGTTTGGATACATTTGCCGTTCTCGTAGTATCCTCGGAGTTCCGATCGGAGGCCTGTGCTCGGAGTCAATCTCTCGGGGAGGCTAGGTCTTGGGAGTGCACGGAAAGCTCACCTTCATGGAGAAAGAGGGCCCCAATCTTTGTACAGCAATAGTCTACGAGGCCTGGCGCTGCGAAGAAGCTGGCCATTGATGCGATGGTCACAACGTGGCCTTTCTTTGCTCTCAGCATCCCAGGTAAGAACTCCTTGATCAAAATGAAGTGGCTGGCGATATTGACTTTGAAGATCCTGTCGGTCAACTTCGCATCACTGTTTATGACTTTGGTGCCGTTGGCTGCAAGGTTCTCTGGTCAGCTAACTTGCGTTCTAGAGGAATAGCAGATGACTGCATAAGGCTCACCAATCCCAGCATTGTTGACAAGGACTGTGGGGTCTCCGTGCTCTCTGCGGATGGTCTCCGCTGTCGACTCTATCGCAGCAAAGTCGGTCAAGTCGAGTTGGTAGTAGTCGACGCCGGGAACTAAAGCATGCGAAGTGAGCAGTCTCCCCATGATAGGGTTACTTAGAAGACATACGCTTCTTCAACTCCTCTGGAACTGGAGAGATATCCAGGATGACGACTCTCGCATGTTTCGAGAATCCTTTTACCATTTCATACCCAAAGCCGGAACATCCTCCGGTCACCACCACGAGTTCCGTCTGCTTGTCCCATTGGAAGGGTGCACCTGGCTTCGTGAACACATGCCAGTGGTTGAGCGCAAGTTTGGTGAGTGTCTGATTGAGCTTTCGGACGAGACCGATGGCTAGGAGATACTTCAATGACTTGATGAGGAGTGCGATACGCTCTGGGGACAGGCCAATGTCACCCAATAGCTTCAAGAGACGTGCGCGGTATTGAACAGGTGCCCTGGTGAGAGCAAACAACACAGTCCCGGTCAGAAGCGGTTCGGTCGAGGCACGGTGAACGAGACGGAAGGGCAGAGTGAGAGCACCCACGGCAACGCGGTTGGCGCGCTCAAGGGGGCCTGGTTTTGCCATTGTTCGGGACTAGCAAGCCACAAAGCCGAATACGTGAAGATATTGACGGCAGGATGTAATCAAGAAAGTCTAGAATCCCACAGCGTCAAGCATATTTATGAACGAACGTCGAGCGGGGTTTCGTCCATGGTCGAGTGTTGCCGTCAGTGCCTAGCCGGCAACCCAGGCAAATCCCAAGGGCACAAGACGGCACAAGACCCTGGGCCGATGCACATTGAAACAACTTGGTGACACCAGACTCCAGTACTCGGTGAAAACGGCAGAAGTTGCCTCGGTCGGTGGTGCTAAACGGGTTGGCCTGAACCCTTGGCCGACCAATAATGATGGTTGGAGTAGTGGGCCTTGGTCGCCCTGACGTCCGGCCCCGTGTTTCCCCGCAGTTTGGTCAAATGTGGGACTAAGCCTAAACCGGGTATTACCACGCCCCTCCACCAAGCACGCAGGGCGGATCAAACATGATCCTTTCGCCGCTTCGATGGGATATATATATATACTTTATATACACCCCGAACTGTGCTTCTTTCCATGAACAATTTCATTCAGGAAACGGAGCGAAGCCGCTTTAATCGCGCACGTGACGGAGCATCGGGGGAGCCTGGCCGAGCACGGGAGAGCGTCGAGGGAGTCACAGCAGAGTACGGGGAAGCCCGCCCGAGCACTGCGCGAGCCACAGAGAGCTTGCCCTGATGCCAAACTGCGGAAGACAGTTCGGGCTCAGAGGTCCCCTTTGGACCCTCGGCTACAATTGCTCAGCTGTACCCTCATTCGTTTCAGCCAAGCCTGACTGCCTGTATGATGTGGCGCCCTGCCCAACTCCAAGAATCTAGAGGCCCATTTGGGCTCTCAGGGTCGACTTCGAGCCCATAAGGAGGCCATTTTGGCAACCAGGGGTCAATTTAGGTTGCCAAAGCGCTCACCGAGGGCTTTGTGAGAGCCGCCAAGGGATTTGGGGATACAATATAGTCAAGCTGCGTTCCTGTTTCCACCATTTATGAAAGGGAGTATAGGCAGTGGATAATTCGTCATCTTCTCCAAGGGGTAGGGCCCGAAAAGTTTTCACTGAAGACACATTTACAGTACATCAGTTGTTGCAAGTTGGAATCGACAAATGGATCCGGGGCTGCTCCAACTGGCAAGCGTGAATGTCAAACAATTCGTCTGAATGTCTACTTGAAGTCTCACTAAGACAGGTGCAGATTATTTGAAAATGGAGGGTACTCAAAGTTGCAATAGGAGCTTTCTCAAGGCGAGCTACAGACTGGATCTACATACACAGCAAGTGACTCCACTTTGCAAAGGTTCAGATGTCCTGCTGCTCTCTGCATGCAATGAAATATTGCGCCACAGGCATGTGATTGCGAGCCTGCCAAGGCTGCCAAGCGTTATAAAGACGTCGAACAACTTGTACCAGTCTGACGGTCCGCTAGGACTCTTCGAATAGCAACAAAGTCCTCCGTAAAATCACAGGCATGTGCCTCAGCTGTCACGTGATGCATTCGCGCACCTCAAAACCCTGTTGCGCGCTGCCAACCAACTTAGATCGTCAATCAACCAACCTTTCATCAACTTGCTCGCTTCACGCCTTCAAACGGTTGGTTCCTCATGAAAAGGGGACCTTGCTGAACAAATAAATGTGATGATAAATACTAGGTAATGATGAACGACTTGGCAGCTACTGGATGTGGAGCTTGGCTGTGGTGTTTTCCTCAGCTCGACTTTAACACCATGATAGTCCTCTCACTCACTTTCATCACCCTCGAGTAGGCCTCCAAGCATCGAAAATTGCTCCTGCTCGACTAGATGTTTAAGTCTAGCTCCACGAGCCCCGGATGCCAAAGCAGCCTCAACCATTCCATAACCTCCATAAGCCCAACTACCTATAGCACCAAGTCCAAAGGTAGCAATCCCAAATATGGCCATTCCGGCCATTGCTGTGAGGTGTCTCCGGGTCATCATATATGCCAACTTGTGTTCCTGTTTCCACCATAGAGTCCAGTGGAGGTCATGAAGCGCCTGGAAATTTTCCTGTCGGGAGCTCTCTTCCAGAATAAGAACTGCAAGGTATACGACGAAATTTTGACTATTCCAGAGTCTTTGGTCATAGTATCCGCTGCTCCAATGATGCCATAATTGCGACTCTAGATGAGACGTCAGCATCATAAAACTAACGGATTCGGGGAAAGACATGGGTGCAATACTCAATAAATCTATTTGATTGTCGCCCAAAGTGGTCACACCAACCGCTTGCCACGCTTCAAATTCAGAAGTATCGATGTGCCGCAGGTCTCCTGGGCACTCAAAGTACTTGGCATTATTCGTGAAATCCCTCTCTTTGGGTGGTAAAGGAATGCCCCGAAACACGCCAAGTACCCATCGCCGGTTTCCACGTATGTCGTTCATGCTCTCAATACCGGGAAAGGGGCTACCTGGAGTTGTGTTCTTGAACATGGAGGTACCTTTGTGCCGAGAATATAGAGACCATTTTCCAGGCAAAACGGCGATGAAAACGATAGATGATTGTGTTTTTGACCCTAGTAGATGTTTAGAAGTGTAATGCATTAGCCACGCTGGCAGGAAAACCAGGTTAACACGAACCTCTCACCCAGCTATATTTAACTTCGACCTTGTCCCCTTCCTGGATCGATTCCTTTCGGATGGTGCGAGACACACTTCCCAACTTCGACAGGTCGAGCTTAACCTCGTAGTCTTTAGCCGTCATTCTGGCTTCCAAGTTACATTGTCCATTGCGTGAGGTTGCGCAGTCTTGAAGTTGCGTGGAGAAGCCTGATTGATTAAGTATTCCTAAGCCCAGGTCACTAGGGCTATACGTCACATGGATACACGTGTATCCACTCAACGCCGCTCAAGGCAAAACTCAGCGTTGTCAGGATGCGACTCCTCCGACTCCTTGCTTATTAAGCGAATACCAATGAATCGACTCATGAGTCCACTCCCTCTCCTTGATTACTCAGCGAACGGCAGCTCCTAATTGGTTAGAAGATAGTTATTCCGTTCCGAGTGCCTTCTTTCGAATAGTCTCTGAGGGCTCTCCAGATGCCTTGAATCCCTGAATCCCCCATTGCTTGAGGCATTGCGACGCTTCAAAGGCCTCAACTTGAAGACTATTACGGTCGTATGTGAGCGTTCTCTTTGCCTGAGAGAACGTTCTCTTGATCTCTGCGCTCATCGCAGGTACGGATAGTGTCACGGTCAGCTAGGTCATCCCTGGGACACATTAAGCCATTTTGAGATGCGCCAAGACAGCGCGCCTACATGCTGCTGTTCGCATGTTAAGGAGGTGCGTCTTCTTTTAGCACTGCGAATAATCACTGTACTACCCCTACCTGTAGCTACCATCTGGCAATAGCTCACGGGTTAGGTCACATACCTATCAGTAGATGTAACTGTTGAACCACCCAGGGTTGTGAAACTGGTGTGTTCAGTCTATGAATGTGGCGTGAAATGCCACGTATATATAACACAGGTTGTCGTAGGCTGGTGCCTGATGGAAGCCCCTAGAAGTTCCTTACTTGGGCTCCAGTAGGCACCCATCCACAGTTCAACAGTAAAAACGGTACCACAGAAGGTAGGGCTGTCACGGTTGGGGGGTTGAGAGGGATCACGTAACACTGCCCGGGACACAAGTGAGGGTAGGGAATGGCTATGGACTGAATCCTGTCTGTCTATCTAAGGTCTTCAAGCCTCTCTTTATGCTCGTCGTCCTCCCCGCTCATTCTCTCGGCGGGTCGCCGAAGCTCGTCGTCCATGCCGTGAGTCTGACTTGTACACCTCGTATACCTCAAGGCACGCCGTGCCGTGTGCGCCATTGCCGATGCATCGATCGCTGAGACCCTGCTGCGTCTCTCTTGCACCCATGACAGCCTTGTGCCGCGTGGCATAGTCATCGCAATAGTCGTGGGGTGTTGGGTGTTTGTAAAGGATCTCCACCGTGGGTTAACACTAGCTGGAGTAGCTGAATATGATCAATTGCGTCTATCTTAGAGTCCTATCTAACAACGACTCAACGCCTAGCGAGGGTAAAAAGGCTAGCTCACCCGTGAAGGGCAGATGAGATGTTGAACACATGAGCATTCATGTTGTTGCACGATCCCTAATCCGGAAATCCCTGCAACACCAACGATCGACAGCCTTGACGATCCTGATAAAGCCTTGTCGTCGATCTCGCCTTGTTGTCATGCTGTCCTATCAATCAATTCAGGTGGCATCGAATGCTCTGAAGGACCTAAGGCCCTGGTTTCTCTATCGTATCTTATATACATGTTGCTCAGGGCAAAACGAGGGTATTAGGGAGAGTTCCAGCTCTGATCCCTTGGAGAAAGGCTCATGCAAAACGAGTGTTAGATATCGATGTAAAACGAGCGTGGAAACGTGTGAAACGTGCTCAAAACGAGGCATGCAACACCGAGTGTTGCATGCATGAATGCTTGCATTCCAACATGTCACCTCAGTGAGGCGAAACAGCCTTGTTTTCACTCCCTTCAACGTCATCGAACTTGCCGTCGTCATTATATATGACAATTACACTCATTTTGCGCCTGTAGGTAATGTATATAAATTCAGAGAGAGCATCAGAGAATGAACAGTGAGTCATTTTGACAACATGAGAATTCTTGTAGAGCCTAACCCCTCATTGCATTGAGTTGCCCTTGGCGATTCCATGATCTTTCCATAGTATGGCCATGTGCCCAATTAGGGTCCATGGCCATATGTCCAATCCATGCATGTCCACGAGATCTTGCCTGGATGGCCCTATTCGGGTGGACCAGGTCAGATTCGTGACATTCAGCTATCAGGAATGCTCCACTTGGAAAGGTACATAGATCTCGAAAGAGCCCGAACTACCCTTCGAACTTTTTATTTCCCGTCTTCTACCTTACCGTGCATTAAGATAGCAATATCAAGGACTTTTCAACCCCTCGTACACTCTCGAATCCTCTCGAAATAGTCTTCTCGTTCCCGTCCCTGATAGAGGAAGAGAGGGCAGTGAAAGAGAAAGAGAAAGAGAAGTATTGTCTTACAGAACTAGGGGGTTCAGTTAACCCGGTCCAGCAACGTTGCAGGACATCCTCTCAGACATCCCACCTCTCTCATCAGGGCTGAAATGGGCTATCGTAGATATGATCGAGTAAAGTTACCACAAGGTTAGGTATGCGCAACGTTAGCGCCTGTGAGACTAGAGCCCGAACGGGAACCTCACTGGTAAGGGAGGGAGCACGGGAGGAGCGGACCAGGGTCGTGAGGGAGCAGAAGAGAGTGGAAGGGGAGCGGGAAAGAGAGGAAGGGAGAAGGGAGCGGACGAGGGAGTGAGTCGACTAAATAGTCGTTAGCGGGGGAGCAAAGCGACGGGATAATAGTCAGCGAAAAGTCGTGTAGGGTGATTGTTCGGGGGTTCTATATATATATATATATCCCGAACAACCGTCCCTAAGGGCTCTTCCGCTGGCAAATCCCCTGCCGCATTGCTCCCGCGTAACGACTATTTAGTCGACTCGCTCCCTCTTCCGCTCTCTTCTGTTCCCTTCCTCTCTTTCGCGCTCCTCTTCCACTCTCTTCTGCTCCCTTACGGCTCTGGCCTCTACCATGATCACTACGGATCGGACCACCGAGCAACCTACTCAGAATGGAGTCTCCACCCGAAGCTCAAACCAGATTCGGAACTTTAAAAGAACTTCGACCGAGCTGATTGGGAGAAGATTGGTGTTGCGCCTTGGAACAGTTGCCGTTTTGCAAGCGCTTCAGGCGTTACCTGATTGCGCCTAGTGCTAGGATGCCTTGCGACATTAGAGGACTCAGGAGAGGTCTTCCTGGCACCTAGTATTTTGTATATAGACGATCAGACCTGGCCTGAGGACAGGAACAGGGAGACAGACCGATCCATGACCTATTCACGATCCTGCTAGTTCAACAATTGGACTAGCGGTGCAAACATTAATGAATCCGTGGCCTACAATCAGTCCCGACACGGGTCTAGAACTCGCCGTAGAGAAACTGGTGAAATTGACCACGAACGGCTATCGAATAAATACACACCTCTTATGAGGCTATCACCATACTCCAAACGATAGTTTTACGCTGTAGCTTAAGTAGCAGCAGCGAGAGGTTAATCGAGCACGTCGGAAATGGTAAGAAAGCTGCGCGATACGTAGGTAGTGGAGATCCATACACCGTATCTTCTAAAGCTATAGAATATGACTCGTCTCAGCGGAGACAGTCCTTCTATACCTTCTGTAAGTTTCTTCACTCCCTTCCGAGTCACAGCTGCGGAGGAATTCCTAGGTAGGGCTCAAGCTAAAAACCATAATTATTGGGCTTAATGAATGGTGGAAGGCCTACGCCCGGTCTTTCGTAGGGAGGCTTATGGGCTTATAACTATTTCCTCCTCCCGACCTGTTCTAAAGGCTGGGACTTAAGTAGCTCTGATACAGCGTAATATCTGTTAGTTCTGGTAAGTTTAACGGCTCTATCATAGCCCCCCCTCTACGTCTTCCCGCTTACCGAGATAGCGTTCAAGAGTACCTAAACCACGTCTAGGCGGCCGTATTCTAACGCCCCTTTAAGGGCAGTTCTCTCGTTCTTTAGCGCAGGAGGAGTACTAACGTCAGCGCTAGCATCGTAAAGTAAGAGAATAAATTTTGATATGCCCTTAGATCGCAGCGCCTTATAATGCCGTTAATCCTCCGTCGATGCCGGCCTCAGCATTCACTTCCGCGCCGTTCTATAAAAGAAACCGGGTTAACTCTTCATTAGGGATATCTTAACTATACGCTACTTATAGTACCGTCCTGCCATGGAAAACGGCAGCTAGGGCGTTAATGTATGCACCTTTCGCGAGAAGTTTCTTAACTAACCTTAAATTTCCGACCTAGGTAGCCGCTTAGATAGGTAAGCGAGCCCCTTTCCCGGAGCCGGGAGAATTAATATCGGCGCCTACGTCGAGTGCTAATCAAATTAACTCGTTATTCGCGGATCTAAGGATAAGTCCGGTTAGGGTAGAATTCCACTGGTAACACCTTCGAACTAGTAGTCCGTCAATTAGTGAACCGGCTTTAATTAGAAGCTTAAACATTTCTTCCCAGCTGAAATTTGCTTTCTCGTACCATTCTCTATAAGCGCACACCTTAAGCAGGGTTCGTCCACGGCTTCGATGGCTCTGGCCGTCAACGTTCGCTCCATTTTGCAAGAGAAATTTGACAATGTCGATGTGACCTCCTTCCACGGCGAAATGGAGAGCCGTGAGGCTGAGTATGGATATCGGCCTTTTCCTAAACCAGATATTCAACCATACGTATGTTTCCGCTCTAGCACGCCTATTGTATTGGATAGTGACCCTCTAAATCCCGCTCATTTAAGGAAACTCCGCTTCTAATATGCAATTTCACTCCGGTAAAGTTACTATTCTCAATCGCCGTTACGAGGGCATCGGCCCTAACTAGATCTAGGTTATTACATTCCGAAATTAAGAGATTTAAAATGTCAAGGCGTAAATCAAATGCAGCTATCTCTACGATAGCGCTAGTCGAGATAATATCGGCACTATAGTCCAGAAGGAGTATAGCTAGCTCTAAATCGTTATCTTTCACTAGTAATTTTAAGAAGAGACGTATTACTATACTTTATATTCGAGTCTACTCCGTATTTAAGGAGGGTGATAGCTACTGATTAATGACGTAAGCTTTAAAAACCCTCACTTATTACTTTCTCTAGTAGCGAGTTCGGACATAATAACCTAATTTCTTCCTTCCTTTCGAGATAGTTCTCTAGGCCTCTAACTCCCTTTCTTAGTGAAAGGAGAATACCTTCTAGGCTAAAGTCTGGGCTTAAGCTAAACATCGACGATTAAAGTAAATTATATAAGGTAGTCTCATCTCGGAGGAAGCACTAGTTAAGTACACTTATTCTATCTAAATAGGCGTCCTCCGCTTTTACCCTAGCTTCTAGAAGTAGTCGAGTGTAATCTAATTCGCCGTAAGGGATAGATGTTATTAAAGGAGTGCTATACTAATTGCGATAGCAATATCGGCTAAGGAACGCACTATTATCCAGAAGTTTTCGCGCGACCTCGGTGTAACCGTTTTGTACGGCTCCACATAGAGGTAGGCACTCATACGGACCTAAGTCGTCGAGGGGAGGATTCACGTCGGCACCATTCTCGATCAGTACCGTTGCAATCTCAGGATGGGTCAAAGCCTTTCGTAATAACCTTCCCCCCTCAGCGCTAGTAAGTAATGATATCTCTATGCCAGCAGTAAGGAGAAACTATAACATTGACCGATTCCCCCTTTCCACCACGATAGCGAGAAGTTTAGCGGTAATCGCCCTTATAGTAGGAGACTTCAACCGGAAAATTCGTCTAAAAAGGTCCACTAGTATATACTTCGTAATCTACTCCAGTAGCTAATTAGCACCATTTAAGGCTAAAAGGTTATTCAATAGGAGGCATAGAAAGACTTCCATAATTTTATCGGAGTTACATCTTTAAGAGGGATAGGTAAGTTAATTATACCTTTCTAGTACTTCACCGTCGAATCGCTTAGGAATAATAGCTTATAAAAGAGAGGCTAATTTCGATATTGTGGAATATCGCTATTTAGGCGTACGGCCTAATTAGGCCTAGCGCTTTATCACGTGACTAGTGGATACTACTAGTCTATACTAGTACTAGATCACGTGGTACAAGTGGCGATACTAGGTGGCGTTACTAGGTGGTGTGATCGCTTATTAATAGCGATTTAAGGGATTTCTTTTATCTTCTATCATCGCCACCTATTATCTATATAAGGACGCTTCTACCTTCTAGATAGTTATCTCAACTCAAGTCTTTTAGTATCTAGTAAATGACCTCCTCCGACCGTACACTCAGACCTTCTAACAGATATGATTTCTATCTCCTCGTCCGACGGTCCCGTCTATAGTAGTTTAGATATAAATGTCTAGTAATCCCGCAAAGATAATCTATAATATAAAAGGGGAGTATTAAATGAGAGTAGGTTTAACTATAGAATTTAGTTAACGAAAGGGTCTAATCTAAATATCGTCTAGAAGTGGAACTAAGGGAGTTTGTCGAGCAGAATAGAATGCCTACTACTTTACGATATAACACTATCTATATTAGCCCTATAGCTAAGTTCGAGGTTCTAATCGCCCTAAGAAAGAGCTATAAATTCCTCTATCTCTTCTAGTGAGAAATAGTCAAATGCATTAGTAGTTATATTATCTAGTATATAAAAGTAGCTTAAAGGTAGTGCGTCTAAAGATTCGATTTTAAAATCAATATTAGGTATTACTATTACTCTTATTAGTAATTCGATTCGGTATGAGAGATAGTTATATACTAGAGTTATCGAAAGTCTCGGTATTATAGCTAAAAGGTAGGTCTTCTAGTGCCGTATTAAAGGCTAATAAGTCGGTGTCGAAAGGGTATGCTAATATAGAGCTATCCGTAGTACTAATTGCGTTTATAACACTTACTACGTAGACTAGCGCTAAGATAGCTTAAGATTATTGAGAGATCGGAGAAGGTGTTCGAATAATATCACAAACGGGACCTGGAAGCCGGGCACAATCAAGATCGCGCCAAGCCGGACCGCGCTAAGCCACTTTAGGCCGCACACAGCCCGCATGAGAAAAGCATGCTTCTCGCATCCGAGAAGCATCCTCTCCTCATACTATGAGTTTATGTTACTACAGGTGTAGAAGGATACTTATTACCACGGAATCTACCTATCGCTGAGTACTGCCTATCTTCAATAAGGCATCCTTGATAAATAATTACCCCTTCGGATAACTATAGACCTTTAGCTATACCGTAGTTAGCCTATGACTAACTAAGGCCTTAACAGGGTAACTTACCTCCTAGAGCGCTAACGGAAGTATTTCGATAGCGAGATATTTCATATTAGACCTTTCGGCGTTTAATACGGTGACTACCGAGAAAAAAATCACTAGCTAATCCGCTTTATTTCCTTTTTTCTAGGTAGTAGGTAATGGCCTACTACTCGTTCTTCTTAATATTCTTCCTAAGGTTCATATCGTTTAATATCTTCTTAAATTCCCATTCTCTAATATATAGGTGAGCTTTTATTAAGGAGGGCGAATCGCTATCGTACGTGATCTCTAGATTATACGGAGGTTTACTTAAGATGTATCGAACCTCTTTATGATGGGTTGAACCCAGGAGAAGGCTCGGTTCTGGCGAACTAGCGCCAAGACCAACGCTAGGAAATACTACCTCCTGATTAGTCAAGATTTACCTATATAATGTATAGGCGAAATGCTACCTCCTAATTAGTTAAGACGTATACGGTATAAGGGATATAAAGTCCTAATAACTAAGATACCGTACGTAAGGGAAGGTAAGGAGTTAGAATAAGTACGTAAGGGAAGGAGTAAGGAGGTGAGGATAATAGTTACCTCCTTACGACGTATTAGAGGATATAAGGAGAAAGGAAGGATAGCTATTCCTTCCTTCTCTCTCCTTAGATTTATCCTCCTTATTACTAGGTTAATTAGCTAGTTATAGAACTCTTTCTAAACCCTTATATTAGGATAAATCTCCTATTTCTCGTACCTCCTCCGTATATATTAATAATAGAAATAGATTCGTTATCTATATTAGGTCTAACTCCACCCCTAGAGTAAGTAGCGTAGTTATATTAGATAGTTTAGATATAGAATTAATGAATAGAAGGTCTAGAGTAGCTACTCTAGAACTAGTAGAATAGCGGAAGTACCTCTACTTCTAAGTTAATATTATAGAAGAATAGTAATATATAGGAATTAATAGCCGTACGTAAATTATTAGATTAGAAACATTAGAAACTCCCTAAACTCCCTAAGTTTAGCGGAAAGCGGATAGAATTTTAACTATAGCTTATATAGATAAAGGCGAAGCTTAGTATTAATAAGGATAAGAATACTAAGATTATGCGATTTTAGTATAACATGGGTGCATAGCGAGTCGCGCAGCATAGCGAGTCGCGCACTTTCCGCGCTATATATTACCTTTAACTTATTTCTTTAAGTACTCCACTAAAATAAATGGAATTGACTTAGAAAGAAGCTAGAATACTTCTTGCCCTTTAAGCTCTTAAATAAGATCCTAAACAGAGCGTACGATCTATTACTAAAGTCTATAATATCCCTAAAGTAACCCTCTGTAATCGAAGGAAGGGTCGACCTTTCCGACGCGACCAACCAGCGAATTCTCGAAATTTAACCGACCTTAAAGAATCAGTCCTCGTACGAGAGGTCCTTAACCTATATGCGCGAGGATTTCCTCCCTAACTCAGTGGTGTGGGAGATATGGCTAATAAACTGCGTACGACGCGTAGCGCGTCACGCGTCGGACCTCGCTAGGCATCGAACTTTATTAAACGACATCAAGAGCTACGAACGCGATTTATACGTAGATACGACTACTAGAGAGCCTAATGCGAAGATCTAGTAATCATTTAAGCCTAGTTTAACCTCGTACGGAACGTAATAGCTAAGTATAGGATCCATAAAGATAACACTTAGAACTTTAACGAGACTGGGTTTATGATAGGCCTAATCTCGTCCGTAATGGTTATAACGAGTTCTGAAGGGTATAGAAAGGTTAAGATAGTATAGCCTAGTAATCGAGAATAGGCTATAGTGATCTAGGGTGTCAATTCGTACGACTAGGCTATACCGCCTTTTATTGTAGTCGCTAGTAAGCATCACCTCGCATTATGGTACTAAGACAGTCCCCTTCCGTCTAACTAAGTTATCGCACTTAGCGATAATGAATAGATAACGAACGAGATTAGTCTTAATTGAGTCAAACACTTTGACAAATATAGTCGTAGTCGTACGAAGGGTACGTTTCGTCTATTGATCCTAGACGGCCATAAAAGTCATCACTCAGTGGATTTTGAGGCTTACTATAAGGAGAACAATATTATTACACTCTATATACCTATACATTCATTATATCTACTTTAACCACTTAACATTAGGTGTTTCAGTCCCTTAAAGCGATTGTACGGCAAAGAAATCGAGAACCTAATCCGGATATACGTAACCCACATCACTAAGGTCGAGTTCTTTACCGCGTTTAAGAACGCTTTTTTTACTTCCTTCGGCGAAGATAACGTACGAGGAGGTTTCCGAGGGGTAGGGCTTATCTCTTTTAATCTAGATACGGTCCTTTCGAAGCTAGATATAAAGCTTTAGACGCTAATACTACTAACACTCCCCTCGCTAATAACTACCCCTTAGGTCTCTAAGACGCTATAGACTACGTACGAAGTAACTTCATAGTCTGATTTTATTAAGGGGAAAGTCACTTAACATTAAGATAGCTCTCTAACAGCGATTTATGAGGCGATAGACCAGATAGTGAAAGGTACGACTACTATAATGCATCAAATGGTATTAATGAAGGATCGTATCTAGGAGCTTAAAGAGGTAAATCATACGCTAAGTAAGCGTCGCAGAGAGAAAAGGACACGGATCCAATAAGGAGGATCACTTACTATACGAGATGCGCAGGATTGTTACGAACCGACCATATGGGAGGCCAAGGGGAAAGACAAGAAGGAAGGTCGACTGAGGAGAACATGTCAGACGCCAGTGTCTTAGCAAACATGTTGGCATAACCTAGCGGGGCAATAGAGCCACATACCTAGATAGGCTCAGAAACATATTGACATATTTAACATGTCTAATAGAGTAACATATTAAACATATATCCCGAGTAGTATATAGCCGCACTTAGCTACATAGTTCTCCTCGTAGTCAATAATAGTTATATAGAATTGAGTTCCTCACGATCATCTACTATACGTATAGGTCTATATACTATATACTTAGTTTCTAGTCTTAGCTATATTGTCCCTCCCTACTATATCACTAAGCAAACTACTACGGGTTTACCTGAGGACACCTCACGTATTAGATAGTAGCTCGTAATACATTAACTACTAGCTTAGATAGTAGTGGACTTAACGACGATGTCTAGTAGCTCTAACCCTAAGTCGCCTAAGCTTAGGCTCACCTAGCAACCTAACACCTCTACTATAAGCGTTACTACTTCAACTATTAATAATATGGAGGCCGGAAAGATAAAGGACGACCTTAAGGTTAAATAGTACTATAGAGATAGAAGTAAACTTAGTATGTATCTTATATAGTTAAAGGTAGTATTTACCCTATAACGTACTAAATACTCCACCTACGCAGAAAAAGTTTTATTTGTAGGACTTTAGCTCCGCGGGTTAGCGTTTAAGTAGTTTAAACCCATTATGGGGGATTACCTTAGCTCTATACCGGCGTAGCGAAGCCTAGAGATAAATGAAATCTTTGGAAACTTCTTAGTTTTTGAAGAAAGAATCAAGTAGATCTTTAGGATACTAGGAGAGGAACAGTTAGTAGTCTAGAGGATCTATTAACTTAAGTAGATAGGATCCGCTACGCGGTATTATACTATATTCCAGTACTATACTTCGAAACTAGATTAGGAAGATAAAGCTTTCGCCTTAGTCTATTATCAAGGGCTAAAGGATTCGGTTAAAGATAGGATGGGGATAGATTATCCTAATAAGTATAAACTACTTATTAAACTCTCTATCGAGACTGATAACTAGTTATATAAACGCCAGATAGAAAGAAAAGGGACTTTTATAGGGGGTATGACTTATAAGAACAAATAATACTACGGAGAACTAATAGACTTAGACATGATCTAACGCAGTAGTTCCACTCACTAGAAAGTACGAGGAGGATAACCTAAGGTTAGGAACGATAGGTCTCGTGGATTACTACAGTCAGAGCGAGAGAAACGTAAGAAAAACAATCTATGCTATGGATGCGGAAAATCTAGATATCGTACGAAAGATTATAAGAACGGTCTAACGCTACATATAATGGACGACGGTATAGCCGGTTATGAAGAAATAAAGGCCGACACTTCATAGAGAACTTAGATGGTAGCCGATAGCCAGAGTAATATAGTATAGAAGGACTACCTAGGTACGGAATCTTAAAAGGAGATAGGTAGATCTAAATAAGATATAAAACCTAAGGAGGAAGCTATCTTAGAAGAATAGGAACAATAAGAAGAATTATAGTATTAGCTCTTATTATAGATAGCATACTATAATAATAGATATACGACTCACTACTCGGAAAAGATTAGGAGTAGATAGTTTCTAAAACGATAAAGAAGAGTAGTAAGACGAGCTAATAAGCTAAAGCGCTAGGAAGTATTTAGGGCTAACTATAAGGATACTAATAACGAATAAGGATTCTGGATAATACGTACACTAGAACTAGAAGAACCTACTATATTTATTGTGATTAAATATAACGATAAGGAAATAATAATAATCATACTCTACTAGAGATTATTAAAATACTAGTATAAAGATAATTACGGAATAGAAATAGAGTATCTCCACCCTATATTCGATCTAGGGTAATTAGCTAACGAACTAATTTTAATTACGATGGAAATCTACTAGGCTATAGAGGCGGGATGTACCGTTCTAGGGATATATTTATATATAGGAAAAGGTGATAAAGCGTTTATAATACCAATTATACTATCATAAGAATAAAGTCTTAACGTGATGATAGCACTAGAAGGCACTAGAATAGTATAACTAGTCTATACTTACGAAAGATACTAGGATTACTAGGTGGTCACGTATATTAGAGAAGTATAGACTAATATAGGAGAATTATACGACGATATCGACCCGCTTATAGATTACTAACTAATATGTATACTTTATAATAGTTACGTAAACGATAACATTATTATCTAAGAACTAAACGAGAACCTTATACTAGGGAAGGATACTATATACTAATAGTACGTGATACTAGAAAGTGATGAGTATAATATTAAGATCGCTACTAACTTCTGGAAGATAGATAACTATAAGACTAAATGTCGCCTTAATATACCGCACTAATACGTAGTTTACGACCCTTTTAGGTTACTATAGTTACTACTGTAATGGGAAAGGTTTAGAGAGGACCTAAGATGCAAGGTGGGTGAGTAAGGTGATTAGTCAACTTTTGGCTATACATTATACAGGTAAACGTTACCACTCTCTAATTAGTTAGTTCGAGGGTACCACTTTAGCTTGGTAGTCTTTTCTTTTATTATTCGCCTAGGTAGACAGAAAAACAATAAGATAATTAATTAACTGCTTGACAAGATGTGAACGCGCCTGTTACCTACCGCCGTATGAGTTAGCGCCTATAGCTAGAAGCCTCACCCTAGTTCATTAGTGCCTCTAATAAGAACCTAATGCTCAATAGGAAAAATGCTTACGCATAGGCGTCTCTTTACGAGCGGTAGGAGAAGATTAAAACTGAAGAAGAAGAAACGATAATATAACTACAATAAACGACTAGACTAACGGAACTGAAGAATTACTTACTTACCTACCTACCTAACTGAATCTGGAGAACGCTAGCTATATATGTAGAACCGCTGCGTAGGGTATACCTTAGGGATTACTAGCTAAGTAAGTCTATCCCGCTATATAGGACGGGTTACGTTAGCTATTTATGGAGACCGCTACTCAGGGTGCCCTTTGGAACTACTAGCTATATATGTTTACTACTACTATATGGGGTGGAAAACTAACGACTTTATAACTATTTAGATTACATAGAAGAACTAAGGAAGAGATATATCCCTCGAGGGATGGGGAAAGCGTTTGACCCTAAAAACCCCTGACTAAGGAGCTTAGGGGAAGCTAATAAAACGTAGAACTATTTGAGGAATAGCGATAATGGATAGGAAGGCTAAGCTCGCGGAGGCGGGTAAAGTTAGATCGCTATCGCTAGGAAGTAGAGCTATAGTGTTGATAGAAATTACTAGTGGAGATAAGGAACGAGAAGAGTAAGGGACTTAACGAAGGAGAGGAGAGAAGTTACGAAGATATAACTAATAAAACCGATAAAAACACTGAAAAACGTATATAAAAACACAAAAATAACGAAATGTCATCCGCGGGAGGCTCGAACGGTAAAGGAGATGCCATAGACCAGGACTCTCACCCCCCAGACCTAGATGAGACTCACCCCTACCGTAGCTATAGACTCTAAAACAGAATAATAATGCCGCCACCCTTGACGATAGTGGTTGAAATTCCTCCGGTGACCGAATAAATATAGAGGGAATATAGCGGTCTGACCGTCTTTGGAGAATCTCTTAAAATATAAACCGCTTAGGTTTCTTTACTATCCCTACGCTTAGCTATCGCGAAGCGGTAGGGGAGGTAACGCTCTAACGTGAAAGCTACTAAGTCTAGACTTCTTAGAAATACCTTTTCCTCTCTAATGGACTCCTAAAAGAGGGCGAACTACGACACTCTTAGCTCTATAATCTCGATAGCTACGGAACTCCGCTATTAAAAAGAAGGAGGGAGGGAATAGCGTAGTTCGCTAGACTAAGAAAGAACTGAAAGATAAAGATAAAAGGTATACTAGAGAAGAAAGTTTAAGGTTAATACTAAGGAAATTAGCGCGGACTCTTATTAGTTAGAATTTACCTATATACTATATAGGGAAAAAGGAAGTACGCTAATTAGTCGAAGCTTAGGACAGCAAAAATAGCTATCTACGCCTAGTACTATTAATAGTAAGGCTAATACGAGACTCTAAAGAATACCTTGATAGACTAGGTGAATACGCTGAAGATTTATATATAGAGGAAAGGAGAAAGACTAGTTATAGATGTGATAACTTAACGGTCTTAAGCGTTACTACTAGGTAATAGCGAGGTCATCATATACTAGTGATAGTATCGACGATAACCCTATCACTAGGAGTTAGAGCCTAGTACGGGATTAGTTTGAAGGGTGACAATCTAAAACGTAAAATAGGAAGGTTCTGCCGTAGAAACGCCGGGGAGTACGTACGCCTAAACAGTTAGGTATAAGTATCTATCTCTCACCTTTTAACTAACCTTCCTTCCTACTATAGTCTTATAACCTAATCTCCTATCTCCTACGCCCTCGCGAGTTATTTAGGGTTCTCTCGTCTTAATCTACTCTTAATATTATCTTTTAAGTAAAACTCTAGAAGATATAGGTTAGGGATCTTAATGTAAGTTCATCTTTAAGTTTACTATTTAGATAACTTAATGCGCTCTCGACTTAACGTTTCCATTAGAACCTTCCTTCTAAACTCCTCTCTCTACGCGTCTATAAGCTCACTAGTAAGATGTCCGGGAATCTAAGGGCACTACTACTAAAATCTCTAATAATCCATCCGAACCCTACTTTAATATCTACGGTCGGTAAGAGCGCTCGATACTAAGTACCTAATGCCGGAACCGTTAATAATCAGCCTATTCTCACCGTTAAACATCCCGATAATCTCTAAGAAGTCTCCCTTAAAGATATAATAGCCGCCGTAAACTAGGACGATATTAATTAAGTTAGGGACTTTTACGGCTCTCTCAAAGTGAAATATCGATAGATAGGAGATATTCGCGACTTTATAGCCTAACGTATCTTCGACCTCACTAAAGACCTTCCTAACGCCTATAAAGCCTTTAAGAAGTGTATTAGTCTATCGAAAGGAAAGAAGGAGTTTAACATAAAGCGTAATTGTTAGATAGAGGTACGTAATAAACTACTTTCGGAATACAGTAGGGTAAATAATATAAGCCTCTTTAATTATAAATATAAAGAGAAGGGTATCCCTATATTAAAGGGCGGATTCTTAAAGCTCTCTATATAGACCTCTAAAGCCTTCTTCGATAAGTTAATTATTCCCTATAGGGGAGATATAATAACCCTTTTAGATTAATATTAATTCGCCTAGAAACACTCTATATAGTATAACGTACTACCCCTTCTTCTATTATAAAACGCGTTATATAAGATAATCGCCCGTCTTACTAGAATTCAGGAGGGGAGACACTTTAACGCTATAGCTTACCTAATTATAGGTGATATCTAAACTCTCCTTAATAGAAACCTACCTAATCTAGACACTTAGAGCGTAGAACGTAACCTCCTAGTATAGAGGGAGATACTTACTTAATATAGTTTTATAAAAAGGAATAACTTATACTAGACGGGAGTTCTTCTAGTGAACTATACTAACCTCCTTATATTAGAAGGGAAGCTAGGACTTATAGCCCCTCTTAATACGTAAGTATAGAATACTAGAAATACTTTGATATCGATAACCTACTAATTAGTTACCCATTCTAAAACTAGGAATCTACTATAGCTATAGATCAAAAGTCTTATAGGACTCGTAGGCCCCTCCAGTACTTCCTTAAGACACTAGAATATACGCATTACTTAATAAGATTAAACTCCCCCTCCGGTCCTCCCGGCTACTCCTCCGCTAGTCGCCTCCGTTCCTATATAACCTTAGTAAGGATCTCTTCTAATATAGTCTAACTTAGTAGATATAATATAAGGAAGTTTAATATAACTTATAAAACCGGGAGAAGAACGCCCTATTATTAGGAGTATAGAATAAGTAGACTAAATGAAAGCTAATCTAATTAATATCTTAGGCGTAGCGAAGCGGCTACGGCTATAGATAATAACCTCTAGACCTAAGTCATAAACTTTAACGATCTCCCTTAACCTAAGTGTAAAGAAGCTAAAGATTTCGGGACTTTTCTATAAGATTAAGGTAGGATAGTAGCTCGCGAGTTAGGGAATACGTATTACTAGTCCTTCTAGTACCGTCCCTCCACTAAAATCTCTTAGAAGCGATATATCTAAGAACTTACTAAATCTGATTCTAAACCCTAGAAGTCCTATTATATTTATATAGGAGCTAATTCAAAAATATATTAAGTAAACGAATTATGGCTAGAATGAGCTATTAGTTAATCGTAAAGACATTCAGAAATACTATAAATACGGTGTTAAAAAGATAGTTAATGCATTGAGTCTTCTCGCTAGGTATATACTCAGGAGATACGCGTCTACCTATCTATATATAGCTAAAAAAGGAGTCGCTATACACCTAGAGGGACTAGAAAGAATTACGGCCTAACATAAGGATCTAATGAAGAGCCTAATATAACTAATTAAGCGATAGGAGGAAGAACTTAAGACTTAGAGCTACTAGATCTTACCTAGGTATCCTAACTATAAGACTACTAACGTCTTAAATAGAGCTCTTTAGAGTGCGCTCTAGAGTTCTAACTATAATGGATAGGTTAGTAGTTCCTTTATTGATACCGGGATTACCGCCTCTCGAAAAGAATCTTATGTAAAGTGCTCTATTATCTCAAGTTTAGCGTTTCTTTTTTGGATTAATTAATACCGATAAGTAAACGACCTAGTGGATTTTAAGGCTTAGGGAGATGTTAATAATCTCTCTAGGCGACTCATCATCGTCAACGACGACTTAGTAGGCACTAGAAACTACTAGCTTATCTTTATAGCGGATGGGATAATATAGTCGTACTCTATCATTAACTCTTAATTCGGTTAGTTAAGCGGTAGTAAGCTAGCGTTAGATATTTTCGTTCGGTGATTAAAGGAGCGTATTTTCAGCATCCCGCCACGAAATATCGAGTTAATATCTAACTACTAATAAGACAAAAGTAGCTATAGGCTTTAGGTGGTTAAGAACGCTCTTACGGTTATCAACGCTAACACCTACGAAAAGGTGCGTTTATAGGCTACGTTATCTACCGTTTAGGTTAATATCGAAGATCGCTTCCTGATCTCTTTGAAGATCTACCAGATGGTTAAGCGCTACCTAAAGTAAAGTAGGTAGGCGTTAGCTCTCGCGAATATGAGCTCGAAGGAATTAAATTCGAGATAGCTAGATAATTTTGCGGAGGCTTTAAAGGGTATAAAGAAGAATTAATGATTCCGGGAGGGCTAGTAAAGCTAGTTAGGAGACTTAAGCGAGGTCGTTAAGAAAGCGAGTGATAATAGGAGGGATATAATGGGAAAGGTTTAGAGAGGACCTAAGATGTAAGGTGGGCGAGTAAGGTGATTAGTTAACTTTTAGCTATATATTATATAGGTAAACGTTACTACTCTCTGATTAGTCAGTTCGAGGGTACCACTTTAGCTTAGTAGTCTTTTCTTTTATTATTTGCCTAGATAGATAGAAAAACAACAAGATAATTAATCAACTGCTTGACAAGATGTGAACGCGCCTGTTACCTACCGCCGTACGAGTTGGCGCCTATGGCTAGAAGCCTCGCCCCAGTTCACTACTTAAGAAAATCAATATAAAATAGTACTAGGACTGAGAATGCGAATATAAAGAAGATATATATATCTATTAACTAGTGGAACTAGTAATAGTTAAAATAAGACTTCTAGAGGGGACTATAAAGAGAATTATTACTAAAAGAAACGAACTTAAGGAAGTATAGCGAGAAAAAGGAGTTATTCTTAAGCTAATTCTATCGATATTAGGACCCCTAAGGAATAGAAAGGTAATTAATGAACGAGAAGATCTAGACTATTACTATAAAAGACTTTTATACGAAGATAAAGACTACTAATAGTAATATAGAGACTATTTATATTACTAGAACGTCAATCTAAGAAGACTCTATATACTAATATCTAGAGGAGTCTACGCTAACCTTATAGAGGTAGGCTAAATATACAATAAATAAGAATACTAATGAAGAAGAGAATTACACCTATATTACTAAGAAGATATACTAAATATAATATTCACTAATAGTAATAATAGTAGAGGAGATCCGCATAGGCTATTTATTATTAAAGAAATAGTCAATAATAGAGTAGACGGAGATTTTATAGCGGATGATTTCTACTACCTAAATGAGGAAAAGTGCGATACGAAGATAAAGTATTAATATATCTATAATATTAACCTAGACGTTAAAAATGTCCTAATATACCCTAAGGTATTTGAAATGTTAGAAGAGTGTTTTAACACTAAATGCTAATAGGACAGAGAGCGATATATACACTAACTAAAAAACTTATAAGTGACGACTTAACGAGGCGGAGAAGTTATAATAATAACCTAAGGGTTAGAAAGCCTTAGGAGTTGAGAGAGATAACTATATTAGATAATCGCTACGTAGCTCTTATAGTAGAATTAGCGAATATTTAGATTACTATTATAATTAACTTAGGAGCTAACCGGAGCTATATAAGTATAACTATAGCTAGGAAACTATATGAATATGAAGTAAAGAAAAGACTTCTATACCCCTTAAAGATAGTAGATGGATAACTATTAAGATAGATAACTATAGAAATAAAAAACGTTCCGTTAACGATTACGAAATATAAGGAGATAATAAACCTAGATATAATAGATATCCTAGGATATAACGTGATTTTAGGAATAGACTAGCTTTAAAAACATAACCTAACTATTAACTAGTAAATAAGGATAGTAACATTTACGAAATGTAGTACCGTATAAAGGGAGGACTAATTATCCTTAAAGGCTCTAAAAAGAACGATTTTAGTGCGACCGATAGAACGTATATTAGCTAGCTCTAGTATTAGGGAAATACTACTGGAATATAAAGACTTTAAAGACTTCGCTAAAGAAAGAGAAGGTAACGCGGTCTTATTAGAATATAAACTATAGGATTATGAGATACCCTTAGAAGAAGAAAATAATCTAGAATACTACGTACGACTAATCCTAATATCTAAAAAGGAAGAAGACTTTCTTAAAGAGTATATTAATAAGTACCTTATAAAAGAGTTTATTAGACCTTTAAAGTCAAAAGTAGCTTATATAGTACTCTTTATACTAAAAAAGGACGGGGGATTAAGACTATATATTAACTATAGACGTCTTAACGCGATAATAAAGAAGAATCGATATCTAATACTAAGAATTAATGAATTATAGGACCGACTCTTAGGAGCTAAATAGTTCTTAGTAATTAACGTTAGAGACGCCTACTATAGGGTAAGGATAAAGGAAGGAGAAGAGTGGAAGACGGCGTTTAGGACTAGATAGAGCCTATATAAATACTAGATAATACCCTTTAGACTAACTAACGTACTAGCTACCTTCTAAGAACTTATTAACGATACCCTAAGAGAATACTTAGACGAGTTTATCGTTACCTACTTAGATAATATCCTTATATTTTCCAAAACATATAATAAATATATCTAATACGTACGAAAAGTCCTATAAGTACTGAAAGAAAAGGATCTACCGATTAAATTAAGTAAATGCGAGTTTTATATATATACGATAGTATTCCTAGACTATATCGTATTATCATAAGAACTAGCGTTAAACCCTAATAAAGTTTAGACTATTAATAACTAGCCTATATTAATAAGTATAAAAGAAGTATAATAGTTCTTAGGTCTTATTAACTACTATAGGAGGTTTATCTAAGGATTTTTAAGAATTACGGTACCCCTAACGAATTTAATAAAGAAAGACTATATCTTTAACTAGGATAATAAATGTGAATACGCCTTTAAGAGACTAAAAGAATAGATAACCTCTATACCTATCCTTATATTATTCGACCTAGAAAAGGAGTTAATACTCAAAACTAATGCGTTAGACGAGGTAATAGGGGTATATCTTATATAGAAAGACGAGAATAGCTAATTATAATCTATAGCTTATTACTCAAGATGAATAACTTAACTAGAATCAAACTATAATATCTATAATAAAGAATTACTTATTATTATAGAAGCACTATAATAATAAAGAGTATATCTAGAAGGAGTAAAGTATCTAGTATAGATATTTACTAATTATAAAAACCTTACTTACTAGATAACGATAAAGGACCTAAATAGATAATAAGTAAGATAGATAGAAACTTTAGTAAGATACGACTTTAGAATCCACTATATTAAAGGAACTAAAAATAGTTAGGTAGATACATTAAGTAGAAGACTAGATTATATAGGGGTAGTAGGATCTAAACCTAATATACTACTTAAGACTAATAGATAGACGTTATAATATAGAGGATATGACTATAATTTAGTAATTATGGATATTAAGCTAACTAAAGAATAAAAACGGGATATTATAAAAGAGAGATACGATAGCTAACTTATAGAGTACTCTAAAATTACAAAAATAATCGAGTTAATTATAAGAGACTTCATATAGAAAGGACTTAGAAAAGATATTAAAGAATATATTAGAAAATGCGATACCTATAAGAAAATAAAGAAAGAATAATATAGACTATATAGATTACTTATGATACTATAAACACTAAATAGACCGTAGAACTCTATTATAATTAACTTTATTATAAAACTACCGATATCTTAAGAACTCCTTATAAGTAAAGAGTATGATAGTATTATAGTAGTTATCGAAAGACTAACGAAATACGCATATATACTACTATTTACTAAAAGGGCGATAGTAAGAGATTTAGCCTACTTATTTATCAGAATAGTTATATTATAATACGGGATACTAAATGAAATAATCTTAGATAGAGATAAGCTATTTACATTATAATTTTAGTAATCCTTAATAGACCTCTTAGGGATAGATATAAAGTTATTAACGGTATACTACCTATAGATAGATAGTTAAATGGAAAGAATAAACTAAACACTAGAATAATATTTACGATACTACGTTAACTATTAATAAGATAATTAGGCATAACTACTACTAATAGTATAAATAGCATTTAATAATAGTACTACCGTAATAGGAATATCACTATTTTACGTAACTTATAAATACTATCTAAATATATTTAAGATACTAAAATTTAAGAAACTAATATTAGAAGAAGTAAGGATTAAGGTCGATAAGATAAAAGAGCTATATAATATAATGCAAAAGGAATTACAAAAAATATCAGAAAAAATAGTAAAAAGAGAAAATAGAAGAAGATCTAAGGGACTAGACCTTAAAGAGAGAGAGATAGTCTATATAAGAAGAAAAAACATCAAAATAAAACGATTAAGTAATAAACTAGATTATACTAAAATCGGACTATATCGCATTAAAAAGAAACTAGAACTAGTTATATACGAACTAGATCTCCTAAAAACACTAGAAATATACTTAGTATTCTATAAATCCCTACTAGAACTATATAGGGATCTAAATACGAAACTAGGACTAGTAGAGATCGATAAGGAAATAGGAGAACTAAAGTATAAGATTAAGAGGTTAGTTAACTTTAGTCCTAGATTAGAAGTTATTAAGTATATTAATATATATCTAGTTAAGTGATTAAGATATAACGATTCAGAGAATACTTAGGAATATAGCGATAACTTACTATCTAGAGTGAAGAAGGAATACTATTAAAGAATAGGTACGCGACCTATTATTCTAAAAGAACTAAAACTAGAAAATAAGACTAATACTAAATGCCGGTAAGGGATAACTAATATAGGACTCTACGGGATATAAGAAGTGAAGCTAGAAAAGATATTAGCTTATTAAGGGTTCCTAGTACCGACGCGATACCTAGTACATTAGTTAATAATAGAACCTAATACCTAGGAACTAAGGGAAAACGTACCTAAGATACTTATTATTAAATACTACTAGCACTACATTAGATTATCTAGAATCGAGTCTAGAGATCGGAATAAAGAGCGATAGTACTAAAGAATTATTAATTAGATAACTTAGGAGGCTACCCTATATCCCTAAATTCGGGAAAAGGGAGGGACGGATTAGAAAAAATAACTACGTTAAAAGCTAGATTATCCTAGATAAAGGGATCCGCGTCTATTACCACTATATCCGCACCGTCACTATTATCTAGTAAACCTAGGGCCGCCGCCTTACGATCCACTATATCCTCCTAACGCTTCGTTAGGACATCTACTCTTTTATTTATATTAGCGATACACTACTAAGTTTCTAATAATTACTTAACTAAGGCTAATATTAAATTTTAGACCTCCTAACCTTACTAAATCAACTCCTACTTCTTATTTTCGAGTCAATCAAACTTAGTCTTAGAAAAGTAACTATAATAAGTTATATTCTTTTTAGTATAGGGACCGCACTTTGAATAACTACGATAGATAATATAGATAGAGTATAACTTAGTACACTCTAGGTAGGGATTAGGAGCGTAGGAGCTGAGCTTTATAATAGCGTCACCTAAGTCACGATATCGTTAGGATCGAGGGAGTTTCAGAACCTTTAGTATAATTAGCTATAAGGAAGAAGTAAAAGGTAGAAGGGAAGGGATACGCTCACCTTAAGTACGTTAAGAGTAACGTATACGTTAAAGGAGGGAGAGGTATTACGAACTAACTATATAGGAGGCTAAGGGGAAAGATAAGAAGGAAGGTCGACTAAGGAGAATATATTAGACGCTAGTATCTTAGTAAATATATTAGCATAACCTAGCGGGGTAATAGAGCTATATACCTAGATAGGCTCAGAAATATATTAATATGTTTAATATATCTAATAGAGTAATATATTAAATATGTATCCCGAGTAGTATATAGCCGTACTTAGCTATATAGTTCTCCTCGTAATTAATAATAGTTATATAGAATCGAGTTCCTTACGATCATCTACTATACGTATAGGTCTATATACTATATACTTAGTTTTCAGTCTTAGCTACATTATCCCTCCCTACTATATCACTAAGTAAACTACCGCGGGTTTGCCTAAGGATACCTTACGTGTCAGATAGCAGCTCGTAATAAGGATGTAATCGACTAGAGGGATGTGGATAAGTAGGTAGAGTAAGAAAAGCGTGCAAGTAGTAGTCGTATGAGAGGGGGTGAGCTAACTCAACGACGATGTAGTACCTACGGAAAGCCTAGGCACAATACACGTACGTGTCAAGAGGATAAAGAAATATCCAATATATCTAGTTCTGAGTAGATTAAGTGAATTTATCTTAGGTTAGTAGTGTAATTGAATTAGATTGTCGTACGGTGGTGGTTAGGTGCGCAACTCGCTATACTACGCGACTCGCTATGCACCCACGTTATATAAGTTAAAGATTATTAGTTATCTAGGTTAAGAAGGGATAATAACCTTAATAATAAGGTAGTTCTTCTAGCTAAATATACTATAAGATATTTAAAGGTTTATATAGAACTATAATGTTTATAGATAGATAAAGGCCTAGAAGGAATAGAAATAGAGGTTCCTAAAGCCTCTCCTAATCCCTAATTAACTATAGAAGAAAGTATTAGTCGATTTTATTATAGAACTCCTAGAGAGTTAGGGCTATATAAACCTAATAGTTATTATAGATTAACTAAAGAAAGGAGTCTTACTTAAACTATTATATATAATTAAGTTAAAAGATATAGTAGGAGTCTTCCTATAGACATTCTATTAGTAATATAGATTACTATTAGTAATTATATTAGATTACGACCCCTAATTTATAAGTATACTATAGAAAAGGATCTATTAACTCTTAGATATTATATAGCGATTATCTATAGCTTACTACTTAGAGATAGATAGGTCTACTAAGCGAATAAACTAAATAGTTAAAACGTACCTTTATACGTTTATAAATGGAAAATAGGACGACTAGGTAGAACTTCTACCTATAGTAGAACTAGTAATTAATAATCGTAACGTATACTCTATAGGAGTAAGCTTATTCTTCCTACTATATAGATATTACGTTAAGCTACTTTAAATATAAGAACCCCCCTATATAGTAGAAACTCCTTAAGAACTTATATAATAAGTAGACCTTATTATATAATGACTCTAAGAGGCGAGAGAATAGGCGTAGTCTTTAATAGTTATCGCGTAGTAGGAATAGGAGGAGAGAACGAATCGAATGCGATAATAAGTACTATAATTCTAAGTTAGCGATAAGATATAGCTTAACTTAAGAAACGTACGAATAACGCGTACTAGGTAAGAAACTAGACTAGAAGAATATAAAGTATACCGTTATGGAGGTAGTGAGATCTTATAGCTACCGCCTAAATACCCTATTAAGTATTTATAATATCTTCTACTTAGATCTCCTTTATACGGCCTTAATAGACTCTCTTAACTTATAGAGAATAGACGATAACTAGTCTACGCTAGTGATAGTTAGAGACGATGAAGAATACGAGGTGGAGGCGATCCTAGAAGATAAGGTTATACGAAGAGGAAGAGGATCCTAGAAGTAATATCTAGTGAAATAGACTAGATATACCGAACTAATGTAGGAACTGGCCGACGCGCTATAAGACTCTACCGCGCTAGATACGTACGAGGCTTCCTAGGTAAGTATAGAGGGAGGGAGGGGGTGATATAATAGGTTAAACCTAGGAGAAGGCTTAGTTCTAGCGAACTAGCGCTAAGACTAACGCTAGGAAATACTACCTCCTGATTAGTTAAGATTTACCTATATAATAGATAGGCGAAATGCTACCTCCTGATTAGTTAAGACGTATACGGTATAAGGGATATAAAGTCCTAATAGCTAAGACACCGTACGTAAGGGAAGGTAAGGAGTTAGAATAAGTACGTAAGGGAAGGTAAGGAGCTAGAATAAGTACGTAAGGGAAGGAGTAAGGAGGTGAGGATAATAGTTACCTCCTTACGGTGCGTTAGAGGATATAAGGAGAAAGGAAGGATAGCTATTCCTTCCTTCTCTCTCCTCAGATTTATCCTCCTTATTACTAGGTTAGCTAGCTAGTTATAGAACTCTTTCTAAACCCTCACACTCTTCGCGTATTTTATTCTCTACTAGGTAAAGCTAACGTATTATCTTACTGTTCAGAGGACATAGAGTAGATTGGCTCATAGGATCGTACCCTTTTAGGTAATGTACGTGACTGTTAGGAAGCTTAGTTAAGTTAACTATCTGAGAGGAGAGAACGCTCTTATATAGATAAAGGAAACACTACTAGATAGTGATAGAAGTACCTCGAAGGTAGATTTCTAATCACTATTAGTAATCAATCACGTTATAGTAACGCCACCCTTAACGCCACCGCCTATATCACGTGATCTAGTATAGACTAGTAGCGTTAACTAGTCACGTGATAAGACGCTAGGCCTAATTAGGCCATACGCCTAAATGGCGATATTCTACACTTACGATAAGTATACTAACTATTCGTAGGTGACGGATTCATCCCCGGTATGTTTATTTAGGTAAGGAAGGAGGTGTCTAAATGCGAAGGTGGAATAATCTAACCGATAAGAGACTCTAGAGGTTATTTTCTGATGTACTACTCTAGATTTGCGGAATTAGCCTGATCTTAAATGAAACTCACCGTAACTACGCCCCCTTCTAACTTATAGCTCTATAACGGTACATAGTTATATATGATTAGCTATTATAGTATTAGGCGTAAAGCCCCTACCTAGTCGCGTCCTATTTTCTATATAGAATCTAGTGGCCGTTCAAAATCTATTAAATCCGGGAAAACCCATATACATAATCTATAGTAGGTGCTAAGTATAGTTATAGTACTTAAAGAGGCTAACGGGGCTTTAGTGCGTTCAAACGATAGGCCATTCTCGCCACTAACGATAGGCCTTTCTTCTGAAGTAACGATCGGCCTTATTTCTCTCCTTATAATGTGCCTACCGGCGCTTATATGGGTAGTGCGATTCGCTCGCGGGCGGCATCCCATCACGGGAGGTGAATTTAAACTGCCATGCCCTACTACTGCTGTTCTATTAATTGACATTGCCCTAGGACTACGCCTTGCCCCCTACTTTCCCCGCAACCGACTCGGTGGATATCGCCAAAACCCCGGCTTTTCAGGTCTTGAATTCCAACTTTAGGCGGGTACGATACACTATGTCGTAGGTCGGCAAACGCTTGGCTTTAAGCTGTCGTTAAACTACTGACTGATCTCTAGCTCTAAGATAATACCGTTATTTACACATCGATTAGGACATCGATCGTCGGTAATTATGCCAGAGGAGGAGTACTTTGCCGGTAGACAATTTGAAGATGAAATTCAGGTCGAGGGTAGAACGAAAGGAGTGACGAAGCGCTTACAGTGAGCACAATCCTGCAAGGGTGGCTGTGATTCCGGGCACCCCTGGGTCTCGGGTCGAGGACGAGGTGTAATTAGCTTGGCTTGCTTCACGAAGAAACAGTTGAACATCTCAGGCTTCGAGGAAATGGGGCATGAGAGGAACGTCCAGGCAAACATAGCAAGGCAGATAGAAATAGTCATGTGATATATGATAAGGCTGTGCCGTCATGTGACATATGACATGCTTTATGAAACTGCTGCCACTATGAGAGACGCAGGGATAGGGAGGTGTCCACGACCGCAGGTCTTGGTCCAGCCCATTATGTTTCCTGTCTCTCGATTGTATTCGACGACGAGGACACGTTGCTTTCTTAGCATCGATCACTCCCATCAAGCACTAACATTGCGGTCCCTAGTTAGTGCCGGACATCTTCAGGACCCTGTGAAGGCCTGCTCTCTGGTGTCCGCGGCTGGCTCGAAGCACAATACCTGAGCATTGACCAATGCTCTCTCTGGCGCTCACGGAAACCCAAAGTCCTCCCGTCAATCCTGCTTCCGGTGATCTTCACGGAGCAACAACGAACGACGGAAATAGGAATAGGTAATGGACATTGGAGGACGGTGATTTTGGGGTGTGACGCGGGCCTGCGCAGGGCTGCTAGTGATATTATATACCTCGAACTGTGTTTTATCCCCGACTATTTTCGATCAGGAAAGGGAGTGAGGCCGCGTTGAAGGGGCTGCCGGGGTTTGTGGCTGATGGGCGGCCGGAGCAGCAAGTGTGATATATCGTAATCACGTTGGTGGAGAGGCGGCGCGAGGCGGCTAGCCGGTCGAAGAAATTACTGTTGACTGGGGGAGTGTCTCACCTAGTTCACGACGCTGTGTATTGCCCCTTTGGGGCGTCTCAACGTGTACCTGAAACACCGACCCCCGGGACTTGATGGCACTGTTTGGGGGCCGGACGAGGGATTATATCAAGGGGCAGGATCGAAGAATCGGCTCCGGAGAGAGTCAAAATCAATACTCGGTACACAGAGAGGGTCGAGGCTGTTGATGGGACTGAGAAGCCTCGTCGTCGTTCCCCGCGGCTGGAAAGCTAGCGCCAGCCTGTTCACCTGCCTCTGCTTCACTGTCCTGGCTGTCAACTTCAGCGCCCTCATCTGGGCGGTGACGACGACGACGACAACGACTGATGGCGGCCTCATCCTCCGCAAGGGCGCCAACGCTCAGCAATGCGCCGCCATCCAAGACCTCGACACCTGGGGCCACCTGGTCATCAACATGCTCAGCACCCTCCTCCTGAGCGGCAGCAACTTCTGCATGCAATGCCTCTCGGCACCCACGCGCGCCGACATCAACGCCGCCCACCTGGCCGGCCGATGGCTCGACGTGGGCGTCCCCAGCCTGCACAACCTGCGCTCCATCCCGGGGAAGCGGCTGGTCCTGTGGCTCGCCCTGGGCGTGTCTTCGCTGCCCCTGCACCTGTTCTTCAACTCGGCCATCTTCACCGCGACCACTGCCAACAACTATGCCGTCTTCTCCGTCGACGAGGCTTTCCTCCAGTCGACCACGGCCACGGCCAGCCTCGACGGCTTCAACTACGCCGACGCGGGATTCATGCTTCGCAGCGGGTTTGACGCCTCCCGCCTGTCCATCCCCATCACCACCTTCGCCAACCTGTCCATCCAGCTGCGTGACGCGGCCCGTCGCGGCGACCTCGACAACCTGACGGCCACGGACTGCATCAGGGCCTACACCAAGGGCTTCCAATCGCTCTACCGCAACGTGCTCCTCGTGTCCGACCCCGTCTCGGGCTTCGACTACGAGGCCCGAGACGGCCTCTTCTGGACGGACAATGTCAACTACCTCAACTACGACAACGCCACCGACGTCGTCCCCTTTGTCTACGCCCGCTTCTACTCCGACTTCACCTGCGGCGGCTCTCAGCCCTTTGACTGGGTCTGTTCCGACAACGGCACGGCCACGGGAGTCTGCGACCGCGTGTGCGACGACCCGGCCGTTTTGAGCCAGGCCTTGTCCAACAAGACCTGGACGCCCTTTGGAGCCGATGTGTCGTATTGTCTGGCCGAGCCCTCGGAAGAGCAATGCAGCCTGCAATTCAGCGTGAGCATTGCCATTCTCGTGATTGTTCTCAACCTGGTCAAATTGACCGTCATGGCTCTGACCGTCGTCTTCGCCTTCGACAAGGACGACCCTCCCTTGCTGACCATGGGCGACGCCGTGGCTTCCTTCCTGGACAAGCCTGACGACACGTCTCAGGCCATGTGCCTGGTTCCCGCGTCGCGGGTCAAGAAACTCGGCACCCGCCTCTGGCACCGCGACTCGGCCAAACGGATCGTCGAATACCCAGGCAACCTCTACCCCAGCTGGTCCCGCGCCGTCAGCCCACGGCGTTGGGTGGTTTGCCTGCTTCTGTACATAGCCGCTCTAGCCACTGCTACCGGCTACCTCTCCACGGGCCTCCGAGCTATGGTCGGTTCCAAAACCCTCTCGTCGCTGTGGTCGATCGGGTTTGGTAGCCCCTCGGGCCGCACATTGATCACCAGCTCGGCCTCCGAGTCCGGCACCTCGTCGCTGATTGCCAACGTCGTGCTGGCCAACACTCCCCAGCTGATCCTCTCGTTGCTCTACTTCACCTACAACGGTCTGTTTACGTGTATGCTCCTCGCGCACGAATGGACAAGCTACTCCCTCAGCCGCAAATCGCTACGCGTGTCCTCGTCCCGCCCCCAGGGCACCCAACGCTCGGGCTACTTCCTCCAACTGCCCTTCCGCTTCGGCCTTCCCTTGGTCCTGTTCAGCCTCATGCTGCACTGGCTTGTCTCGCAAAGTCTCTTTGTCGTCAATGTCACCATGACCGACTATACCGGTGCCGAAGTGACCCAAGCCCCTAATTACATTCGACACCTCGTGACGTGTGGATACTCGCCCATAGCCATTCTTTTCGCCATTGTCCTGGGCAGCCTGCTGGTCCTGGCGCTCTTGACCTTTGGGCTGGGCATGAAGCTCAAGACGGGCATGCCTATTGCCGGGAGTTGCAGTCTGGCCATCGCGGCGGCGTGTCATCCTCACAACAATACCAGCGCTTCCCCCCCTGCCGATTCTTCCACCTCTGAAGCCGAGAAGATCCCCGTAAAAATCACGTCTCATGAGCCCCTCATGTGGGGAGAAGTCGAATCATTCTGGGATAATCGACTCCCTCCAACCACCGCCACCACCACCACACCCAGGCTGTCGAAACGGCCTATCCACAAACCCGCCGTGTCAAAGGCCACTCACCTCGAAGACGACGATTTCTCCGACAACAGTACCATTCTCCATGGCCAAGGCAAACGCCAGCATGCGCACCAGCACCAGCACGGCGTAGATGCTTCTGAGGAAAACTACATATATGGTCCAATTTCGACCAAGCGGAGCAAACATACTGCCACCAACAACAACGGCAGCAGCAGCAGCAGCAGCGACAACTCGTCTTCATCGACCCTCCTACTCTCCAGCACCGACCAAGACAGTCTCGGACACTGTGCCTTTTCTGCAGGCCCGGTGACGATGCCGATCAAGGGGCGTCTGTATGCATAAGCCAAGGGTTTGCTGTCACAAAGTTCTTGTCGCCGTCGAGAGCCTGAAACCGCTTCAACATTTTCAGGCGTTCCTCCTCCTCCATCTGCTCGATACCCGTCAAGTAGAATATACAAAACGCGGGAATGCTCCGACGTCTTCTCGAACTTCTTCACCATCAGTTTTTCCCCAGAGACACTGCAGCCTCTTCTCTTCGTTGTCGTTGGGAAGCTTTTCCAATTCCTTACTGATCGCGTCATAGAGCTTGGGGTGTCCTGCTCGGCGATTTGCAAGATCAGCGCCGCGAGGACGCTTTGGAGTGGCTGGGCGTCGTCTTTGACCGGTTCGAACAGAAAACACGCAATCGAGATACTTTGTCGTGCTCGCTCTGACTGGCCGGCCGCTGGGCGAGACTTTGACATTGTCTTGGATGAGATGATCGCACTTGTACGTCAGGTATGTCCTTCCTGCTCCCGAGGAACCTGAAATGTAAATGAAGAGCGAGATCTGGCCCTTGACCCACGATTTATAGACGCTTCGTCGGCCAACCACGAAAATGTCCGGGGCGCAATGTGGCTCTCGATAAGTTCCATTTGCTTCTCTATAGCGTGCTTGGCATCGACGTTGATGTTTTGTTTCTTAAAGTTCTCGGCTATCTTGTCGATCGAGAAGGGTCTCTTCGGCCCCAGCATCTGTTGAAGGTCGGAGGCCTTGAGTTTCATACTCTGGAGCGCATATATCAAGCTGCTTGGCAGTTTGTCGATTTTCTTGTCCATGCCGACCGTGACCTCGAGGATTTTGACAGGCACGGTGGCTCGAAAGAGCAGAATCGCTTTGCTGATCTGATCGCATTTCTTTTGGATCTTCTCGTTTCGTCCCTTGATGAGGGCCCACCGATACAGCCTTGAACAAGTCAAAATCCTGCCGTGAAAAGGAGGGGATAGTCAAGCCATGGAATCCATACACTTCCGGCTATGCGCCTTGAAGATTTTTGTGCTAAACTGACAAGAAGTCGAATAAGGCAAGGAAGATGTCCATCAGGCGAGTTGTGAAATGATCATTTTTGGTATGCCGCTCTTTCAGTAGAGCAAGGCCGCTTTTATCGGCCACGTAATGGAGTATCGAGAGGCCCCCGGCGTTGTGGGAGCTACGGTAGAGTACGAGCCTAAGCACTGGGCGAGCTATACCTAGGTACCTAGGAAACGCTGCCTGGCGTTCAGGCTGGTGGGCTTAGGGGCCACTTTTGGGCCTTAGCTGACCACTCAAGCCACCATTACCCTGGGTCCTCCTTAAGTTAAGCTCTAAACGCGTTACATCTTGAAACCTATCTTTCTTACACCTTCGTTGGCGCTTGCGTGGGATAGCCGCTCAGACAACCGACTGGTCGATTTAAAGACTCTGCCCCAGATTCTTTGGGCCTGTCAACATGGGCATGGAAATTCCTTCCAGGTTGCGAGGCTTGTTGTATTGTCGTTGCAAAGGAAATCAAGTACCTCGTACGGCGCCCAATAGTAATGAGGCCGTTTCGATGGCCGCCAAGCTATGCGTTGGCTCAGTCCATTAGTCGGTTGAATGTCACAGCAGCTGAAGCGGATCGTTTGGTCTCCGCAACTTTCAAACATCAGCTTCCCTCCGCCATCTTGTGTCTCCAGTTTCCTCTTCCTGCCTGGGCTATAGGTAATAGACCTATTTCGGTACCACCTATTGCCAGTCGGACGGCGCACAACAAACCTGGGCGGCAGCAGGTCAGGCCTGATCGTTCAAGCCGTAGGAAACACTGCTCATGATTTCGGACCCAGCCTGACTGAATGACTGCAGGAAAACGGCACCATTCTGCCCAAGAAGAAGCAGAGGACGGAGATACAATAGAGCACCGGCGAGAAAGTCGAAGAATAGAGGAGATCCGTTAGCTCCTTCTACTCTATACGACTTCATTACCTCGTTCCTGTGTCACTGAGCACGTTGAAACCTCCCACTGCCAGAAAAATAACCTGAGACCAAACCCCAAAGTCTCCCGCAAGAGCCTGCGATTACAAGAGAAGCAAGTTGTGAGCAAGCAACGAACTGCAAGGGCGTGACAAACGAGATCATCACAGGAACAGGAATATTTTCGGCCGGGGACTTCATTTGCATCACTTCTGCTCAGCTTTTCACACTTCACGGGCACAATTCTGAGCAATGGATCCCGTTTCGGCTGTGGGCCTTGTCTCCTCCATCCCTCAGCTAATTGCGACAACAGCGAAGGTCATTAGCTATGTGAACGACATCGAGAAGGCCCCAATTGAGCGGGCGCAAATTGCTCAGCACGCTTCGAGCCTCCTAGTGATGCCATGTCGACGTCGCGCGAGTTCTGATTGGAAAGGGGGCAGATGTTAACCAGAAAGATGCCGTAATGAGAAGATTGAGACATCGCGACCGAGAATCTCCCCTCACAGAGGATGACGACAAGGGCCACGACAGTGACGGTGACGTGTGGGAGGAAGATGGCGGAACCTCATTAATCCTAGCCGTGGAGGAGGGTCATGAGGCTCTAGTTCTCCTGCTCCTCGATAATGGGGCCGACATATCTGCAACCCAGGCACACGGCGTGACGGCGCTCCACGCGGCAGCTCGATCCGGTCATAGTAGGCTTGCGGAGATGTTGATCTCGAGAGGTATTGATATCTCAACAAAGGACGAAATGGGGAAAACCGCGTTGCACCACGCAGCAAGGTGGGGACAAGCAGAAACAGCGCAGATATTATTGAAAAGCAAAGCGAATCCACTTGCCGAGGACCATGAAGGTAACACAGCAGTCCATGAAGCTGCGGTGAGCGGGCACGAGGAAGTTCTAAAGCTATTGCTCGAACACGTGGGCAAAGGGGATGAGACCGAGCAATTGCTCGCGACTACACGACTCCGTCGGGCAGTCGACCAGGCAGAAAAGGACGAAGTGAGGTCCTTGCTGGAAAAGGGAGCAGATCCCAATTTAGTTTCCCAAACAGATCTGCCCCTGTTGCACCTCGCTATTGCGCGCGAGGACGACGACGTGCTGCAACCCCTATTGACCAACAAGGCCAGCGTCAGTATGAAAGACCGTTTCGGAAGGACTCCTTTGCACTGGGCAGCCTGTAGAGGCTACGACGTTGGCGTTCGACTCCTCCTTGAGCACGGTGCTGATATCCGAGCGGCAGATACAGATGGGGCAACACCACTCCATTGGGCAACAACATATGGAAATGCTACGGTAGTGAAGCGATTGCTCGACAATGGATCGCCACTGGATATGAAAGACAAGAATGAACAAACAGCGCTAGCTTGGTTGTTCAAACCATTCTATAATAACTACCATTATTTTATGGTTCGCGGCGGTGACGGTCTGCCCGAAGAGGAAAGAGAAGATGAGGAACAAAGGGCTAAAAGATATCTGGACATTCTTGAGCTCCTCATCGAAAGGGGAGCAGATCTAAATGAGCCTCTGCCATACTGGGGCAGCATTCTGCCATTGGCAGCCTGTTCCCACCAGGGGCTGACCAGATTAGCTCTACTGCGGCGAGTTATCGAAGCCGGGGGAGATGTGGCAGCACAGACCGAGGATGGCACGAGTTCGTTGTATCTGGCAGCAAGTGATGGCGAAATAGAGGCTGTACGACTTCTCCTGAAGCATGGAGCCGACCCCAATCAGGGAAATAAGCGTCATATATTCATTCTTGGTCGACCTGAACACCATGGGCATGGCATGACAGCACTTCACTAAGCAGCACGGGAGGGTGATGTGGAAATGGCTTACCTGCTCATCGAAGCCGGAGCCGATGTGGAAGCAGTTAATGAAGACGGGATCACGGTATTGCACGAGGCAGCCACCCACGGGCTTGGGACAGCAGCAGTCCTTGACCTTCTTCTTGCCCGAGGGGTTGATATTAACGCTCACTATGGTGACAAGAAAGCAACTGTACTCCACCATGCAGCTATGGAAGGGGATATCGCAATGGTGCAGTATCTGCTTCAACGCGGTGCTCGTATTACCGCTACTGATGTCGATGGAATGACGGCGCTTGACCGGGCGAAAGAGTTGGGCTTGGAAGCAATGGCGTTCGTTCTAGTTGGATATCGCGCACCGACGTTGGATTGTGTCCAAGGGGAACCAGGACAAAGTCCAAGTACCTAGGTATAGGTTCAAGCAATGGATGTTTTCACAATCAAAATCTTAAGTATGGCAAGGTGTTGATCGCTCCCTGTCCTCGAGTAGTGTACGCTTCTCGTAGATTAGTGCACCGTGCAGAACAGTTTCCAAATGAATCTCAACACCGCAGATTCGTCTGCGCAAGGTGGTACAAGGTGGTATATAACCGACGTTGATCGATTTCCTCAAACCCAACCTTGAGGCACAGATCATCAGGACTAGATATCGGCGTGATCGCAAGGTGCGCCTCGTCGGCAAGCACGACAACCCCATTAGGTGAATACGAGGTCTGACTAGCACCAGGCTCAGCCTTCGCTGTACTTGTAGGCTGGAGATGTTGCGAGGCAGCAGGCCTGGCTGAAATGAATAAGGGGTCAATGGGGTTAAGGGCTTAAAGCTGGGTACCTGGGTAGTCAGACCAAGGGAGCCAGATTAGGCCCCTTACCCTCGGCTCAGGGAGGCGCTCAACCACGCTCATCGAAGGCCTCAGCGAACCTAGTCGATTCCTGCCCCCATACTGCTACCTAAAATTCCTTATGCGGAGCGCTCGCGATTCCTGCTGCTTGCTTGTATGTGCAATATGTGTCCACTCTGCCGAAATCTTTTGCCTCGGGGGGTGGGGGGGCCCTACCTGTTATGTGATTGGGTTCACCATATATATTATATACACCCTGAACTGTGCCTTCCTTACCATTTTCGTTCAGCAAAGGGAGCGAGGCCGCTTTAATCGGGCATGTGACGGAGCATCGAGGAGGCCCGGCCGAGCACGGAAGAGCGTCGTGGGAGCCACTGGGCGAGCCAAAGGGAAGCGCTGCCTGATGCCTAAGCGTCTACTTGCTACTTTACTTCTCCCGAGCTGTGGAATCATCCTCTGCTGGCGTAAGACCGGCCATGAAGTAGGCGAGGCGTCATGGTGATTGAATCAGCCGCAAGAAACGGGTGTGCTAGTCTGGCTGGAAAAGGAGTTCAAGCGACTGTCACGGATACAGTAGATACAATGAGCAATTGAATAGGACGGGGGCCCAAGGGAGGTAGAAGAGAGTGACTTCGAAAGTGACTTTCGATCATGAGCGGGCAACGTAGTAGCCCTTAAACTCGAGCACTACTCGATGGCAACCATCACTCCATATCCGATCCCTCACGGTGACCCGTCAACTGGGCACTGAGGGAGGCGAGGTGCCAATCGGATTCCGTCTGAAGCTCGAATCCCAAGAACCTAGGCCGCTTCGCTGGCTTCGCGGACGACGTGGTTTGCAATTAAGATATCCATACGTCGATCCTGGTAGCATGTGTAACATCAGTGTTGGAGTGGTTGAAACGGAAGCAGCCCTTCCTTGGATATCCCGATTTGAAGTCAACTTGGTAGCACCACGGAGCAAGTTGCTCGGGTTTCAAGCTTGGGGCCAACATATTTCAATTGCTGCAGTAAACATGACTCGTATTGCCTCTGAGATGTTTCTTGAAACGTAGACCAAATCTCTGGCATCCAACACCCTTCCGACTCGGCAAGGGCGATCGTGTGGCCTGAGTCCTTGCTAATATCTTGAAGGAGATCCGTCGAAGAAGGTAACAACATGTCGGACAAAGCGGTATGGCTCTAGCCTGGCCTATTCTCTTCGTCTGTGGTCGGAGGGCGGCGTCGTCCCAAGTCGAGATGTAGTCCATCCAGAGGTACTGTTGAGGGAATCCTCCCACGCCACTTCAGCACCCGGTTTGAGAACAAGGTGACCAAGAGAGGGAGAGCGCCCATGACGGCGAAAAAGAGGAGAACACCGAGAAATGACTTGGGATTCGGCGGCAGAAAGGGCATGACCTTGCCATCCATCGAGAAGAAATTTGCAGCTAATGCAAAGGGTGATATATATAGCTGGCGAAAACGGAGCTGGTTAAATCGATGTCGCTGTGATATAAGGAAAACTTACCATCATAATGAGTGAGAGAAATTTGTTGTCATGTCCGATTTGCATGGCCCGAAGCGTCAGTCTGTTGTTCTCATGCGCGATTTGCATAGTCTCAAGCGTGAGCTTGAGACTGTCGTGACCGAGTTGCGTGGTCTCAAGCGCGAGCCTGCTGTTGAGCTTTGGCAGCAGTCAGTAACGTGCCGAAGATTTGTCGGTTGACTGACCGTCTCCGCGATTGTTTTGAGGGCTTTTTCTACTTTCTCAAGAGCCTTCTGAAGTCTCTGCAGCTCGTGAAGTTCGCCTTTCATGGCCATAAACAGTGGCCAACACAGTGGCAGCCCAGAGAAGACGCGAGAGTGGGCATCATCAGCCAGGACCCTCTCCACCTCGAAAAGGGTCTGGTTCAGCCTGTTGGCAAATTGCGCCGAGAGGTGCATGACACGGTTCACGTCATTGACCGATCGCTTAAGTGTCTGGAAGTCTTCCTTTGCTTCGCGGCTGGATTCGACAAAGGCGCTTTCGGAAACGGGGTAGCAACGGCGCTAGCCATTCATCGTCAGCTCCTTTCCAAGATATTGACAGCAAGATCATGGCACGCTCTCGTCTGGGACTTTGAAAAGCTGGCGCCACAGAAGCCTTTGCGCCACCACGGGATTGCCGAGTCCCCCCTGAAAGCTAGTGGCAACGAGGCAGTGGAAACATACCTGGTTGTGCTTGTCGACACTATTTTCCATCTTCTCCACTGCTAGTTTCCACTCACCCGTAACCTGGGCAAGCCTGGCACCAAACACTCTCAGATAGTATTCCCGCGGATCCTGGATCGGAGCATCTGCATCTGCTATTCCTATCAGAGGGTCCATGCAAGCTCCCCCGTTGATCTCGCCGTCTTCTTGATCTTGAAGAATGTCATCGCCGATGTTTTCATCATCGCCGATGAAGTACGCGTCGGTGAAGCAGTGTGCAGTCCACCGCTTGACATCCAAGCCTGCAACGACGCATGAGACCTGAGCTTCATAGAGAAATTCGGCATTGTCGGACTTGCCCCAACGAGTGAAGGACACATCCAGAGTTTGGCGAAGTGGTGTTCCATCAAGGTGATGACGGGGGTCTTCTTGTCGTGGTGCGGAGGTTTTCCAGACGTAGTAAGGTAGATGGAATTCGAGCTGAAAATTTGCCAAGTCGGTAGTCTATAGCTCCGTTACGTTAGTGACACACCATAAGAGCCAGTAACGGTGAGCAGGACCATAGGAGTGACCTGAATGAATGCCTGCCGATTGAAATAGCGATATATGGCTCCGCGAAGTGCAGTAGCTTGGTGTGGGGAAGCAGTTCGAGCCAGGGCGTAGATGCCTGAACCGTCCAAGTTCGGGATAAACCTAGTGCACAGTCAGTGAGTAGGGCTGAGGCCGGAGAGTTGGTATTGAGGTTGAACGTACACCAGGCGGCGATCTGCATCAATAGTTGCCGGAGACAATGAAGTGCTTGAGAGACAATCACTTGCCCCTGTCCATGATACGCATGCTTCTGGCGTCTTGCAGTCGTCTGCTGGATCGCAGGCGGTTGATAGGGCTGATGGAAAGCGCTAGGGAACAACCATTAGTCGACTCTCATATTTACGAATCCTGGGATTTAATGGCTTTCATCGACTCACGGGTTTTGCAAGCTCCAGATAAAGATCGAATACTGTCAAAGCCTTCCCACGGCTTCTTATGTGAATCACATCGCCCTCGAGCCGTCGTTCATCCAGCCAAGCACCAATATCTCCGTTTCCTTCAAGTGATGCAAGATTGATACCATCACAGAATTCCTGTAGTCTGTTAGCTTGCTCGCGACAACTTGGTGATGGGTTGTCCCCGCACATGAACACTCGCACTTCAGTGCCCTCCTCCAATGAGAGCCCCGCCGACACGAGTGCGTCAAGGAAGGAGGTATTTTCGACATTGAGATTGACATCATGGTGTTTTTGGGAGGCGTCGGCCCAGCCATCGTCGGAAAAGGCCGCAGGTGGCCAAGACCCCCTTGACCCATTCCCTTGTTGGACAATTCTCTTTCCATACTTCCTAGACCTCCGAAAGCCGACCTTTTTGGCCATGATGGCGATATAGACCGACGAGATGCACAACCGCGACGGCAATTTGGTGGAGGATAGCTCGCATACCAACGGGTATCTCGCCAGTGTGAGGAGTGTGAGAGCACGTATCTCATAATGGGTGACGATAGCGCACTGAGGGTCTTCCTTCCAAAGCTTCCTATAGCAATACAAAGCTGCGCCACCTCTGTCCCAGGCGGCTAGCCGGGCTAAAGTAGCAACAGAGACCATAGTTCAGCTTCATCTTGTTGCGACAGGGCGCCCAGTGCTTGTCAACGAGTGCCAGCAGGCCGGAAAGGGTTTCTTCGTCGAGAGGTTATCCTGAGACGTTGCCAGCGCAGCAAAACGTTAGCAAGGTAAAAGGCAACCGTCTACCACCGAGAGCATTTTGATCGCGCTCCAGGCTGTCACGAGGTTAGCTTGAGCGACTGGGTAGGACGCTTGGGCTGCAGCAGTCAATCGTCAGTTAGCCTATTAGCTGGCATCTGAATGCTAGGCGGTGAGGTATGAAAGGTTGGTGATGCAACGAGCACTTGCGCTTCGCACCTGGAGGATCGCTTGGTGCCAACCATGCAAGATCTCGGTTGCCCTCTGGCGCCCAACGTGGGCTTTTGGAAAGCCCAAAGCGTTAGGACGGGGCTATCAGATTGACAGGCTGTACGGAGTTCGCTGGCAGGCAGAGTCTCACTGCTGCAGCCCCAGTTCCTCGTGGGACATGTTTTCGTTGTTCTTGTGAAGAATGTGAAGGTTAGAGGTTGCCCACTTGAAGATCTGGAAACGAGGCCAAGAAATCAGACTGTCTTTCATGGCGCTTGAATACGCTGTCAAGGAAAATTTATTAGAAGTTGACGATAGAGTCTCTGTCCATTGCGACCAGATGACCCAGATCCAAATTTGCAGCTAACACTCAACGCCGCTAGGGAGCTGCTTTGCGACCCGAACGGCCCGAGGCGATGTGGCTCCACCCACCCAGGCGCCCGGATTTCTGCCCTATGCAATTTCGGCCATCCTCGACCTGCAATTCCATCGGCTCTTTGGCCTCCAACTTTTCGCACTCTGTCTTGACAATCTAGTCACAATGCACAAATGACACCCCGTACAATCCTCCTGCTGCGTATCTCCCCCAACCGCATTTCCCCAAGCCGGCTCAGAGTGCGGCCCTTGAACCAAGATGGACGACAACTTGTGGCGGATTAAGCCCACGCCCAAATTCCCGAGGCTGTCGATCCAACTGTCGACTGACTGCTGTCATCGATAATACCACGGCTGAGAAAGGCCTTAACACCCTCTGTACAGACTGACCGAGCTTGAAAGATGCGCCCTTTTAGGCATGCCAGAACCAGTTGGCCCCACGATTGCAGACGCGAGAGATAAAGCCCTGAACGTTGACGCCAATTCGAAATTTTGAACGAGGCCGTCTTCCACCAAACGCCAAAGCAACCCAATCGAAACAATCACCAACGTCTTGCTCGCTGAAAAAGACCGCGCAGACCCGAGAGTGAACAGGAAAGACGTCTCGAAGTAATGTGGGAGAAAATCCGAAAATGCTTGTGCTGGGAGCCAAAAGTTCAGTCGAAGTTCGGGAATGAGACACTGTCGAGCATGATATCGCCATGCGCATACTCTTGCGTCCAGGAAGAAAGTGGTCTCCACCGAGCTTTGGGTTGTCAACAGTTCCGGAGCAGCGTTGTCCGATCCTCGCGCAAGCACTCACATGCACGAGAACGTGCCCCTGCGCGGAAGAGACCAGCTGGACATTTTGGGAACGCACCGGGTCTTGTCCAGTTGGTCCTTTCCGCGCAGGGGCAGGTTCTTGTATAGGTGGGTACTTGTTCGTCTCATTGCGGATCTCGATTTCGTCCCTAACCCTTGGGTTGGACCACCTTCTTGCACTGACACGTGCTGCATCTCGCATGATTACAGTGAGGGCAGTTTTGCTTCTGGATGTTGATCGGGGACTGCCGGCACCGACAGCAGGTATAGACGAAGATGGCACTGGGTTTTTTCGGCTTGGGTTTGGACGGTGGCTGTAATGTTTGTCAGGTCAATTCTTTTCGTGGCGCCGATTTGGCACGAGCACCCACCATTCTCAAAGATATAGGCCATCAGGCGCAGCATCAGATGATTCTCGGCGCCAAGATCCCACGACCGCTGTTGGGACATAACCAGATGAACGAGCAACAAACCACGGGCAACAAACCACGAGCAACAAACCACTAAACGAGTGATTGCAGGTATGTATACTACAGCTCTACAAGAAAGCTCGACGGCCACCTTTCACATGGATTTCAGATATCTATCCTTGTGTCGGCAGTAAAGATATATCAGTTGAGAGATGTGAACAGATTGCTTTATTTTTCGAAGCGGTGTGCTGGACCTAAATTAGAGTGACCTCTTGGCCCGCTATGGCGCATCGGTCCGAAGCCAAACAACTATCTTAAGTTCGAAAACTCCAATACTATCCTTGCTAGTCACTGAGCGTTGTCTTGCGGTGTCATAGCGCTTCCAGTGCCCTTTCTCTCGTACAGCTTTCTTCGTTGACCAGGTGTTGTGCGACACGTAAGGGATTGATTTGATGAACAGTGCGACTGCAAACATGATGCGCCGGGCAGTCCAGTCACAGTAACCGGAGTTCAAACGGGCGGCCACGTCGCGAACATGGCATGTTGACGTCTAGCATTAGTTGCAGTCCAGTTCCGTGAGAAGCCAATTTGTCAAGGTTTCCAAATCCCTCCGAGTGTGTCCAATCTCGAGTTTGCTGGAAGATGCAAAACCTCAAATCTGTGCCAATCCCGCCTCAGAGAGAGAATTTTCAGCAAGGGAGTGACAAACGTGCTGCTTGTTGGACGACCTCGAGAACGATTCAGCAGACTAGAGGTCGCGAAGTGCATCAGCTGCTGTCAAGGAGTGGATGACAATATGTCCACGAGGAGTTGTGCTTTGCTTCGAACAAAGGCAACCATCATTTTCCAAATTTCCGAAGAGAGTGGTGTGGACAGCGACTTGTAAGAGGATGAAAGTCAACGCCAAACCCAGGAATCCTCTAATGGTAGGACGAAGGAAAGCGATCACGTTCTCCTGCATTGAGAACATACTAGCAGCCAAAGGCGAGTGGCGAAACGAGAATCTAGAATAGACGAAAGGCGTCAGCGACGGTTCCGGTGAGGCTAGCCATGACCTCCTTACCATCATTATCCACGAGAGGACCTTGGTTTTCTGGCCCGCTCGTTCGACAAGGCCTTGTTGATGTTGTGTTTGGTTGAAAGTGTTGCGAATCAGCTGAAGCTGCTCCTGGATAGCCTGATTCGTGTCCGTCTGCAATTGGAGTTGCTTCGTTAGTGCCTCCTTGGTTTTCTCATTGAGCTCAAGCTGCTTCAAGGCTCTTTCCGACATCTCTCAGGCGAGGGAAATTTGTTGTGCACTATTCTCGTTGGTTTGTTGGATGAGCAAGAGCTGTTGCCGGACTGCTTCATGGGTCTCTCTGTTCAGGGCAAGTTGTTGGCTGGCCAGTTCGGATGTCTCCCTAGCGAGCACGATCTGTTGACTTGTGTTTCGATTCGTCTCTCCGAGATGAGTTGCATCTGTTTGTTGCCAGCTTCGGTGGTTTCTAGCTCGAGATCGAGCCGACGCTACAACACGTCAGCACATTGACAAGCAAATCAAGCCCCGCTCCTCCGACTGCAGGGTGCGCTTTCGATACTTCCGAGAGGACAACTATCCAGCCCCCTGATTTTGCCAAGTAGGTCACCGTAATCTCCCTTACGGCGGGCGCTGGGACAAACAAAGAGCCCTTGACGGATGGGAGACGCACGATATAAGGAGGAGACTGAGCCGCTCGTCTCCTTCTTCCCTTTCCTCCAGATTTCTCCTCTTTGTTACTCTTTGCCCAAACCCTCACATCTATAGTGTATTAAGATAGTAATATCAGGACTTTTAAGCCTTTTGCATACGTTTGAAGCCCTCTAAAGCCCCTTAGAGCCTTCCCTCGGTCCTTGTCCCTGACAGAGAGGGAGAGGAAGAGAGGATAGTAAGAAGAAAAAGAAAAAGAAAAAGAAAAAGAAAAAGAAAAAGAAAAAGAAAAAGAAAAAGAAAAAGAAAAAGAGGAAGAGGAAGAGAAGTATCGTCCTACAGAACCGGGGGGTCTAGTTGACCCCGTCTAGCAACGTATAGTAGCAGGGCATCCTCTCAGGGATCCCACCTCTCATCAGGGCCGAGACGCGCCCTCATTAATGCTGCCGGGTAAAGTTGTTACAAGGCTGGGTGCCTACAACGTGGGCGCGAGTAATACTGGAGCCAAAACGGGAGCCTCGCCAGCGCGTGAGGCATAGGGAGGAGGCGACGGAGCGCAGCAAGAGTAGGCCGCAGCGAAGGGGAGCGGAAGAGAGTGGATGGGGAGCCAGAAAGAGAGGAAGGGAGTGGAAGAGAGCGGACAAGGGAGCGAGTCGAGTAAATAGTCGTTAGCGCGGGATATATATAATCCCCGAGCAGTCGTCGCCAAGGGTCATTTCGCTGACTTATCCCCCGCCGCTTTACTCTCCCGCTAACGACTATTTAGTCGAATCGCTCCCTCGTCTACTCTCTTCCACTCTTTCGTTCTCCTCCTCTACTCCCTTCTACTTTCTCACGGCTCTGTACGCCCCTGAAGCAGGCTGTAGAACCGGTAACTGGGTCGATTGCCTTTTGATTGGTTCCCAATGGCGTCATTGACTAGTTGCAGACACCCCATGCTGGGCACCTCAGCTGCGCCACCGTATCTGTACGTTGGATTAGTACCCTCCCAAGATACCAGTGCTCGCAACCAATTTACCCGCGGTTTCAAAAATTGCAAACGTCTCGGCAGCATCCTTCTTCTCACAAACCTACCTTAAGTATTATAAAGGGTTCGTCAATTTCTGTGTTTACTTTGAATATGTTTAGCAGGTACCCTGGTATACATGTCTTCGTGAATCTTTGATGATCCAGCAGATAATGCTTGGTACCTTTGGGGACTCCCGTCCACTCTTTTCAGCCTTGCTATGCTGCTTACTTCGATCCCAAAACTCATCTACACGTCCTCAAAACGATCATTAGATCTTGTACTCAGAGAAGTGTGTCGCAAGCGCGGCTACTATGGCTGAGCGCTCACGTTATACCGCCAAAGACTATGTGGTCGGCTGGATTTGTGCTTTGGCAGTGGAGCTAGCCGCATCGGCCGCCATGTTCGACGAGGAGCATGACAACGCAATGTTAGACTCGGATGACGATAACTTTTATGCATTTGGTAGGATGGCTGGGCATAATGTTGTCATCGCCTGCCTAGAGTCTGGTCGAATCGGTTTGGTTTCAGCAGCCCACGTCGCAGTTGCAATGAAATCCACCTTCCGAATGTTAAGGTTTGGCCTGATGGTCGGCATTGGAGCCGGTGTCCCAAGTAATGAGCATGATATTCGTTTGGGGGATGTAGTTGTGAGTCGACCGTTCGGAAAATTCAATGGTGTGGTTCAGTACGACATGGGCAAAACAACAACCGGGAACCAAGTTGTGCGGACTGGTGCTATGAACTCGCCGCCTCGGGTACTTCTTACAGCAACGACCGCCATGGAAGCTGATTCTTTTAAAGATCGGCTCAAGGTTCCGGAATATTTGAAGCAAATTGGGACTGAGTTCCCCAAGTTTGCATTTCCTGCAAATGTGGAAGACAGCTTGTATGAGCCAGATTCTATCCATGTTGGTGGACCGACATGCAAAAACTGCAAGGCTGGGCTCATCGAACGCGAAGAACGCAATAATACCAATGTCGTCATTCACTACGGAACCATAGCGTCCGGAAATCAGGTTATGAAGAATGGCGTGACGAGGGATCAACTTAGTCAGGAGCTCGGGATCATTCTTTGTTTCGAAATGGAAGCAGCAGGACTAATGAACACTTTTCCCTGCACCGTTGTCCGTGGTATATGCGATTATGCTGACTCGCACAAGAACAAAAAATGGCAGCCATACGCTGCAGCTGCCGCCGCCGCGGTTGCGAAGGAGCTTTTGAGGCATGTGAGACCGGCCGAGATCAAGGAAGCAAAAACAATCAATCATATTATGAATGATGTCATCCCAACCTTGACACGAGCGATGGCCACAGCCGAAAGTCTTCGGCAAGGTGAGCGCGATAACGCCCTGGCTGCTCATTAACTAAACATTTCCAGATGAGAGAGACGAAAAGGCTCTCGAGTGGCTTTCTGATATCAACTTCTCCGCGGCTCAAAACACCGTCTACACTTCTCGAACTGCCGGGACAGGAGAGTGGTTGTTTGTAGACCAAAACTATATTGCCTGGCGTGACTCTCACAGGGGTCTACTCTGGCTCTATGGACCCGGTAAGTTTGTCAGTGTTCATAATGGACCCTCGTTAACTGTCACAGCCGGATGTGGGAAATCTGTATTAACGTAAGTGGACATATCTACTTTGATAATTGGGCTGGTTCTCTTACCATGTCGCCTAGGTCTGCGATCGTCAATGACCTCAAAAGGATATGCGCCCTCGATGACACCAAGATAGTAGCCTACTGGTACTTCCAATTCAGTAACACCGCCACTCATGACCTTTCCCAGATGATCCGATGTCTCCTTCGGCAACTGAGTTCAACTCCGCTTTCATCAGCGATTCTCGACTTGTGGCTCCGGCACAAACTACGCGGAAGCCAGCCTTCATTATCAGAGCTCGTTGCTGCGCTTGATAAAGTGATTCAAGATTTTAAGCAGAAGATATTTGTTGTTTTAGACGCTCTGGATGAATGTCCTCAGAGTGAGAGGACGCATTTACTGGATTTCATCTCGCATTTCGCCCAATCAAAGTTCGAAAATTTGTGCATTCTCGCGACTAGTCGTGCTGAGCCTGATATTCGCGACGCAATGCGGAAAGCGACTCCCAGATATATGGACATTGGCCAGCGGATGAAGAGCGATATCACCAAGCACGTCAGAATTGCTCTCTCAAACCAAACACTGGCAAGATGGGGACCTAGAGCCGTGTCTCTTATGGAGAACGAGCTCTTATTAAGCGACGAAACGTAAGCTCCTCTAATGAGAACCACTATGAAATCTGATGGTGAATAGGCGATTTCGGTGGGCTGATTTACAAATCCGACGTTTGCTGTTATGCACGACAGAGGACCGAATCTGGTCTGCCTTGAAGACTGTTCCGCGAACTTTAGAAGAGACTTATGCGGCAGCCCTAGAACGCATAGAGGAAGATGACAGAGAATCTGTTCAAAAAATCCTTATGTGGCTTGCATTTAGTGCTCGCGAGTTGACACTGAACGAGGTAGCTGCAGTCGCAGGATTCAGGTTCTCGGAAGATGTCTTGCGCATTTGTACCAGCCTCCTGGTGACTATCATTGACACTTACTCGGGCGAAGTTGTAAAACTTGGTCACTTCTCAGTCAAGGAATTTCTTGTCTGCCGACATCTAGAGGATAAGGCACTTGAGTGGTTCAATTTTTCTGGCCATCTTGCCAACGCCAAAATTGCTTCCATGAGCCTTTCGGCGCTCCTCGGCAGAGACCAGTGGGCTACTGTGCAAGGCGAGTCCTCGCGCTTTGGCAAACACCTCTCGAAGTACGCAGCAGAATTTTGGCCTTCGCATGTCCGTGAGACAGATGATTCTCCAGATATGATGGAGATACAGAGTCAGATAAATCTCCTTTTCACTTCTTCCGCAGATGGACCATACCAGCAGTGGCTTGGTATTCATGATCCAGAAACTCGATACAACCGGACTTTTGAGAAAACCAGTCGCACTGCCAAAGATTTTCCCCAGCCTCTCTACACGGCGGCCTTGTTAGGCCTGAGAGCTACTGTGGAACATCTTTTCCGTGATGGTACCCAACTGTCAAAATCTGAAGGGAGATTCAGAAACGCGCTGGGTGCAGCCGCCGTTTCGGGGAGCCTCGATGTTGTCAAATTTCTGATGCCGCACTACGATTTCACGACCGAGATCCTGAATATTTCGCACGTCTTTCGGGAGTTGCGCGAGAACATCCGCCCAGTCTTGGCAGTGTTTTTGGATGCGGAAGCAGGACTGATATTAAATAAAACAGTTTTCGAAGCAACCATGGATAACGTCGCCCGTGAAGAAATCCTTGATGTTCTGCTTCGGAGACTTGAGACGATGCTGGACCGGAACGAGCTAAGGGTCGAAAGCATGACAACGCTGCTGGAAACGGCGGCAGGATACACAAACCTCAAGTTCCCCAATGGTCTTGTTCCTTTGTTGAATTTGATTCTGAACCACTGGAGTTCAAACGTTTCGGTCCCTGAAATGGTGGTGAAGGCCGCCGCCTTGTCGTACTCCTTCGGCAACAACTCGATCGAACATCTGCTGAAAAGGAAAGCGTCATCTATTCATATCAGCGAAGATATCTTACGAGCTTTTCGAGGGAAATACGAACTTGATTCGATCTGGGAATTGATACTGACGCCAAACGGCCCATCCATCAGTTTTACGGACGCTGTCTTTCAGGCAGCTCTGGAAAACTCCAATGGGGAACGGCTGCTAGCAATCGTACCTGCCACCGAAGACGCGAGGATTGCCGTCACTGAGGTTACACTTCAGCTAGCAATTCAAAAAGGAGAGTTGATGTTGCTGATCAAATACCGACGAAAACTACGCCTCAGCATGTCTGAGGATTTCCTCATTTCTGCCCTTGGGGCAGCCGGGGAAGAAGAAGGCTTGGAAATGATAGAGTGGCTTACTGAAAAATCTGACTCGGAAGTCCGCATTAGCAAAAGCATATTGGCGTCAGCTGTCCAGAATGATCGAATCAACGAGAAAACAATGAGACGATTGCTGGATCGATGTGGGCCAGCTGTCCCTTTCACCGAAGAGATGCTTTATTCACCTCCTCGGCCACTTTTCTTCGAGAAGGAACGGGCATTCGAGTCTGCTCGTCGAAGACTCTTCCATGACGACAAGAAGATCAGGTGGCTGCTTGGCCAAAAAGAATGGAGCGGCTCTGTAACCGAAAGCTTGCTGAAGATAGCCGCAAGCATTGCGAGCCCGCAAGTGATGCAAATACTGCTCGATCGTTCAGACCCTCCTAGCCGTATCACAGAAGAGGTACTCCAGGCAGCAGTGGATCCTCTCAACCCACCGATGGTGAAGCTGCTGCTAAGACAACCGAAGCTTGATGCCAAAACGGTACCAGAGATGCTATTTGTCCAAGTGCTCGGAGATTTTGATGGTGATCCAGAGCTGGTACAACTTCTGGCAAAGAATTTCCGCCCTAGGGCCCGAAATTCGCAATTAATAATCGCGAAAGCGGCCGCAACGAGCGGTGTCGAGGCCAATCTCGTTGCTCTACGGGAAAATTGCGACACCGAGGCCCTCCCTCCTCAAATTCTCTCTATTTTCCATCTGCATCGAGCAGCCAGGACCGGAGACACGACATTAGCATCGGACGCATTGGCTACTGGCGTTGATCCCGACATCAAAGACATTTTGGGAAGATCTCCCTTGGCGAAAACTTGTATTTCGAGCCACGCTGCAATAGCTCGTCAGCTTTTGGCAAGTCCGAGAGTGGATGTCAACCTAAGAGACAATAAGGGTCGTACACCGATTTTTTACGCAGTCCAGTTGGGGTCGTTGGAGTTAACAGAACTCCTTTTGCAGGCGGGCGCGGACCTGGATATTGAAGATGACGACGGCGACACGCCTCTGAGTATTGCAGCCTTTGATTCATGGCGTGAAATTAGCCTCCTGGGAAGGTTGCAAAAGCATCGAGCGAAGATCAACAATGAGCCAGCTTTCGCCGACTTCTTCTAGAACAACAGGCCCCTGAACATGGTGCTAGTCAAGAGGAGAACAGCTACTACTGCTACAGTATTGTGATAAGATCAAGAAGCAAAAGACTACTACCTCTGTACACGGTACTCGATTGTGCGTGGCCTTATACTATGTCACCTCCACAATCACTCTGAACGGAATGTACTTTCCCTGCTCCTAGATATAGCTATTAGTAAGAAACGTATACGAAGAAATAATACCGATAGTAAAGGTATAGATAGTTCGGTAGACCAATATTCTCAAAATTAACTTCGCTCTAGGCGAGGATTGTCACGGCCGGCCATAGCCTTCCCTTGGAGCCGCTAAGCCATCCTGGGAAGTGCCAAGAGCGCACGCCCTATTCCTACTAATCGCAGGCTGGGAGCAACCTAAGGGGTTGACTCTCCCAAGAACCTGGATAATCTGTGTTTTACACCTCCTATAGCTACCATGTATCAGTTGGCTCGCAGCCTGTATCGCTATATCTACCGGTGGCCCCTAGGGAGCCCTCACAAGGATAATTTAAAGCCTTCGAAAAAGGTGCGAATAAATACGACTAAAAAGCGTACTCGAAATATAATAGAAAACTTTAGTAACGGTAAGTTTACGGCTAGATCGCTTATAGCGTTATATTAACTATTTCTAGACGGATAAATAGGAAGTTCTTCTAAGAAAGCTCGTCTACATAGATAGAAGATAGAAGCTACTAAAGTATTTAAAGAACTCGATATACTATTAAAGATAACCGTTAAAGGATTAAAGTAAAGTTAATTCTAGAGCTAGTAAGATAAGATAATATAAGGAAAAGTTTAGGCGAAGAATACTCGATAATAGTGAACTAGGGCGAGGCTTCTAGCCATAGGCGCCAACTCATACGGCGGTAGGTAATAGGTATGTTTACATCTTATAAAGTAGTTAATTAATTATGTTCTTATTTTTCTATCTACCTAGGCGAATAATAAAAGAAAAGACTACTAAGCTAAAGCGGTACCCTCGAACTGACTAATTAGAGAGTAGTAACGTCTATCTGTATAATATATAGCTAAAAGTTGACTAATCACCTTACTCGCTCGCCTTGTATCTCAGGTCCTCTCCAAACCTTTCCTATTATAATAGAGAATAAAGAATTCTATAAGTTCTAAATATATGGGAACCTTTAAAGACTCAGGGTTATGCTCATAGTGCTTCAGTACTAGGTAAGCCGACTTCAGGATTGCACAGCCATAGCTCAGAATGGCTCAGTCACGATACGGGTCAAATAGCGAGATGCTCAGGTTTAAGAAACGGAAATGGACTTTAGAGAGGTCAAGATTCGCCGCTGAGTATAGTGGTGTAGGCTTATAGTCGAGGCCTAAAGGGGGCCCCTGAGCCCGAACTGGCTTCTGAGAATGGGTATCAGACAAGCTCCCTACGGCTCGTCTAGTGCTCGGGCGCGTTCCCCCTTACTCTGCCGTGGCTCCTGCGACGCTCTCCCGTGCTCGGCCGGGCATCCGTCACGTGCCCGAGTAAAGCGGCCTCACTCCCTTTCCTGAACGAAAATGGTAAGGGACAAAGCACAGTTCGGGGCATATATAATGTATATATATATAACCCCTAGCTCGCCCCGTGTCCTGCACCCAATCCTCGATTATCTTTTCATCTTGTGCCATGATGCTATCATCTTAACTTTTCTTATTCAGGCGTCTAACGATCGGCTAGCCGGACTGCCTATCGTTACTCATCAGTCTTGGCTGACACTTCGGTGTGCCTTGTCTACTTTGGCTGGCCAATGTCACCATGTGGAGGACGGTTGATTGAGGTTATCGAGTTGTGTCACAAGACTCTGCTGGGTTGAATGCCATTGTCAAAATCATGGCCGTGAATTTACCCTAGGGTGGGATCTCTCGAGAAACTTGACCTCCTCTTGTGTAGGAATAACAAGTCCCTGGGACCGTGAGACCTCTGATACCGCTAGTCTGCACAAAGTTCAGCATATAGATGGGTCAAGCAGATCAGCTCGTTTTCCTGTCTACCGACCAGACTAGTGCTCTTCCTCGGGCCTTTAGAAGTAGTTATGGCTGTTAACAACGTCGACTCAATGAGTAATTTGAGCTGTCAATTTGCATGGTTCTAAGTGTTCTCAACTGTCCCGAAGTATTAAACAAGTGCAGTTCCACTGACACTCCCTTGATTGGCTGTATCGCTATTGGACGAGGCCGACCAATTGACACGCACCAGCTCGTCACTGCGGGTCAGTTGGCCATACTTTTGCTGCAACTCCGCTTTGAAAATCAAACCGGAGCAACTGTCAATCCACGGCAATAGACATCTCGGTCGCACGATGTCCCATCGAACAACAATCAGACGCTGCAGGCATGAAGATCAATGCTTGAGAAATTTTCCAACTAGGCGCTTGCTGGAATGATGGCGGGCAAAGCGGTATCTCGGTCAACGCCTAGAACCCGCACTGGTTGTCTCACTTGCAAGTAAGTGCCAATGGCAAATGATGTTTTACTTGGGCTGATGTAGGCCTCTCTAGGTCCAGGTACTCAATACTGCAACTGGATATAGTCACTGGTCTACTCACAATGCAGCAGGCACATTAAGTGTGACGAGAAAAAACCATCCTGTCAACAGTGTCTATCCTCAAAGCGAATATGCGGCGGATATGTGGCGGCACCGGCTTCCCTTTCTTCTGCATCTCAGGTACTGAATGATGAGGAGAGACGAGCGATTCTTTTCTTTCAGACGAGAACAGCACACAAAATTTTTGGCCAAGAGGACGCAAACGACTGGATTCCCGTTCTCCTGCGGCTCGGCCACACCGAACCAGCCATCAAACATGCCCTCGTTGCCCTTGCGTCACTCCACGAAAGTCTCGAACCTGTCGATGGGTTTGTTCTGACTCGCAAGCCTCGAGAGCACTTCCACCATGCTACGCAGCTGGTGGCTCTCAAGCATTACAATAATGCAATTCGGTGCCTACGAACGGAGCCTTTGGCGATGTCTTCTCGACCTGACGTAGTCATGGTCCTTTGCATCCTATTCGTGTGTCTCGAACAATTTCGCATCAACGATGCAGCATGCGTCCTCCATCTAAGCGCAGGCACCAAGCTTATCTCTTCGTGGAGACTGCAAACCGACTCCTATACCAAACTTCGGAGCTTCTCCAAGCCAACCGCGGAATTGATGAATGAGAGAATAACGCCCATCCTACAACGGCTACGTGTTCAGTTCGCGTTATGTATGGATCTTCGACATGCATTGAGGGATATCGGAAATCGTCCCTGCATACCTCGGCCAGCTATCCCTTCGTCGTATTCATCGCTGGACAATGCACGCAGAGGCTTTGATTGTGTAATGAATTATATTCTCTCGGCGATGGATAATTCTTTAACTACAGGAGGCGAGATACCAAAACACGATCTCGCAGCGACTTTGAGATGCTGGAAACAGGCCACGGACACGTGCTTGCCACGCAGTCAAAGCTCACTACCTCAAATATGCGTCCACAAGTTATTATCGCTCTATTATCACATGTCTACCATCATAATCGGCACGTACGCAACAACCTCCGAAGCAGCTTTTGACGAGTATACGCACCTATTTGAAATGATCACCAGCCTATTCGACGAGCTCCTCCAGCACTGGAACGCCACGCAGCACCAGTATAGCCTATTGTTCAGTTTCGATCTCGGAATCACCCCGCCCATGTTTTTTGTCGCATCTCGCTGTCGGCATCCGCAGATTCGTCGAAAAGCAGTTGACTTCATGCTACTCTCTCCCTTCTACCATGGTATATGGCCGGATCGATATTCGGGACTTTGTGCACAACGTATTGTTGAAATTGAGGAGCGTGGTCTAGAGGCTGCCGGAGATTCCTTGCATGTCCCTGAACACCGGCGCATACGAAAAGTGTCTGCAGACCTGCAACAAGAAAATGACCAGATTGTTATGCAGTACGTGCGCTCACCGTTCGGGCCCAGTTCGGAGATCCAGACAACGTTCATTCCACTGAGAATGTAAAAAAATCGGAAAGACCCACTATGTATTTCTTCCCAGGTCTCAATCGAAGCCGAAGTCTACTAGCACTTGCAACCCCGCAGCCTTTACGCACATGCTTCAGTGTGAACATTGAGATGGCATTACCAAAGAGACACGAGCAAAGACAATGATAAATGGGAGGAGCACGCAAGCTTGGAACTTTCATAGCGGCGCCTCTGTCCGTCACTTTCGATTTTCTCGACTTTATCTTGACAGTCACATCCGAAGCCCGGAGACAGCCTACCAGAACCGTGTCTATGCCAGTGCTGTGACATCCATTTCCAGCGGACATCCGACAGGGAGTTTGGTAACCTGAACTGAGGTGCGAGCTGGCTTGGAAACAAAATACTGGCCAAAGACCTCGTTGACTGCCTGGAAATCGTTGAGATCCTCAAAATAAATCTGACGTTGCCGTCAGTGGCTACCGTCGAAGAGAATGACAATTGAGGACACACTACGTGGGCTAACCAGGAAATAAAGGACCCTGAGAGGAGGAATCGGCTGGTGCTTACCGTCACTTTCACCACCTTCTCCAAACTTGACCCAGCGGCCTCGAGAACAAGCTTGGTGTTTTGGCACATTCTGTGCGCCTTCTCCGAGATGGTACCTGGGACAACCTTCGCTTGTCTATCGGTTGGGACTTGACCTGCGAGGAAGACAAAGCCGGCGGCTTTGATGGCTTGAGACTGCGGCAATCGAGTCTGAATTAGATACTGCCTAAACACCGCACGCCGCGAGCAAAAAGAAGTCCTACATATGGGCCAATTGCTGGTGGAGGGTTGTCAGCGAGAAACAGAATCAGTGATGAGGGGAACATACGGTGAACACCCTCTTCTGTGAAGATGATTTCCAGGTCCGTGTTGGCCATCCCGTTTTGCTATTTTGCGATACTCTTAGAGCAGACCAGCTTGATGTGTCAGAGAACAGCCCACAGAGATACCCTTCAGCTTATATAGACATCGGTTCGAAAGCCTTTCAACTGAGACCGGTGTCACTTATTGGCTACGCCGGATAACTTCTATTCCATGCCATTCAGCTGATTCTCTCTGGTGCCACTGTACGCCCGGGTGCTTGGAAATCATCCGCCCTGAGAAGCACCGGGCATCAAGATTACCCCTGGGGCGAGATACAGGGTTAGATTTACGGGCTCTCCCATTCTCTAGCGCTGCAAATGGTCGTCCGCGGTACGTTCTAAGATGGTCGGCGTACCTGTTCAGGACTGGTGAGACCGAGACCATGGCGTCCATCGCACGTAATTCCACTAGTGCGAGATCATAACAGCATCGGCTTCCACGGTGGCCACCCAGTCGCTCTTCCGGATCTAGTGAAAGAGAGGTGGGCTTGTGGTGGGGATCAACTGTCGAGGTTGTATTGCGAACGAGCACCCTTGGCCTCGAGAATCACATCTATTGGCCACCCCGGGCTGAATATGCTTTACCCAATGAAAACTGATGCCACAATGTAGCGCTCGTCACTCGAGACATCGCCCTGTGGCTCCTTCGCATGTACGTAGGAATCGACAGGAATCAGATGCGGATGGAAGGTCGTAGAGAGGCCTGTCCTTGCATACTGGTATCTTCACTGCTTCCTGATTTTCAGAGACTGATCAGAATACAACCACGAACTTCTTGCAAAGTGCTTTCCCTTCATCTCACCCACTTACCGGTACTAGGTCTGTCTTGCACTGTCGAGGCGTTTCGACTCCGGCGTTTTCTTCCCTCTCCTTGATTCGCTTCCCTGATACTCTGTGGCGGACTCACATTCAAGTATTCACAGATCCGCTCCCTCATGACCTGGCTTTGACGCCCCAAATGACGAGGACTGTCGGCCTGATCGGCGGGTTCTCGTGGCAGACCACGGCCATCTACTACGAGGAAATCAACAAGCATGTCAACGCCCAACGTGGAGGCATACACTCCGCCAATCTGCTCATCAGGTCCATCGATTACGCAGAACTCGCCTCGATGGTCGGCGCAAAGGACGACGCCGGCATGGCCCAGCTCCTCTGCCGATGCGGCGTCGAGCTCCGAGCAGCCAACGCCCAGGCCTTGGTTCTCTGCGCCAACGTGGCCCACAAGGCCGCTGAAAAGCTGGAGCAGGTAACGGGGCTGCCCGTGCTGCACATTGTTGACTTCACGGCCCGGAGGATCGTGGACCAGGGCTTCAAGACGGTCGGATTGCTCGCGACGCGGGCGGTCATGGAGGAGGAATTCTACGTCCGTCGGCTCCGGCGGTTTGGGTTGGAGGTCGTAGTGCCCGACAGAGAGTTCCGCGCCGATGCCGACCGTATGATCTTCCAAGACATGAGCAAGCCTGAGATTCCAGAGCCCGTCAAGGCCAGATGGCACGCGGCTTACGAGTGGCTGCTGAAGAACCACAAGGTCGATTGCATCGTGTTGGGATGTACTGAGCTCCGACTCGTCTTCGGACCCGAAGACTTGACGGCGCCCACGTTCGAGACAACCACGGTGCATGCGCGAGGGATTGCAGAGTGGGCATTAAGAGAAGATGGACCGAGTTAGACGTTGTCTCGGGACATCTTATACGAATAACTATACAGGCGATAATATTGCAGCCCAGAGTTTTCTCCGCCTCGTCATGTTCCAGCTTCAATCTCGTCGTTCAAGATCATGCCTCGTCTTCCACCTCGCGTGCCATCATCTGTACCACTCCACGGCCCAGGAGCCGCTTCTCTCCATCGCCATAACCGCTGTAGTTCTTGATCGAGTTCGCCGTCAATTGCATCCACGACCTTGTCTCCAATGACGGGCAGGACTTTAAAACCATGGCCACTGTCGCCGGTCACGAGAAACAGATCCTGGTAGTGAGGGTGATAATCGATCAGAAAGTCTCCTGTCGGTCTAATCACGACAGTCAGCTCGTCTCGCCCCAGTGGAAAGCGCCGTGAAGGTTTCAGAAACATACGTGTCGCAATACCAACAAAGCCTCGTCTTTGTGACTTGCTTATCCTTCCAATGTGGGAATAGTTCGAGCAGAAATTCTTTGCAGGCTGTTTCCGCTTCCGCAGGGATAGGTAAGTCGGGTCGTGGAACGCTGACCAGTACGTCTTTCCCCTCCAGGTGCATCGATGTGGGATTTTGATATCCGTATCCATGGCGGCCCCATTTCAGCTCGCCATTGTGCGCAGGAACCATGAACATGCCGCGACTCATGTTGAAGTATATAGGCATCGGACTCAACGTTTGTTGTTCGGCTTCCGTCAGAGTGATGTATGACAAAACCTGTCCCGTGGCCACTGCGCGACCGTGGAAATCAATCAGCGATGGAGTCCATGCTCCTGCTGCCAGAATGGTGAGGTCCGCATAAAGGTGAGTGCCACCTTCGATCTCCACGCCTGAACAGCGAAGTGGTGATCCATGGCCCTCGTAAAGTAGTTGACGGACCTTTGAGGCGGGTTTGACCTCAACGCGGTCTCGCCAGACCTGTTCCAGCTTCTCGTAGAGGTACTTGACAACCGCCTCAGCGTTGACCCAGCCACATTTGTCGTTCATATAACCAAAATCTCCGCTGGTGCCGGGGAAACCTGACGCACCTTTGATTGCCTCCTTATTCGGAAGCTCCTTGATGTCGTTCAAGGAGAAGTCGTAGTCGCCAGAGCGGGCCAGGTCCTTGACGTTGGCCAGGCTTTCTTCCAGGTACCCATCAACGTGGCCATCAACTCCTGGCTGCGACGTAAGCAGGAGCGGTGCATCATGGTATCGACCTGCACCGCCCCATGCATCGCTGCTCACATCGTTCCAGTATTTCCAGGCTTGAGACACGAGTTTCGTGTATGCTTTTTCTGCATAGTCGGCGCGCAAGATTCGGCTTGTGTCCCAGGATGCGGCAGATCGGTTGGGAAATTTGGGAGAAGCGTCCACAATCGCGATGGCTGTGTTGGAGTATTTCGGGCGTTGCAGAAGGGATATGGCGGTGCTGACGCCCAGAGCGCCTCCCCCAACAATGAGGATGGTTGAGGGTTGCGGTCGAGACTGAGGCATGTTTGGGTGCTATCTCCAGCAAAGTGGCACCATTGGGTCCTGGGGCCATGTATATCTCTGGTCAACAACCGGCACGCCCTTTGGGAGAACGAAGCGTTATGTATAGTGGCTCTATGTCTGCAATGTGAAGCGACAAACACGCCAAAGAGTCTGATCTGGGCGATGGCTCCTCTGCTCTCCTGCATGATCAAGGTCCTTGGTGCTCCATCGGCGAGGGCTAGTGGGCTTCAGGCCCTGACAGACCTTCTCATCGTGGCCAAAACCACATTCGGTTCCCGCCGTCTATTGGCCACATCGGCATCATAGTCACCAAGCGAATCGGGCAGTCCGGGCTGATCTCGTCAAGTATCGTGAAAAGCCCCACATGTTTTGGTGTTCGTGCGTAGCTTGTTCATTCGACTTCCGTGCAAGCAGCAGCACTACAACGTACGCTCAACTGATCAATCGTCTAACTGATTGATTCACTATAGTCAACTTAACTTGAAGTTGCAGGTCAAATTCCCGCTGGACTTGGAGATGGACTTTGCCTCAATGGCAAGAACGCTAACCTACATATGGAATCTCCTCTACCTGTACAGTGGGTCTCAGGCGCTCGCCAGACCTTCCTGCCAGGGTTGCAACAAACTACTCGGTCAAGGCGGTACGACACATCCTTGAAAACTGAGCCGCTGAATACAAATCCCACGTTATACAAGACATGGGTGTACGGAGTAGCTAGAAGATGCTGATTCATCGATCGTTGCGACAAAGTGAAGCGTTATCAACGTTGAATGGCTATGAATCGAGTTCAGCCTTTCCATCAATCATAGGCGGAGATCAATCCCACCTGGACTCCCCTTGTTTGGAAGCTATGCTCCAAATTCCCGCACAGTCTCATCCGACTAAAGATTCCTGAGCGCAATGTCACGATCTGAAGCCTGCGACGCTGGTCCGCTCCCTTGATGGTCTTCCCATTTCACATTCCTGACAGAAGCTTCCTGTTGACGAAGTCGACGCTTCTGCTGGCTCCGACGCCACATGAGAAAGATTACACCGAGGAAGGCAGCAACTCCCACCACGGTGCCGACCACAATACCGGCAATAGCGCCTCCTGACAGACCTGAAGACGATGATTCCGTGCCTTCCGTGACTCCCGAAGTTGCAGTTGCTCCAGCTGCCGAAGCCGAAGAACTGGAGTCAGGGTCAGAGTCGGTAAGGTTGAAATCATCGACAGTGGCATTGAAGCATGGCACTTGGTAGGTAAATTGACTGGTCGGCACGTAAGTAACATCAGCGCATGCATAGTACGTCTCATTTCGGTCGTCTTCAAAGTCCGAAGTATAACGGATTTGCAATGTTGCGTTTGAGAGAGCCTCAATGTCTGCTGACGGGTTGGGAAGTGGGTAGCACTGATGCCCCTCATTGAGTTCTGGGATTCTGGTGGCGGCTATCACGATCTCGAAGTCATCGTTGGACGTCGGATCTAGCTGGTTCGTCAGCTAGGATCTAAGAAGTATTCGGCGCGTCACCACTTCACCCACCGTTTTTATGAGAGATCGCTACTTGGATGGACCAGGACTCGTCTTGAGCGACAAGCGCGATTTGACCGTTGACTGGTGCAAATTAGCATGCATACTCTGGACTTGACACTGACTTACGCAGAGGAAACTCGGTTCTGTTCGTAACCGATGCGGCCGAACCGCAGGGCGCTGTATTATCCTGAGCAGCACCCCATTCACGATCAGGTGGCCACAGGAAGGCGACTGGACCCATTGTCTTCTCGTATTCCTCTCCATGCTCTTGGGCAAGGGCGTATTCCGCCACAAGAGCGCAGCACCAGATCAGAACGGACGAGACGAAGTACATGTTATTTATCTCAGAACGCTGCGAGCCAAAGTTTCATACCCTTAAGGACAGAGTTATGTGTCGGTTTTCCTCTGAGACCAAAACTGGCTTCCGAAGACAAGACAAAATGCACTGCACCTTAATCACACCACCATCGGCGAGGAATAGGGAAGATCGGTGGGAAGATATAGTGCAAGCTGTGCAAGTCACAAGAGAAACCAACGAGCGCTTGGCCGGGCACTTTCCCAAGCGCTCCAAGCTGCGAGACCATTTAGTCTGCTGGATGGAGAGACAGACAGAAGCAGGTGGAGTCCCCTCGAAACACTCCCTCTGCATACGAAGCGAGGAATCCGACGAAGCGTACAACAATGGCCATACAAGGAGCCCATCGCCACACCCAAGCCGAGCCGCCATCTAATCAGACAAGATAGATGCCGATATCGGGCCTTGTCAGACAAAATATTGAGCTCTTTTTGCGCTTTAAAAAAAAAAGCCATCGACTGTCAGACCGGCAATCATCTCGATCAGATAAGATAAATTGCTCAGTCCAAGATCGACGGCGTGCTTGGCTTGTGCTGGGCATTCGGTCTACCGGCTGCGCGGCTCAGGAAACAGAACCAAATGGTGCAGCCAAGCATTGACGCAGAGCCAACCGGTCGACTGCTTTCCTCTGGCCGTGTCATGAGCGGGTGGTCGTATTTCTCGCGACATCCGCTTTGAATGCGAAGGTTTCCCCATAGCATGGTGGGATGGGACCTCGCTTGGAGCGCCTCCAGCTCGGCCTGGAAATGAGAAGATAGGACGCTATGTCGGCAATGGTACATCATTTTACTGGAGCTCTATGTCTATATGGAATAGGCCTCTCCCTCTCTTTGTGGCCTCCTCGCCCAGACTTGTGCCTTCGATTTCCAGACTTTGCATCTTCAGCCTGGTCTGTTACACCTTGATCAACACCATGCGTTACCTTTTCCTGTCCGTAATGGCTCTGGCCGTTGCTTCAGCTTCAGCTTCTCTTATGTATCCGAGCTCTTTTCCTGTCCACCGGCGACAAGAACCTGGAACGCCTGAATACGACTGTCATGCAAACTGGTGGGTTGCGCATTACATGTCCGTTTTAGCACAACTGACACAGAACACAGTGGCACCGTCATTGTCGATGGTAGAACCGAGGGATATTGCGAGTCTGCAAACTTCACCACCGCACTCCAAGCTTGCCTTGACTGCGCTCTCGAATTCGATATCTGGCAGTACTATGGTGACAGTGTCGCCGCGGCCGCGACGGCGTGTGGGCTCGACGCGACGCCGGTGCCTGCAAATGCCACTTCGGCAACGAACAGCAGAGCCACCACCACCGAGTCAACTTCGATGGCAACTTCGGCCACTTCCCCTCCAAGCACAGAGGCCACGTCTTCAGCGTCAACAACGGCTTCATCGGTCGACACGGCTTCGGTGACGGCTGGAGAGACCATGAGCGAGGTGAGTCGTCGAGAAATGGAGAACATAAGGGCGGTTCAATTGACGAGTTTTGTTCGTACCAGACTCCAAGCGAAACCAGTTCTGCAGCAATTGCCACCGACACCGGGAACTTTGCCCACAGAATCGCACTTGGTGGTGGACAGGCGGCGTTACCTTTGGTAGCGCTGCTTCCTGGATTGCTCTGAATCAAAGGCCAAGGTTGGAGGTTGAGGGAGCTATTCCATCACTTACGAGGCATTCAGGGCGGAAAACAGGAGTTTCCCATATCCTCTGCCTCCCCCTGGCAAAATTGATGTCTGCAGACGATTATCTGTCCCTCGCACCATCTTCAATATTCAAAAACGCAGTTTTTCCCGTGCCAGGTTATTGATTGAGATCTTTGTTCCCTCGTTTTGCTTCGTTTGCTTGCTTCCCATACTTGGGTCAGATACCACCACTCCCTAAATACCGGCTGATGCGAGGCACCAATTGAACAGACCTTGCTCTTCCAGTGTTGGTCAGGCAACAAGGCTCGCTCTCATATCAAACACCTCTCGGGGACGATGAGGCGGTTCTTTGTCCCGGTCCAATATACCACCGCACAGAAAGGGTTCATTGTGCTGAAAGGCGTCGAAAGATAGAATTCTTTGTGACGGTGAGAAAGCATCAAGAGGTCGCTGCGAGTCTTTATGACAATGGAACACAAAGACGGCATTATGGCTCAGGGGACTGACTCTATGTACCTTTCTTTCCCTTTCCTCTCCCCTTCTTCTTATCGAAAGGCGTTCATCCCCCAGCGTGCTCGAGCTCTCGCCACATTCTCTTTTCAAAACGTGCCTCTGTGCAACAAGGTAACTCAACCCGTACGCTTTGAAGTGCTAAGCAACAAACCCAAGACCTCCCAAACACATACCATCAACCATGCCATTCAGGTTCTCGGAACTCTCCAAGAGAGGTAAGTCCAGAGGAACCACCTCTTTTGAAGCAGATGCGATCGCCGCCCCTCCTTCATGGCCAGTGACTGCCGGTGGATATAGCAGTCACTACGACTTCCATCCCAGTGGACCTCTTCCACCACCACCACCACCTCCTCCTCCTCCTCCACCGCCGCCGCGGCCGATGGTGCCGGATCGAGGAGACGCCTCCACGCCAGCCAGCATCTGCTACGACAACGGCACGGGCAGGCTGCACGCCAGCTTCGTGCAGGAGCAGGGCCTGCCGGCGCACGTGCGCACGACCGAGCAGCTGGCCGCGTTCATCCGGAGCCAGCGGCACAATGGCGACAACAACAACGACAACAGGGACGGACACTGGGCTCCCTCGCCCGTCCGGTCCTCCTCCTCCTCGTCGTCGCATTACTCCACGGACCACCGCTCGTCCGCCACGGCATTCTATCATCACGTCCCAGGCTCGTACGAGCGCCTCCGCCCGGCGGCGGCGGCCTACGGCGCCAGAACAGCTGCAGACCCCGTCGTGGTGGCGGGCATCCGGCACCGCTATGGCGCGCGGCTGGTCGTGCGCCTCCTGCCCGGCGCGACGCGCGCACACGAGTACCAGGGCTTCTGGCTGGCACGCGGGACGATGCGCAAGACAGGGTCCGAGACCAAGGGCTCCAAGAAGTCGTCGGCCCGAAAGAGTGGCCGGAGGGACAATCAGGTAGAGTCTAGCGGTTGGTATGATGACTGATGGATGGATGAATGGACGGATGGATGGCCTAGATGGGATGTCTTTTTGGGGACAAAAAAAGCTTCGAATTCATTGCTCTCCCTGGTGAACAGTGACAGACCGATAGAACACATAATTAAACACCATCACCACGCCTTGTCGTCTAGAAACTTTCAAAATGCTCAGTTATGGAATCTTTCCCCTGGCTCTCGTCTCACTCCTTTTTGTGAGCAGGCCAACCCACTGTGTAGATGAGAGTGGCAGGGTGTGTGGTCTCTGCCCATTCCTCAGCGCTGAGCACCGGCGGGTAGCATTCGCAAATAACCTTCGTTCTCAAGGCTGGTGCACCACAGCTTGCCGTCGATATACCTTTCGAGGAGCCATCCACATCCCCGCCTGCACTTTTTGAATCCCTTGCTTCGCTTCAGCTCCACACTGGCGAGCCAGTTCAACTTCAGGCTCCCTGCCTCGTACCCAATATTCAAATACATTGCATGACTTTTCCGATCAGTATCCAGTTCCACGGCGCTCGTATCAAATTGTGGCTCCCTTTCAGTCAGAGACCTTTGGCATTAAACTGATCCACCCTCAAGGTCGTCTATGTTCTCTTTCCGTGCACGTGATGAGCAAGGAAATGGGGGGCTTAGAGCATGGGTTTGATGTTGTCGGCGACCTTGAAAGGCGCCTCGGTCTTGGCCTTGATCTCGTCGACGGTGACACCGTCCGCGAGCTCAATGAGCGTCAGGCCGTCCGTGAAGTCCACATCGAAGACACACTGTGGGTAAAAGCTCAGGTCAGTATTGGGTTAAACGAGGCTTCCTTCCGCCGCCTGGTTCAAAAAGAAAGAGGGGATAGAGGGCAACTCACCAATTCCGTGATGATTCTCGAGACACATGCTCTTCCGGTCAGAGGGAACTCGCACTGCTTCAGGATCTTGGGATTTCCCTTCTTGTCCGTGTGCTCCATCAAAGCCACCACTCGGGTCTTCTCTGGGTTGCTCACCAAATCCATCGCTCCACCGAAGCCCTTGACCTTCCCGGGCAACATCCAGTTCGCTAGGTCACCCTTCGCGGAAACCTGCATTGCGCCCAGCATCGACATGTTGATGCGCCCCGAGCGGATCATACCGAAAGACTCCTCTGATCCGAAGCATGAAGCGCCAGGGAGCAAAGTGACGGTTTCCTTTCCAGCGTTGATGAGATCTGGATCTTCCTCACCCTTTCGCGGGTATGGGCCCAGGCCGAGGATACCGTTCTCAGATTGTAACTGGACTTCAACTGAAGCATCCACGAAGGATGGGGCCAACATAGGCATGCCAATACCCAAGTTGGCGTACATGCCGTTTTGGAATTCCTTCGCAGCACGTCTCACGATTTGCTCGCGCTTCGATGCGGCATCGCCCTTTCCAAGACTGTCTTTGACGTCGGCGCCCTCTTCCTTGCGGTTGACGTATTTCTCAATCTTCTTCTCGGCGGTCGCCTGTACCACCTTGCTCACATAGATACCCGGCAAATGCACCGCGACCGGGTCAATCTCGCCGACCTCGACGATATGTTCGGCTTCCACAATGGTAACTTTAGCATTCCTGCCCATGGCACCGTTGAAGTTGTTTGCTGCGAGGCGGAATTGGCAGTTCCCGAGCTTGTCGGCCTTGTACGCTTTCACGAACGCGTAGTCGCCGGCGATCGCTTCCTCCATGACATAGGACTTGCCATTGAAAACCTTGACGTCCCTGGGTTTTCCGAATTGTGCAATGCTGCCATCCTTGTTGTGCCTCAGTGGGATCTCACCCGTCTGCACGACTGTGCCAAACGCAGCCGGTGTGTAGAATGCGGGGATTCCTTTGCCTCCCGCCGCACAGCGTTCGGCCAAAGTTCCCTGGGGTGTCAGTTCCAACTCCATCTCTCCCGTCAGGTACATCTGCTCCAGCACTTTATTCTCGCCAACGTAGCTGGCGATCATTTTCCTCACTTGCTTGGTCTCCAAGAGCTGACCGAGGCCGGCACCTGGGATGCCGGCATTGTTGGAGACCGCGGTTAGACCGGTGATGGACGGTGTTTTCGCAACCTCGTCAATCAGAGTGTCGGGCACGCCGCAGAGTCCAAAGCCACCACATAGAAGGGTAGAGTTGGACTTCATGTCCTTGATCGCCTCGGCGGCCGAGGGGACGACTTTATTGATTTCATGGCGACGTAGGGTCGAGGAGAACGAACGAGCGAAGAGGAGGTTTTGCTGTTGGGAGTCGAACGGAAAAAGCTGTCAATGGGGGTGTCCTTGAACGACTGCTGGGGCTCGCTTTTGCTTGTGGTGTTCTCACTCACCTTCCCTTGATCGCGGGTAAAGTACCTCGCTGTTCGCCAACTTCTCGATGCGTGTGAGGGGATGCGGAGAGAGGACTCGAGGAAAGACGACATGATGAAGACCTGATGTTTCACTCACTCTCGGCGAGAGATGCAACTAAGCATTCGCTGAAGTCCCGGCGAAGAAGAACCTTGTAAAATGTCACACACACACAAAGTGAAGGGACCAAAATCACAAAGCAACAGCAACGGGGTGCAGGGGCAGTGAGAGGAGTTGAGAAGCCGACATGCTCAGCAGGTCGGCGTGTTTAAAGCGGAGACAGCATTGACAACGCGGGATCGGTAAAGCACCCCGGAATCATTACCGCTGGATGAAGGCAGACCAGGGACACGGTACGGATCCGATGGAGAAGAACGAGGAGAGGATGCCCGCGGACATATTGGCACAGCGCACGGAATGCCAGGCGACCGGGGGGCGAGGGTGCCAAGGGGCACACGGGCTTGGTGGCTACTCGCAGGCCCAAGGTACTCCCTAACAAGGAGGAAGTAGGTGGCAGGGTCCCCCAGCTACAGGTTGGGGCGGTTAGGTGAACCTTTCCGATGCTCTTAAGCAGCTCGGATCCGGGGCGTGAGCATCGCCTGGGCGGGAGAAGACATAGCCAGCAGGCGCCGAGATCCCCTCTTACGCTCCCACCCTTTCCCCGAGAACTCCCGTAGAAATCCCCATCCGATGCACTAAGGTAGAAAGGATTTGCTTAGCAAGAAACGACTGCCACACACCCATGGACCCGTGCATTTCAAAAGTTCAGGTCACCATTGTTCTACCACATATCTCGTCAAGGGTATCTTTGACATCATGCTGACTCGTTGCTAGATATACTCAAGTGTCCAATATGGAATAAATACAACCAAATCGTGCGTCAATCGCAGGACTTTTGAAGACAACCGGTTCCCGCCAACGCCATGCTCTCTCGTTCGGCCAGAATGCCGATTGTGCAATTTCGTTATACAATCAGGTGAAACAAATGTCCCAATCTATGCCCTGGAATGAAGCCTCAAACTTCATGGTCCACGCTCATTTCTTCTGAAGAGTCGTCATTGGGATCATTGGCAAAGTCAGCGTCGGCGTCGTTGGAAGCGACACTCCAGCTCGCTCCGGCAGTGGCTGCAAGGCTCCCACTCATGGTCCTGCCCAGTTCATTCGTGGCACCGGGAATTGGGATCCTGGCTCGTGCCGCTTCCAACACTCCCAGAGACGAACTTGCAACCGATGCATCGTCGTCACCACCTTGTCGTTCATTTGAACTCGACGACCATTGCCACAAAAACCCAGCCGGCGCAGGGGAATATTCCGCCTCCGAGGACTCATCGCTGTCCTCGTCGTCATAGTATCCTTTCCCCGCACTGGACGATGAGCTTGCCGTGAAGAAGACGTAGCTGGGTGGTGGCAGCCGCGAAGGTTGTAGAGTCAGCCTACGGCAATTGGCAACTTGGTAGGTGTATCTTGCAGGTCCCTTCTGCCGAATTGATCTCTTACCGCCCCCATTGTCGAGCCTCTGCCGCTTTCTTGCAATCTGGACGTCGAGCGCAAAATTGTCTTCCGGCCGAACACCTCCTACACCAGAAGCTTCAAACTCAATCGGCACTGTCTCGTCCTCCCCTGCAGACATGATTGGCGTAAGCTGCATGTGTATCTCCGGACAATTTTGAGGCCAGGTGCTGCGCACTGGTGGCCAGGGAGAAAGAAAATAACAAGCTTTGGCGTCCCGCAGAGTGTCGTCTACCAGTGGCCGCTTCTTGTCGATACCCAACGTATCTCGGACCCCTTTAAACCCGCTCACGCTAGCGTTTGTGGGAGACTTGTCGCCACTGAGATCTGTGAAGAAGTGAGGGTTGCTGAAGAACGTCATATACCCTTCGTAGCCATCTTCCTTGGGTTTCAAGCTTGATCGGCTGAAGGCGCGGACCAGGCCAGTAGAGTTGGGCGACTTGCCATCATGCGAACTCGACGAATCCAAGTATGAGTTTTTGGCCTTCAAAAGAGACCTCTTCCCTTGGAAGACGATGGGTTTGTACTCGAACGCAGAGGTCGACTTAGATAGGCTTGTTGACGGCTGGTCGACGACATGATTTGACGACGTTGTCGCAGAATTCACTAGGTTGGAGGTGCCGCTCATCTTTCCCCTCAGCACTTTGTCTTCTGAAAGCGAGATAGAGTTTGAGGCTTCATTGAGAGTACTCGTAGCACTTCTGCCGCTCTGACGTCCAGCATCGTCGCCAGTGTCCTCGGAGGAGCGCTGAGGTGCCCCGTCTGGACTCTGTTGTTGGCCATAACCAGTTGGCAGGGTACGCCCGATCCATCGTATTTTGTGTCCATCCTTCGATAGCTCGAACTTGGTACTCAGGTGTTTGACAGCCTTGCGAATAAAGGCGGGCGTCACATTGAGCGTGTGCAGCTGAGCCATGCTGACAAGCAGATTCAGATACAACCAGGGTTGCTCTCTGTCGTCGTCGTCGTTGTCGTCGAATTGCGGCGATGACAAGCCAAGATGTCGAATATACTCAATATTGTCAGCGGCGACTTGCGCACGATGAATGTCAAGATCCAATGGTCGGGTGGGCCGTTGATCTGGGGAGCCGGGGGATTCCGAGGCTGGGACAGTTCTTCCCTCCGCAGAAGGGTGCTCGGATCCGGATTGATTCCCCAGGGGTTGACTACTAGCCTCCATACCGTCGAAGATGATCTTGGAGTCGTGAGGAAGAATATGAGCTTCACGAGTGCCCTCGATTCTCAATGCACGATTCAGCCTCTGATCCTCGCGCCGATCAGCCTTGGCGGCGGAACGAGAAATCTTCTGTTGCTGGATGGGCAGGCTGTGCTCACCCGGCGCAGCCCTCTTTCCAGTGAAGAGCTGCTCCAACCTCTGCACCACCAACGCCATCTTCGCATTCTCACTAACAGAGCTGGTGTTTCTCGGGAACAGCGAATCTGGAATATCGTGCAGATAGTTTTCGATGTCGGTTTCCTTTTTGCTCATTGACACAGGCTCGCGTAGTCGAAGACCGCTGGACTGCGAAGCTGAGTGCATTCCCGAATTTGAGATAGAGGCATAGCCTGAGTCAGTATTATTAGGATCTTGTGGCCCTTTCAGGGCCGGAATGGCGGCGTATCCGGTACTTGACGCGGACTTTTCGACCGGGCCCGATGAACTTGGTTGTGACGCAGAGTCGCCAGTGAGGCCAGTGGCAAACTTTTTCAGGAGGTCTTCCAATTCCCTCTTCTTTTCGGCCGGCAGTCCATGCAAACGGACTTCCACCACTCTATCTGGATTACTGCTGGTGGGACTTGACCGAGCTTGCCAATTCCTCAGGAGATGCTTCAACTTCTTGTTCTCCACGGTGAGGTCGTCAATGACACCTCGCAACTCATCGTTCTCGTTGTCGTCTCTGGGCCGTGGGCCGAAACTCTCTGCATTGTGCGAGCGGAGATTCTTGGACTGCTGATAACTGGCCTGATGGGCGAGGTAGAAAGGAGATTCATCTATCGCACGTTAGCAAAGGCGGTGGGCGACAGGGACGGTGAGAGTAGAAGATCGGCCTACTCTCTTGTGATCCTCTTTTGTTCTGGGAATCGACGACGTTCTCGTTTTTGCTCGCGAACCATTTGGCCGCACTCTGGTCACTGCTCGAGTCACGACTTTCTCCTTGCGGAACACTCGGAACAATCTCTTCCTGAGCGGGCGACGGCTTCGCTCCTGACACATCAGGTTTGTGATCAATCTTGACCTTCTTATTGCGCGGCAGCGACTTGGACTGAGACGGGTGGACACGGCGGGGATTACTACTGCTTGTCGACGAGTGCGCCCTCTTAGGTGACGGTGCCGATGATATTGGGGAGTCGTGCATGTTGCGACATCGCTCTCGCGCCGTGGTGGGAGGGTGCGTGGTCAATCAGGTAATTCAAGAGTGGTATACTCGTTATCGCTCTTGCGTAAAGGGCGGTTTGGTGGGTCTTTCGGTGGTCGTCTTGTACAGGGGGATTGTGAGGCGCCTGTTCGGATAGCGTATTCGTAGGATTGGCTAGGTGGCCACGAGGCTTCGGTAGACGAGATCGAAATTGAAACGCGGCGAGGAGGGCTTTGCTGGTTTTACACAGCGTCGATGATGATCGGAAGCAGGTGAGAAGCAAGAAACCATGGCCATGCCAGGTGAAGGCATGGCGCTCCCCATCGTTGCTTCCCGCAGCGCCAGGTGGGCAGGTGGTGCGTGGTAATGGTATGAGCGAAGTATTTGTTTGGCTCGATCTCCAGAGCCTTGGAGGGAAGGGTGGGAAGGGCACACAGATCGGGCGCCGCCATATTGAATCGTTGAAATCGCAGACGAAGCTGGAAATCAGTGCCAAGCGTCAGCACCTGATGTGTCCGGCGCCGGGCCGAATGTGGTTCTAGGAGTCTGCCACGGTCTGCCATGATCTGGACCTTGCGACGCGATCGGCCAAACTGCAAAGAATCTGGAACCTTCGGGCCGTCCAATCGTCGATTTGGTCCCCCTTCTTCCCGCATCGTGATCGCCCCTGTCATCATTCCTCAGCTGCGAGCTGCGACATATTGTTCCCTCACGGTCCCAGGCCAGAACGTTCGAGGTCGCGGTGATCATGTTCGATTGCGTTATTGCTAAAGGGTCTGAGGGTCTGCAGAAGATAGTGGCTGCTATGACGAGCATCCAAATCGGAGATGGACAGGTGTCGATGAAAGATTGGGACTTCCTCAAACGGGTGGTCTCACATGCCTGGTACCTCTGGCTGCAGGCTTCGTCTCGCCACTGGAAAATTCATCCAGCCACAGACGCCCATCGTCGATCCCAATCCCAGACACGGGCTCGTGCCACGTTCCAACACTTCGGTGTGCTTGACTTGTCATCTTGATCGACAGGGCCTCGCTGTAGCCGAGCTGTGCGCCGTACGTCTAGTTGTAGAGTACGAGGTAGCCATGGTTGAATTCGAGAAGCACCATGGAGGTTGGCGGATGATGCTGTTTGGGCATGAACTCCCAACGGGGCCTCGTCACGTGTCTTCATTCACGTGCATCGAAGCCCCTAAGGAACAACGATATTCCGGCAGAGTTTCGGAAAATCCGTCTCGGGCAACCTTGAGCCCCGCTGTGCGACCTATTTGCGTGTATGATGTCATTACTCGGTACTACCCTCTCTTGCTAGTTCAGGTACCTACAAGTACGTACCAGCCACTACGGGATATACTAGCATCTTGGAAATATACACTATATGCAACGGACCGGGGCTCAGATAGTCTTCAGCCGCGGTAAATACATGGCTGCATCCAAGCTAGGACCAACAACCTTTCTTCCGACAAATTTCTGGCGATCCACGCCCTGTGCCTCAAGAGCCCAACAATGTCCTGTCTGGGGGGGGGGGGGCGATCAAGGCTGGGAAAAAATCTCGAAGCTTATCTAGCTCCCCCTGGGCAGCCAATTGACAACAATAAATGCTGCTGAGGAGAGCTTTGTGACTGGGCGGTCAAGCCCGCTTTCTTCGCCCATTGCTACTCTGACAGTTTTTCATGGCCACTAGTAACTTGACAGCCATTGGATCACTCATGTGGTCGACCATTAAGCATTGCAGCAGCAATCAACCATGTCGCCTTGTGTTGCTTGTTTGGTGCTATTCGTCATACCCATCCTAACACCCCATCACGACTCCGTCCTGCGGGAGATCGCCGGCGATGGCGTTTTCGCCGCTTGCCCAGTTATATAGCAATTTTTTTTTTCCTGAGCTTAGCAGAGGCTCTGACGGAATGATCGAAGTGACCTTTGACATCGTCCCAAAGTGTAGTCAACATGTCCGTCGCCAATGCCGGCATCATAGCCGCTGCCACCGCACCAGAGGCAGAAGATCCCAAGAGGGATGTTGAAGTCAACAGCCCCGGCGATCTTGAGGAGGAAGACCGGCCGGTCGCCCCAGATCAATTCGATCCGAAATATGAGACTTCGAAATGGGAGCGTTGGGCCTATTAGTGAGATCGCTTCACGTCCCACCGAGCGTGTCGACTTGGGATGAAGCTGCCAATGGATTGTCACTGACAGAGGCCCAGTTGCTACTACATCGGAAACAATGGATTGACCCTCTTCAATTTTGCGCCGACGTCATTTCAGGACCTGCTGTACGAGGCTGCTGGTGACAGCGAGAGACTGCAATTCTTGGGCGCCTACCGGACCATCAACAGCATCGTCTTACTTGCCAACGGCATCTCCTTTGCCATTCAAGTAGTCTTGTTTCTGTTGATTGGGAGTCTGGCAGACTACGGGAAATGGCGGCCGTACGTGCTCGTCTTCTGGTCGATTGTTGCTTTCGCGTTAGGCTTTGGCTGGCTCGGAATCCACACGCAAGACAAATGGCCGGCTGCCACGGGGCTGTACATGATCGGTCTGATTAGCTATCAGATGTGTATCACCTTCTGGACAGCGGGTAAGCAACAGTTCCAGCGCCGTTCCCATGAGATTGTAACGGCCCTAATGAGACATTGTCCAGCTTTTCCGGGGCTCGCAAGGAATACGCCTGAAATGAGGGAGAAGGCGGTGCAATATGAGAACAGAGAGATCAGCAGAGACGAGTATGACTTTGCCGACATGATGGAGCGGAATCGCATTTACAACGTCGCATTCATCATGCAGAGTGCTGGGGAAATCGTCATTCTTGCCGTGCTAGGTGAGTATCCTTGGTTGAGTGCAAGTGATGCCCGCGATCTGTGAACCTCTCTTCGATCACGGAGTCCGAGATTGAGACTTCTACCGGACCAACATGGGTCAATGATGCTAACATGCTGGTTCTGGTAGTGGGAATCCTGTTCGCCTTGGACGTCAACGCCAGCGCCGCGAACAATCTGTGGGGCCTGTCAGTTCTCATTGCCTATGCAACCGGTGTTTGGATCGTGCTTGCGATTCCCTGGTTCATCCTGGAGAAGAGACGACCTGGGCAACAACTGCCTCCCGGAACGAACATCGTCAGTGTTGGCTTCTGGAATATTTGGCGTGCCTTGGTGCAAATCTGGGAGCTCAAGCAGAGCTTGCTCTATCTTGTCGGTGAGTGTCCCTCGCGCCCCCAAGCTATGAGATTCGTCGGACTAATGCAGATTTCAGGATATTTCCTGCTGGGCGATTCGCTGAACACAACGGTTACCGTAATCGCTACTCTGCAAAACTCGGTTGTCTCGTACAACACGTTGACATTGACCTACCTGCTCATCGTGGGAATTGCGGCTCAGGGTGCAGGCATTCTCGCTTACTGGCTCATACAAAAGCGCTACGGACTCAGCACCAAAACCATGTTTGACGCTGTTATGATTGGAATTCTGCTCCTTGACGGTTGGGGCATGATCGGGATATGGACGCAGTCGTTCGGTTTCCACCACGAATGGGAATTCTGGGTATACCAAGCCTTCTACGGCTTGTTTGTGTGCCAGTGGTACGCCTACTCTCAGACGATGATAAGCGAGGTTACTCCCCGCGGCAAAGGTAAGGCATCTCGTGTCTTTGGGAGGCCATTTTGCAATCCGACGATATTCTTGACATTAGTTTAATCGCGATTTCCACAAACTAACTCGGATTTACAGAGTTTTTGTTCTTCAGTCTTTACTCCATCATGGGGAAGACAAGCGCATTTATAGGGCCGATTGTGAGCAGCGCCATTATCGACGCGGATCCGAAGGGGAACAATAGTCTGCCTTTCTATTTCCTGTTTGGACTCACTGGGTTGAGTTTCCTGTTGTTGTTCTTTTTCGTGGATTTGAAGAAGAGCAGGGCGGAGCAGGAAAGGTTTTTGCAAAGGGAGGAGGCCGCGAAACAACGCCGTGCAAGCATCATCAGTCAAGGAAGACCGATTGACGACGAGGGGAGCTTCGATGGCGACAGCAAAGCCGCCCAGAAGAGCGACGAAATCAAGTCATGAATTTCGGGGGGAAAGTGTGGACGTGGCGGATGATATACGAACCCGTGGCAGCCAGCTGATCCTGGCGGCTACGGTTGGAAAGCAGGTGAAGCGGACTGGGGATGATGTTCTCTGTGGTCTACCTGCAGTTTTGGTCGTGACGAACGCATGCTTTGGGAGTTCAAATGAATTAACCCAGGTGGATGCGTGCCATCGTACGAGTATACTCGTCGACCTGAGCCGGCATTCGGCCCTGTCACAACCCACTTGATTACGCCACCTGTTGGGATAGAAATCCTTGCAACAAGGCCTCTTCACGCGGACGATGTCGAGCAGCAGAGTCGTAACAACCCATGGTCCAAAGGGACACCCAGGACCTTTGGTCCACCTCGCTTCCCTTTCGTCGTGAAACTGACCGAGAACCAGCAGAATTGAACGAAGTCACCCAAGACACAAGCAACCATGAGTCTAGACCAGGAACATGAAGGTGAGTACCCTTCGGAAAAGTTCTGCTGCAACAAGGGCGCGGTTGATGTCACGCTGGTGACGCCCTTGGACAAAACGACCAGCCAAAAAGGGAAAGTCCTTCCTCCAAGAGGAACGACACGTGACCTACTTACCCAGACAAGCAGTGGCAGAGATACCAGTATTATTAGTTTATGCGAGAGTAAGGTCGTCAATACGAGGTAGATGGTGTGTGTTCGTCCGAGGCGCAGCCCAGTCGTAATTCATGCATGAAATCAAATCCTTGAAGGCTGCAGAGTTATGCCTGTCGTTTCCGCGTACCTTTGTACTTCTCCGGAAAGGCATACGGGGTAGAGAGATGCACCGACAAGCCGGGCCCCTAGGAGTTCCATCCAGCGGCCCGGATAGCAAGTTCCCTTTCCGTGGCAAAATCTGGGCTGCCTGCTTCGTACGAGGGAACGAAGAAAGGGGACACATTGGACCCGGCCATCTGACTTTCTCCCCGGGTTTGCAGTCAGCAATAATATCAAATCGTGTTTCCAAGCCCTCGTGTTTCGTACTGCTTATTCGGAAGCGTCTGGGCCCGGGGCATATTGTACGATAAGTAAGCAAGCCAAGGCAGTAGTAGTTGGCACGGGGCCGAGGGTATGGTTTAGGTCCGCAGCTGGTTTCCTTCCGGGCTTCAGGGACTCGGAAAGCGAAAAATGCAAAGCGGCCGACCGTAGAGAACAACCCCTCAGGCATAGTTAATCCACGGATTGAGAGAAGTCAGGTGTGAAGTGTGAGGTGTTCGCACATTGACCCGTTGAAGAGATGACAGGTAGCAACAGCGGGGGTGGTGGTGGTACAGCACATCACCACCTGAGTTCTCGCCAGGACTGTTGCTCTGGCATAGAAGGCCGCAGACATTCTTTGACCGGGGGGGATCGACCACGTCTCCAGGGAAGGCGCAGGGCGTACAGATTGTTTTAAAGAGAGCCAGGATGCGTTTCAGCCATCCGTCATCACATCGCAACGGACGGCAATAAGCCACCATCAGGCCCCATAAGCCCATGCCTCGAGAGAGGGCGTTAAGCCAATGGCCTTGGGAGTCCTCGGCCGAAGACGAGGATGGGTTGGTAATCTCCGTGAGTCGGCTTCAAGCCCGCGGGAGTTCTGTGGGCAATGGGCATAATTCCTCCATGCGGTGAAGCTCGCGAAGAAAGCCCAGAGGCACAAAGGCCCCAAGATTTGCTCAAACGGCACTTCGCATCCGACGGGCCAATTCGAGCGCCTCTCCGAGCATTGCGCAAGAAGGCAGCAGCCAATCTTCTGCCCTGCCACTCTTGGGTTCGCTAGGCGTGAGTCAAAAGCCATTTCTGATTTGATTGATTGATTATTTCTCCCGCTAGTCGATTGACAATGGGCGCTGACAAGCCCTGCGCCCTGAGACTCGCTCCTCTCTCGTACGCCCGTCCGCGTATCTACGCTGCTTGCATTTGGCTCCGACTCGGCTCACGGGGTTTACTCAACGCCCCTTAGGAATACGCACCGCACCGCAACTGTCCGGTGGAGAAATATGGTTCCCACGGCGATAATACCATGGGCTGTGTGACTCAGGCATCCGTCTGTTGAAACTATAACCTGCATAAGTAAGTTGATATAATATAGGTGCAACCTCGTGTCCGTCTAGTCGAAATCCTCTTCCCCCAGAAACCATTCAATTCCCCAAAGGAAAGGAAAGCCAGACTTACGAGTCGCCCGGCAAACGTTTTGCCATCGACCAAAAAGCCCCGACACGAACGTCCAGGTCGTAGGCCCCGTGACGACAAAAATTCATCCGAGTTTCAGCCTTCACATGTCACAGCGAGGCTCCAGCGCCCCATTGAGATTATTTGGATACAACAAAACCAGAACCCACCGCCTTCTCAGCCCAATTTTTTCTTCGTTCAGTATCCACCGCAAAACTTTTCCATTCACATAGGCACACTCATATACTGGGTGTCTCCCGACTACACTAAAGCAACCAAACAAATCCCCCCAAAAACACAATCACACCCAACAAGATGCCTCTATCAATGATGGAGCCGCTCAGCAGACCGCCGTCGCGCGACCTCACACCAACCCGACGCCTGTCCCGCGAAGAAACATATCACCTGGCCGACACCGCACGGAGGAAGTCCTCGGACAAGCTTATCCGCGAGGATCTCCGACTGAAACTCAGCCATGATCACCTGCTCGAGTTACTTCTGCAAGACATTGCGCGAACAGAGCGCGAGCGCCAAACCTCACCAACAGACGAAAAGTTCTTGATGCCACAGGAGCGAAAACGACAATTGTCATCGGAAGCACAGAGAGCTTCGGACGCCGAACTGGAATTGGTGGATGACTATGGGTTCCCGTTGGATCTGGAGGATGGGGAGGAAGACCTGGGCGGATTGACGTTAACGAGGACGAAGTCGCGAAGGCCCGTGAGATGAAACGCAGGCCATTGGATGAGGCTCCAGCACTCTACACCTGTATCCCATCTCATGGGACCCGACACGATGTACGACCACTTTGATGTTGACGACTTTTCTACTGGTTTCAAACGATACCCCCCACACAGCGAATGCGATGTCCAGCCGGGCGGATGGGCCCCCGACCCCGACTTGGATCGCACATCCAAGCTACGGCTTGCGAATAATCGAGAATGGATCTTCTGAGATGTCCCCAAATATTGAAGCGGACAATTACCCTCGAAGACCATATGGCAGGAGATGACGGACGGAAGACCGGGACTCAGAGCGGACTATTTGACGAGTATAGAGTCAGGGCTTTGGGGCGATGGGAGCGATCAGTCACAGGCTATTGGATGAGGCTTTAGCACTCTACACCTGTGTCCCGCTTCCCTCGACACAAAGAACTTGCTCTGTCCGTCTTTGGTACTCTCGAGAATCCCACGCAAATGTGTCCGAGAATGAGGAAGGAATGGGGAAGTTAATTTACAGGATGGCAGATAGTTCCTCGTCGAACTGAAGTGGATATAGAGAATAATGGAAATTCCCCCATTCAAACGGAAACAAAACGATTATCCTTATTATTCCTCTGCCCTTTGCTCTTTCTCCTTCTTGTGGAGTATATAGTCATGAGCCTCGTGTCGATCTAACCGCTGTATGATGAAAGGCTGAACAAGATTCCGTTGCAGGCGCTTTCGTGGCATTCCTGCTTACGTACCTGCGCCGCTTGTATTCAGTGTCCTCGGCCCTTGCTCTCAATTCGCGACGTTCCCATCGCATTGATAGATAGCCAGCTCTCTATCCCTCGATTCATCTATCTACCTAGCGATCCCGAGTGCTCGCAGGAGGGGTGTGTACATGCACACGGGCTTCGGGCACCACTGCTGTACGAGGCGCGGACGGGGTCAAACAGAATCACTCACCGCCGACTTGCATGACCCGCCCCTGTGCCCGGGGGACACGCAGACAAAAAGAGTGGAAACCAGAGATAGAGACATATTTCAAGCAATTGAATTCCCCTCAAGGTCCACGTTGGGAAATTTTACTCATGATCAGGATCGATTCCGGCGCGACGGAGAGGGGGGGAGGGTGAATGCAAAATCCCCACGCCTTGTACGGGCGGCGGTGTGGACATGGCGAGCATTCCGGAAGAGGTAATCGTCCCACTACTACGAGGGAGCTGGCATCTAAACGACAAGGGTCCCCCCCGTCCCGAAGCCTGAAGGTTTTGGTGGCAGCCCAGATGCAGAGTGGCACCAGAGAGGACTATGACTCAGAAAGTCTACAGTAAAATATGTCCTCCCCTTTCACTCTTCTGCTTACCTGATTATGAAAAGGACAAGACGGACAGAAACATTCTCTACGGAATTTAGTATTTGCGGAGTAGGACTCTTCAACCAGTACCTCGTAGGTGTCAAGGGTACTCGGACACAGGAAGAACGATGACTGATCCTCTCTTCGGGCCTCGTAGTGTGCTGCAGCCACCCGCCGAACTCGCCGATAAAGTTTCTCGCACCATTGGGTGGAGAAGAATGGTTGAGGAAATCCTTTTTACTCGTTCAAAGGCGCTCGCCCTTTCGGGTTTCGGCACCGAGTGGCAGAAGCCTCGGGTCACTGATTGGGACAGAGGGGCGACTGACTGATTCCTTGGACGTCGTGGATGATGTTGGGGAAGTCCATTTCCGTGTTGGTTGGGTGAAAATTGAGATTTTTGGTGGAGCTGGACGTCGAAGGGGATGGCAAGAATCGAGATGGGTGCTGAAGTGTTGTTGTTGAGGAGTCGGAGTCCCATGTGAAATTTCAGGTATACCCCTCCTGTGGTGCCTACCTAGATACCATCCCTACCAAGACCGAGAACGAGGAGGATCGAAACGCCGGATTCATGCATCTCATTCCTTGATAGGGCGAAACAGACTGGCGTCTACCCTACGAGGTTTGTCGTGGCCCGGAGCCAAGGAGACAAGCCCGATCAGGGTGGCCGCTTGATCGTTGATCCACAGCGGGGACGAGAGAAACGAATACTCGATGGACTTTTACCCGTCCCAGACATACCGTGGCCCGGATAAGCGGCCCATCGCTGGAGGCGATCGAGCCGTCCTTCCGCCTCTTTGTCCTCGTACGACTACAAGTACAAATAGACAGAAACAGGACCTCGGCTCGATCGTACGGGACTAGCGATTCTTGAAACAGCACTGATGCGCATTTTGGAAATCCCATGGCTGGCCAGATCGAGACGGAGCCAAGCAGGTTGCGAGTGAAGCATCCCGCATGGCGCTTCATGTGATCGGCCATAAGAGCGAGCAGGCAAGTTCACATCTCAATAGCAGCCCAGAGGAGGTTGTCCGGATGTCGAAATGGGTAATGTGTCATGGCAGGGGGCCCCTACTGGTGCAAAGAGGGTTTCTCTCCGTGCCAACATCGCCGGCTGATTGCATCCCTGAGTAGTCGGTGACCTGTGTAGCCAGTTGCAGCGGATTGGAGAAGACACGACAAACCACCAATCAGATACTTGAGTTGTTGTCGCGAGGTTCAAGAATCCGTTTTGAGGAAAAGACGTGCCTACTTACTGAGCAGAGCGGGGGAGGCGGTGTATTTCCATTCACCACTACTCCCACGTCTTCGACAGCGCTGATGCCCACCTGGACAACGCCATTCAGACGTACAGTGATCCTGACCAGCCCCCACAATGAAGCTATAGACCCTTGTGATAATGCAGTCTTCTGCAGGTCGGGTTTTTCTCGGGCACTGATTTCAGTCCTTCGGACATGGAATGCTGTGATTTACCAGTGATTCAGATCGCAACGACTGGCAAACCTCTTGAATCATCAATCTCCCGTGGTGTTGACGCTCCCAGTCCCCCTCTTTTCCCCGGGCAAGCGGAGACGCCTTAAGCGTCCGAAGTCGCAGGAAGTTGACGGACACCCCGCAGTTCGTTGCTAAGGACCGCTCTTTGCTCAGACATCGCAAATTCACTATCGTCTCATTTCAGTTTTTTTGCTCTATGACTGCAAGGGATTATACGCTTTAGAGGAGACGTGCGATCTCCTCTTCGCAGCCATCGTGGGGTCTCAGAGGCAGACACATTCTTTGAAGTAGAGTAACTCTGTGATAACAGAAGCAGATCTAAAAGAGGAGCCACGGAAGGAGCGCAAGGCGTGCAAGGCTGAGATTGTCACTGGTTGTCGGCAAACCTTCCAGAATTTCTGGTTAAACTTCGGCTCTTTGTCGGGAATCTCGACGCTTATTTCCGACAATCCGCGTCGTTGCTCTCGCTGCAACCTGACAACTTCAATCCACAGCTCAAAGATGGCAGGTCGCCATGGACGGTGAGTCAGTGTCTCTGTTTATATGGGCACATAGAGCAGTCCTACGCTTCTCGCGCCCGCCAAAACCATCCACAACCTAGTTGATACTGCTGCAAGGAGCCCTCCCACTTTTCACCATACTCACCTGCGTAGACACTCACAATGGCTCTCATCCGCATGTACCAGGAGTCGGACAAGGACGCAATGATCCATATCGTTCGTTAGCCAGTCCAACAGGTCAATGATCATGTTCTAACAGGAGTCTAGTTCCGTGAAACCGCCGCGCCAGATCTACGCAATGCAGGTGACCCAGTTCTGCATTATGCCTCATTCCTCTGGTGTCGACCCTACCTAATGCTAGAGCCCGAAAGCTGCTTCGTTCTCGATGATGGTAACGGTCTTGCAGTAGGCTACCTGCTCGGTGTCCCCAACACCGCGTCATTTGTACAAAAGTATGAGGAGACATATATTCCGTACCTACAATCACAGGGGTTTGAAAAGCCGGGGCCGGACGAGCAGACTGGCTGGGATGAAAACCTCCCAAACGCACTGAGACAAATCATGTTCAACCCTCGTGCGATGCTCCACACCCAATATCCTCAGCTGATGGAGCAATGGCCGGCGCATATGCATATCGATATACTAAACCCATATCAAAAGCAAGGCTGGGGTCGGCGTTTGATCGAGCGGTTTTGTGGTGCGGCTAAAGAGCAAGGCGCAAGAGGTCTTCATCTGCTTATGGCAGCAGCGAATGAAGATGCCGGGAGATTTTATCCTCGCGTAGGATTTTCTCGTTTCCCCTTTGTGATCGATGGCGGTGTCAGCGGCGAGGAGGGCAGAGATGTTGGAACCATCTGGTTCGTCAAGTCTCTCTAGGAGAGCCAGAGAGGCCATGGATTACATCCACCTTCAAGTTCCAGCGATCTGGAAATATCTAATCACGTCACTGGTTACCCTACGATCTCCAACCTCCCTTGAGATCGGAGGAAAGCCGCGGCGTGGAACGCGCGTATCGAGCGCCAAAAGTTTGATGTATTTTGCATCTCATTCTCGTTCCTGGATTATCAATCAGATCCCAACCGCGCAACACATGGCATGCTTGACTATCATCTCACAGAGCCTTTTCTATGATCGGAAGTGTCTCAGTTTGGAAAGCCTAAGCCGTTTGGGGTGATTTCTCGTTCATTTTGTAAACATCTTCTGACTTGTATTAGCATACAACAAAGATAAGCGCTAGCCCATGCTAAGCAGAGATGCCGACACCCGACACACTCCAGAAGTATGGAGTATGGAGTACTCTGCACAAACCAGCACTCGTTCTTCCATTGGAAACAAGGTCTCTCCCGCGGCTAGCGGAGCCGATGGCCTCTGACGATGGCCCATTTGTGTATCGCTGGCGAGATGTGTAGGATTCTCATCTCGTGTGGAAACCAAACGTCGCAGCCGTGCGTGAGCCTCGTTCTCAGGCGGCCGATTTCCTGTGGATCTGATATCTGGTCCACACAAGGACGGACCTGTCTTTTCTTGTTCGAGAATATCTCTGTCAGGCCATTAAGATCACCTTTGGTGCTGATCTCAGCTCCGCGATCCCAAAGTGTCCAGTATTTATACCATGAATTGATCATAAAGAGGTTCCATGCTTCTCGTTCACTGCCGACCCTCCCCTTTGCTAACGCTTCTATCAACGTAGCTCAGACAGTACTCGGCATCATCCCCTTTCATTCAAAAGCACAGAGTTGGTGATTAGGGCGCTCGTTCCTCTTCCAGTGCTCGTTTGACTTTTGGCCTCAGCAGCACCGAGGTTAAGTAGCTCTGGTTCCCCTCCTCTGAGCAAGAACTAGCACGTACCACGCCATCCTGGTTTCGCGAAATCCTTTCATCTCGATTAATCAGTCATGGTCTTTTTCGCGTCCGGGGCGGCCCCAGAGATACCCAACAAAGACATCTGCTCGTGGATCTTCGATGAGCCAAAATACGATGTCAACAAACCAGTGAGTATACCTGTACACCCCGGTCCCGTGTCGCATCGTCTGGAGAAATGGCCTTTTTGCAATTCATTCTTGCTTACGGCACAAACGCTCAGATCTTCATCGATGCATCGAACACAAATCGCTCCCTTTCACACCTGCAAGCCCGCACGATCATTCGCCAGTTGATTGGCGGTCTGCGAAAGGCCGGCGTGAAAAGGGGTGATTGTGTCCTCATCCACTCCTTCAATGACATTTACTATCCAATACTCTTCCTTGCCATTGTCGGGGCCGGAGCAGTGTTCGCTGGGACGAATCCAGGCTACACCCCTCTCGAATTGCGGCATCATGTTGGCATTACCCAGGCCACTTTTCTCATTAGTGAACCCGAGCTGCTTGATTCGCTAATGCAAGCTGCTAAGGATATGAGGATCCCCCAGTCTAATGTCCGCGTTTTCAACACACAGCCCCACCAGTCCGTACCGGAAGGATTCACCAGCTGGACAGACTTGATGCAGCATGGTGAAGAAGACTGGGTGCGCTTCGACGATCTTGACACGTGTGCAAACACGACGGCTGCTCGATTGACGAGCTCTGGAACAACGGGCCTGCCCAAAGCCACCATAACTTCGCACCGGAACTTGATCGCTCAACACGAGCTCTGCTACAGTCCAATGGTGTACAACAAGCCCTACGAAGTGGTCAATCTGTACCCGACCCCCATGTTTCACGCCGCAATCGCGCCTCGCTGTCACACTTCGACGCTGAAGCTCGGAGAGAAGGCGTACGTCATGCGGCGGTTCGAGCTGGAGCCCTTCTTGGCCAACATCGAGAAGTTCAAGGTCACCGAGTTCTACGTGGTGTCGGCCATGGCCGTGGCCATCGCCATGTCTCCGCTCATCAAGAAGTACTCGCTGAAGTCGATCCGGCACGGCCTGGCCGGCGCGGCGCCCCTGAACAAGGAGACCCAGGCGGCGATCAAGCCGTACCTGGGCCCCGACGCGCCCTTTGCGCAGGTCTGGGGCATGACCGAGACGACGTGCATCCTCACGCAGTTCCGGTGGCCCGAGGATGACGTGACCGGCTCGGTGGGCCGCGTGATCCCCGGCATGGACCTGAAGCTGGTCGACGACCAAGGGGGCGACATCACGGGCTACGACGTCGTGGGCGAGATGTGCGCCCGCGGGCCGACGGTGATCCGGGGCTACTTCAACAACCCGGAGGCGAACCGGGAGTCGTTCGACGCCGACGGGTTCTACCGCACGGGCGACATGATGTACTGCGACGGCCGGACCAAGCTGTGGTACGTGGTGGACCGCAAGAAGGAGCTGATCAAGGTGCGCGGCTTCCAGGTCGCGCCGCCCGAGATCGAGGGCGTCCTGCTCACGCACCCGGACCTCGTCGACGCCGCCGTCATCGGCGTCCCCGCGGCCTCCGAGCTCGACGGCGAGGCCCCCCGCGCCTACGTCGTGCGCCGACCCGGCGTCGACCCCGGCCGTCTGACCGACAGGGACGTCTACGACTGGGTCGCCCGGCACCTGGCCAGGTACAAGCGGCTGGAAGGCGGGGTGCGGTTCGTGGACGTGATCCCCAAGAACGCGAGCGGCAAGATCCTGAAGCGCATCTTGAGGGAGGAGGCCAAGAAGGAGAGCGCGGCATCGAAACTCTAGACGTGGAATCTCCACGAGTGGACTACATACCCCGGTACGTGTATATATTGAAGTAGAGTCGGGCTTTCCAAATCGAGAGAAGAGATGAAAATAGTCCAATGTGAGTGGGCATGTCATCCCCGACACCGATCCTCGATTTCTTCCCCAAGGCTCGCATTTCGAGCATCTCTCGTTCTCTTGTCCACAGGCCATTCGTCCACTAGCGCGATCATTGAAGCCAGAAATACGCAGGAAGTTGTAACAACTCGGCTTTGACACAGGTATGTTTCGTGTCTCGGCACGAGGCTTGGGCAAGGTTTGGATACTTGACGGCGGGATTACAGCTGTGAAGTCTCGTCCCCGGACCTTTGTTCGAGAATGACAAGGACATTGTTCATCCCCGTTGACGTGGGTTTGGGCCATGTGTGGAGATTGAAATGATTATTTACTCAAAAAAGTATGAAAAAAGGGGTAGGCCCGCCTCATAAGATGCTTTTCTTGGGGGGGTCCCGTCCCGCAATGTCGGAAACGACAGGTTTATATTAGGCACCTTCCACGCATACTGGAACAAATTGACATGTGTATACAGGACACAGATACAACCACAACCACAACCACAACAACAACAACAATGGGAGTTTGCCTCTGAACCTAGCCCAGCGCTTCAAAAACAATACAAGGACAAAGAATCCCGCGCCCACTCCCCTGCATGTGGATCTTCCATGCGTGGATTCCATCCCGAAAAAGCAAAAGTCCTCTCAGCGTTGAATCGTTAACATTCGTCCTCTTCCCACCACCCATACTCGGTGTGGACAGCGGTCTTGACTGGGTTTCGACCGATCAGGTAGATGCATCAACAACACAAGCATGGCTTCTCAGCCGATGGCTTTTTGGAACAGTTTGAGGGCCCGTGGGAGGGGTGTCTCGTCGAATTCCGGGGGGGCGGGGGAACACAATAACTATCTCGGGGGACCCACGTCGGTTGTTTTCCTGACTTTGTTTGCGGGCCCCTCTCGCACGAACATGACACACCCCCGGTAGCCCATCCAGCGTCACGAGTGCAGGGGTACCGTCGCGCCCGCGCTCGACAAGAAGCGGCAGTCGCAGAAGCTTTGGCGCAGGACCTCGTTCCTCAAGGCGACGACCTCGTCGTGCAGGGCCGAGACGAGGGAGGTCTGCACGTGCAGTTTCTCCTCCTCCTTGCGGCACCGCTGCTGGAGGTGCTCGATGAAGACCTTTTGCCGGTTCCGGCACTTGGTCGCGGCCCGGCGGTTCAGCTCCAGCTCGCGGGCGTGCTTTTCAGAGCGCGGGGCGATGCGGCCGGTCGTGCTCTTCTTCCGCCGCGCCGGGGTGTTTCGCGGCCGGTACGCGTCGTCGTTCAGCTCCACCGACGCCAGGGACATCCGCCGGAGGAGCTGCTGGTGGTGGCTCAGCGAGACGGGGCTGCTGGTCGCCGAGTCGATGGAGGCCGTCCGGCCCAGCTGAGAAGTTTGGCTTGCGGGCGAAGTCGACCCCGAGGGGTCGCCGGGGTGGAGGTCCCGAGGCTGGACAAACTCGGGCGGAGCCCGTCTTTGTGGGACGAGGCCCGCTGAAGGGGCTCCCGCGGCCGGGAAGAAGAGATCACTGTCGCTGAAAATGGGCGATTCTTGGGTTTGGCCTTGATCATACAGGATTTCGGGGCATAATGCAAACTGCCAGGCGTTGGCGTCGTCTGCGAGGGCAGGCGAAGTCGTAAACTCGGTGTTTAAAGTCATTGGGGTCTGGTCTCGATATGGTCCAAACAAATTGACGACTGTTCAGAGCGGTGATCATGAATGATCGCAGAACGCTCTTGTATAGCTTGATGCAGCCCATATTTGGGGGGATTGAACACGGGATATGATGTAGGAGACCTTTGCGACTTTCGTCACCACCCCCCCTCCCCCCGGGACAGAAATCCTGCCACGAAGTGGGGATCTCTGATCCAATTGATTGAGATGTCGAGGGGGGGGGGTGTGTCTGGGTATTTGGGGACGAGGTTGCATAGCTTTTGCAGGGGAAAGGAATGGCTGCATTGATCAGGGCGTGGAGTAGGCGTGGCAAAAAGTATCAAGGGAGGGGGTATTACTTCCGCTAGCTATTTAGCAGGATCTGGAAAAGACCAGGCCCGGAGAAAAGAGCCGCGATCGACAATGCTCTTTTGGGCGGCCTCCACAACCACCCTGGATTTCGTCCTGCCTGTGTAACCTCCGTGCCTCCCAAAGAGGCTGATCCTACCTGGAATACGTGAAGGTCTGCAGCAGATTGCCGCGGATCATTTCTCGCGTGCATATCAATTGGTGCAACACGGCATTCAGGAGAAAGTTATTTCCGGGGCGAATGAGTTGGGGCAACGGACACGCTCCTCGGCCCCCAATTGTCTCGGCGTCCAAGCACGGTATATATGACATGGCCGGTGACAATGGACGAGTGGGGCACGTCATCAGCGATATCTCCCAAAGCCCACCAAATCTCCCATATCCGGCGCAATGCACAAAGCCAACATGCCCTGTGCCTATATCGACTGGAAACTGACAGAGGGCAACGTTAAAAAAAAAGTGAGGGGCGGAAAACCCCGCTGTGTCTCCACCAAGGACACTTGACACCATTTCCCCGATTCCAAACCCGTGCTCCCATTGGTCATGACTACAGCAGGTTATCCACCAAGCCACTAAAAGCGGGCCAGGCCAAGGATCTCAAGGAGACCCAACTCTTTCATCTGCATCAAGTCCCTGTCACTTGGCCACTTCCTGGCACAGCGGTTAGTTGAAATAGGTAAGTGCTTGAGATCTCGACGACGAACTTCCAGAGGCCACTAAGGACATTGATTCGTACTCAGGCCCTGTCAGGCCATCTCACACTGTCCTCAGACCGTGGGCGCCACGGCTACTTCGGCCTGGTCTATCTGTTCTCCAACTCCCCCTCGCTCGTCGCATCCCCTGATGCGCTCCAAGGCTCTTCCGACGTCATCCTGCAGGCATCTTCTAGGGCCTGAGTGGCCGTGATGCCGGAAAATGATGCAGTCTCGACTGAAGAGAATTGTTCCGGGTGCTAGTGGCGCTGTGAACCTGTCACGACCAGGCTCCTGGCCACCCCGTGGTACCCGCTTGGTGGGATTGTTGTGCGCAAAACCTGCAGATATTGCCTCCATGTTTAGTTGAAGATACCTATTAGCTGCCAAAAGCGAATGCGCCCGCCGTAAAACCGGGGCCGCACGTCTCTTCAGCCCTGCTCACGAGCGGGCCATGACAACAGATGTGTGGAAACCTTGGTTGGCTGGGTTCGACTCACTCCTAGCCACGCGTGGCGCGATTTGGATATCAAGTACACGAACCCCTGCGCCCACAAACCTCTGGCTTGCAACGACTTGCCTAGGCTACGTGTTATCACTACTTGTCAACAACAATCATGAAGGCCCTGAAACCAGCGCCCAAGCTGAGTGGCAACACCAAGACGACGTCCAAAACAAAACGCACAACTTCTCGTGGCAGGACTTCGCGGGCGTGAGTTCTTTCCCCGTTTTCCAGGAGCATTTGTTCTTGCGGCTTTGATGTCTGGAGTCTTGGATAAAATGTGCTGATGTTGGGGTGTTTTATAATACAGATGCGATAGGTGCAGGATCAAGAAGGCAAAGGTTATTTTGCGTCAAATTCTATTCTGCTGGACTATTTGCGCTGATTCCCCAACAGTGCGATGGAGATCAAGCATGCAAACTCTGCAGAGCTACCGACAGCGCGTGTGTATACTCGGCCAGAAGGCGAGAAGCGAGAAACTAGTGAGTGAGAGAGCGTCTACATCCCCCCCATGCCAAAAACTCGCAAAACGCGGCTAACCTGGGGGGTTTTTTTTCCCTTAGCTACTATCAAATGCGCGAGGTCACCGATGTCGCCCTGCAGAGACTCTATTGGGCCTGTCGAAGAAGGACCGGCTTTCCGGGGGACATCCCAGACGAGTCTCAGGGAGAGGTCTCGACGGCCGACATCCTGAAGGGGCTCGGCCTCTTGACGCCTGATCTCGACGACCCAACCTTTCTGGGCGAGGTCGGACGATCGACGCCCTTCTTCCACGCCAGCAAAGGGCAGAGGCAGGGACATATCCAGAGCACGACCGCGCGCCGCGAGGGCGAGGAAGTGGAGAAGCGATCGGTTGCCTCGACCGATTCTGCGTCCAGCAGCCCGCGCACATCCAATGAGCGGGTGCTGGCGACGAGCACCACCAACACCAGCACCAGCATCAGCCTGCCCCTGGAATCTGAGGTTCACACGCCGGCCGAAGAGATGGACATGAAGGCGCAGTTTGTGCTGGCGTCCTCGCTCTCGCCCGCGCCACGCACGTCCGGGCCCGCGAGGACACGGGCGTTTCCTTCTCACGACGCACAGGCGTTCTTTCACGGGCCGCACGCCGTGGACCCGGAACCGCAGCTGGACGTCGACGCCTTTCTCGACATGAGTCTGTGCACCGCGCCGACGACGCAACCAATCCCCTCGTTTTACGGCCCGTCAATGTCCTTCAGCGTGCCGACGATGGCCACCCTGCATCAATTCCCCTACGGACAGGCCCACCACCCTGCGCGCCACCCCATGTTCGATCCCTAATTGCCGGCATGGCCCCGGTCCACCGCTGCCACTCGTCGATCGGGGGCGCTGGGATGACCACGGTGTCAAAATGCTTCTCGGTTTTTTTTGTTGTTTTCGGTTTTTTTTTTTTTTTGGTTTTTTACCCCCTCTCTAGCCTTGGTTTTCTGATCGGTTCGGACGAGAGCCTCAATAATTTCCACCCCTGCTGGAGGGGTGAATGACCATGGGTTGGTCTATATCGTCGATGTAAAAGCTATCGTGTTGGAGAAGGTGCACAGGCGTTGGCGGACTATTTCATCTTCTCTGGAATAGTGACTATTTATCCACCACCGGGAGATTACTTCTATCTAGTCCTCCTTGCGGACTCTGTGCAAAAAATGCCTTTACTGCTGGCTGTAGAGGGTCAAATGGGAGGAATCGACTCTGTATACTCCGTCTACAATCCTTTGTCACCCGATATCTATAAGATGTGTGTGTGGACTGTCCCGGTCACTCCCCAATAATCTCTCGTATAAGCCAGAGCAGAAGACCAGCACATGGGGATCGGTGCTGGGAGACTCCTGAAAAGGCAACAACTCCTGCATCGGCTCTCCTTGGACCATCAACTTCGCCAATACGTCCCACTTGCTCGCACCTCCTCCCCTCCCAACTCGGGCAGTGGCTCGCTTGGAAGAGCTGCAAGTTTTGTGTTTTGCTAGCGGGACAAGAAGGTTCAGCACCACCCGCCCGAGTTCCGCGGCTAGAATATCCGAGCATCCATTGAGGCGCATTGAGACACAGTGAGGCGTCTGACGAGAATTCCCCTCCGTGATCTCCACCGGATCAGCAGCCCGGTCGCCCCAATGTCGCAGTGAAGACGATCACTTGGGCGCTGGGTTGCCCTATGCCACCGTGCGCTCTTGTACTTTCTACAGGGTGATATCGAAAGCGAGGATGTGTGCTCAGTTGCGCGGAGAAAGGCAAATATCTCGGTATATCCATGGCGAGACAGTGAGGCTCGACGGAAAACAGCCCCTGGAGCAATTTCACTGGTCGGAGAATACAATCCAGCTTATGACCACCCTGGTCGTCGCCTCCCTTGCATGTATTGGAAGCAAACATTGCCAGCTGCACGGACTCTGAAACCATCTCGCTTATGCGGCCCATAGACGTCAACGGACATCCCTTCCAAAGGCACATAACTGGTGGCCTGTCATTCATGTTGACCCCACCAGCCATGGCCTTTTAACTTTCCCTAAGGACATGTTCTGTGCTGCGGACGGCACGCCCAAGCCCGTAAGGTCTGAGGGCCGCAAACATGTATGCACCTCCAACGAAGCTACTTGGAGCGACGCGCAGTTCAAGACTGTTCTTTCGTTCCCCCAATGCGGAGGATCTGTGCACCTGGTGATTGAGAGCTGAGGGGCTTGACGCAGAGAGCCTGTGAGACCGGAAAAGACAACCGCTGGTGTTGTTAAACCTGTGTCGATACCAGAAGATCATTGACCCACCGAGTGCCCCTCGATATCGCTATATGCGAGGAAATCGGTGCTGCTTATTTCGTTGGCATGATCATCTGCTGGCCCTCTGGTACATGTGCCAATGCCCTTTCACCGCTGTGCGGAAGCGAATTTGGACAGTCGACTGAATGCCTGCGACATCTGAGTGCCGATTGCGTTCGGGCGCTAGTGACTGGGCCAGAGAAGGCTGACTTCCGTCCAGATGGTCTGGCCGTTCCTATGGCCGGCAATGTTGGATTTTTCGATGCCCACCAATAACAAAGCGGCAGCTCTAACACTATGTGAGCGACATCGGTGACTTCGCGGACAGCCTATATATTCGGAGGATCGATTCCGCTGAATATTCTCGGTCTTTGGAGTGTGGAAATTGCCCATCTTCGTCCATTCACTCCAATCTCGTGTTCTTGGTTTTGAACCCAGGCCAAATATCCTTGACTGTGGGTTCCATGTGACTCCTCGTCTTGCCAATTCCCAAGCGAATGACGATGGAGGCTCACACGTCGTAGAGTGAAACATGTCCGATATGCTGAATATGAATCATGCAAACTTCACAAAGCCACCAAGAAATTCGACCTCGAATCAACGCAATCGCGTCGCGAAGATGCTACCACCTTTTCGGGGCAGAGAGCATTGTACGTGAAAATGAGGCACTCGCTTGTTCGAGCTTCTTCTGTCTTTCGCGTGCCACTAGGCCCGTGCGGTCGGTCACCGGCGTCGCATTTGCAATCTGGTCAAAGTCGTCGTAGTCTTCCTCGGCAGAGCCTGATTCTGCGTCCGAATCAACCAACTCCCGCGGCTGTCCTGTCGATGGGAGTGTCATTCTGGTATCGCTATTATCGATTGCCTCGCTTTTGGGCGGCTGTATGTCCTTCTTTGGGGGCTCTGCAGGGAAGTTGTCCGTGAATGGCTTGGAGGCGAGGATCTTGCGGCGGATCTCAGCCATCTCAGCCTCTTCGTCTTCATCTTCTTCGTCAGGGGGGAGGTCCAGAGGTACGCCTTGCTGCAGTGGGCCGTGCTCATTATCTGCCTCCGAATCGGCATCTTCATCTTCTTCAGCCTCTTCGTCGTCAGACTCGTAGACCTCCCTCCTATTCATATTCCCCCCAGCCCAGTCATCTTCTCCACCAGCGGGATCTTTGTTGACTCGGCTGTCTGCATACTCTTTCTCTAGCTTGGCGAGCCACTTTTCCTCGGCCTTCTTGATGTCCTCTTCGTTCTGACATGCGGCGTACCGCTTGAAAAGTTGAGAGTTTATTTCGAGAAACGGTTTGCCATAGGGAAAATGCTGTAGGATGATCTCGGCCCAATCGTCATGCCCACAAATGCAAAAGCATGCGGCAAGGGCTTCGACACAGTTAAGCCTCCACGGCCTCCCGTAGTTGACGGGGTTGGCGGCGACAAGATAGGGCAGAAGCCGTTCGCATTTCCCGCCTATCCGTGAAAAGGGAACTTCCTGTACCCTGACCCAAGAACATTCCACCACCGCGGCGCCATGCTGTTCGAGTAGTTCTCGGTCTGCTGGTGATAAGATCTGCTTTGCGTTGGGCCTGGACGGTTTGTCAGCGTGACGAAGGAGCGTTGAAGAGACATTCACTCACGAGATGACTACTCCAGGAAATTTCTGACCCACAGCTAACTCTCGCATCATGCCGAAATGCATGAGTCTCTTGCCGCTGCAGCGCTTTGAGTCACAATGACCAAAATCCCAGCATGCTGCTTTGAAAGGCGGGCGCTCAGGAATGGCATCGTCGTCGCCACCTTCTCGAGGATCGCGTGTCGAGCGAGGGGTATGCCGCGATCTGGTAGAAAACTTCTTGGACTTGGAAGAGGAACCGTCTTTCTTATGGCGTACCATCGTGACGATGTAGCAGGCAGACCAGATCCAAGTCGAGGTAGTGGCGGAAGAGGTGGGCTTGTCTCTTTTGCGTTTGTTGGTGACTTCCGACGAAACGTTTTCTCAACCGTATCGATAAGAAGATGCCAAGCTCTTCTCACTATCGCCACGTGACATTCCGAGGTTCTTCCGAAATCTCCAATTCGCTGCACATTTGCTTCGCATCCCCCCAACTCTTCAACGCAGCTTTGACAGAGAATTAGCAAATATGGGCTTAGCTGTGCTACCACCAGACTCTGAGGAGGAGATTGTGCAACCCGATGTGTACGAGGATGAGGAGGACGGTGATTCCTCAGAGCACGAATATGGCGGACGACCGTCAAAACGCCGCCGACTGTCATCTTCATCCAGACAGATAGCGCTGCCCGGAGAAGTAATTACTGAGGATACGCAATGGATGAGGTGGGTGAGAATAGGTCTGGTGCGAAATCGAGGGAAAAAGGTCCACTGACACAGTCTTAGGGGACATGGTACCTTCATGCCTGAGCAATCAACCACCATGATCGCAACCCTTGCGGGCCCGCTCAAAAAGACGAACAAACTCCTTTCAGTCGCCCCTCTCCGCGCAAGATATACGCCGGAAATTGGCGACCTGGTTGTCGGCCGGATAGTGGAAGTTCAAAAGAACCAGTGGAAAGTGGACGTTGCGGCACCATTATTGGCACAGTTACCCTTGTCGTCCATCAATCTCCCCGGAGGTGTGCTGAGGCGCCGCACAACCGCCGATGAACTGCAGATGCGGAATTACTTCCAAGAAGGAGATCTACTCGTTGCGGAAGTTCAACAACTGAGGAGCAGTGACGGGACGGCAAACTTGCACACTCGAAGTCTGAAATACGGCAAGCTCCGAAATGGCATGTTCCTTGCGGTGACTGGGACCGGCGGCGGCGGCGGCGTCGTTCGCAGCCGAAGACAAGTCTTCACGATCAACAGCGGCGCCCAAGGTGGCGGAGACGTCAACGTCATCCTCGGGGTGAACGGATACATCTGGCTGAGCAAGCACATGGAACAAGCCGAAGACCAGGGCAGGATGAGCGGCGGTGTCAGCATTTCCAATCTCGACGACGTGGTCAGCAGTGCCATCTACTCGAGCCAAAACGACGATATTGGAGAGGGCACCAGACGGGAAATCGCGCGGATCTCAGAGTGTATTAAAATTCTGGCCGAAGATGGGGTCAGGGTCGACGAGGACAACGTGCTCAAGGCCTACGAAGCTGCCGTTGATGCCGAAATGAACGTCATGACAGACCAGGAAGCCGTCGCTACCAGTTTCAGCGATGAAGTCAGGAAGAGGATCCTCGATGCAGCTCTCCATTGATTTTGAGCGCTTGACAGAGACGACTGTAGCCCCGTCAATGAACCAGATGATCAACCTAGGTCAGCGAGATACATGTGGTGGGGGATCATAGCCCTGCTCTCGATTTTCATCCTTGTGCGCGAGACGCAGGTACGTATTTCGGACGAGCGTTAGGAGACCGGGCAGATGCCTTGTCCATCAGGACAGCCTCGCTGCAGGGGCTACTACGAGTGCTCGTAGGCTTTCGTGAAGGTCTAGCCCCGGACCACAGGTACAGCTTGGCGCCTGACGAATACTCCTGTACTCCGTACTCCGTACTAGGTTTCCTGACCCTTTGGAACCTGATTTGCCAGGATTCTCTGCTGATGGGAGGCTCGGCTGGGATTTATGGTGCGACCGTATGATCTCCAGCGTCTCAAGCGGTCCTTATCGTCTCAAGTCGACGGGATTTAGTGTTGTGAATAGAAGAGGGAGGAGGGAAGAAGATCTAAGAGAGGGAGAGAGAGAGAAACCGAAAAGGCTCAGGTATCCAAGACTCCAGAAGCACTCAGGGATTGCTCAGGAAGCGAAAAGAAAATGGTGAGCTGAGGAAGAGGCAAAGCCTCAAGCGACTGACAATAAGGGAAGATAGAGGATGGGCTCTTCGCGTCATCCTACTGTTTATGGACGTGTACATACCTAGGAAGGTAGGTAGTAGGTAGGGAGGTAGGTAGTAGGTAGGGAGGTAGGTAGTAGGTAGGGAGGTAGGTAGTAGGTAGGGAGGTAGGTAGTAGGTAGGG